>NC_071532.1:111242472-111543950 GCF_026979565.1 Vidua chalybeata | reverse complement strand
AACTTGTGGGAGCTTCCAGGCTTAAGACCACATCATAAATCACAGAATCTCAGAATGGTTTGGGAGGGAAGGGACCTTAAAGCTCATCTTGTTCCACTCCCTGCCATGGGCAGGGCCACCTTCCACTCCCCCAGGTTGTCAATCCCTGTTTGGAGAGGTCCAGAAGGAATGTTTGTGTCAGAGTGCCTCTCTTGCATGATGCCATGCATAACTTATTTCTTGAGTCCATGTGGTTTTGTCTGTGTTTTTCTGTTAAACAGGAGGGAAACCCTTGAGATCAGCACTGGGAGAAAGAAGAGAGGTGGCGAAGGAGTCGATGTGGGACAGGTCTGAGCCAAGGAGCTGAGGGACAACAGGTAAAGCACAAAGGAGCTCTGCAGTGTCAGGCTGCCCTATGCCTGGGGTTAAGTTACTTCTTCCCTTGCTGGATTTTAACATAATTTACCAAAACATCTCACACCCTTCTAACAACACTCTCCTCCTCCCCATAGTCCAGTTGAAATAATGTTGAGATGAGAAAAGCTTGTAAAAATAGGGCAGGACCAGCACAGTGTCATCCCCAGAGCTTTAATCAAGCTCCTTACATATTTTTTGGCCATCAGCTCTTTCATTTAATCATCCATTAATTGCTGAAAGTTTTAGCCAAATTCATTTGGCAGAAGTGCAGGCAAAGAAGCAAAAGAATATTTCACAATATTCTGGTTTCAGCAGTTTTCAATTCTGATTTTAAAAGCAGTGTTGAATGTCACTAATGGTCTGAGCTCAGTGTCTGGGTGCCTCGGGATCCAAATCCCTGCACATAGCTCAGGGGGAAGTTGGGCTCTGAACCTTTTTCTTCTTTAACATCATTCTCTGGGCAGATTCTTGTCCCCAGACTCTTTGTAATTGAGGTGTGAGGATTAGTCCATGGGTGCTGATCACAGCTCTTGTGGGGGTGTGTGGCTGTCTGGGAGCCTTCCAATCTCACTGCAGAGGCTGGAATTGCTGCCAGCAGCACATTTCTTCTTCTCCAGTTTTCTTCTGACTCCTGTAAGGAAGCCAGAGGATGAGATTTTGTGCCCTGTGCTGAGCTCCTTCAGGCAAACTCAGGCTCTGGAGTATTGTCAAAACTGCTGATGAGTTTGGGCTCCAGCAAAGGTGTCAGGAGTGAAGCAAAGGAGTCACTCCTGCATGCTCCAGGGAATGGCATTTCCTGGCACAGGGACACAAGGACACCACGGGGCAGTAGCATCCTGCACAAAGCTGCTCTGTCAGCCCAAGTTTTGGAGAGGAAGCAGCACGTGGATCGTGACTGGGAGCCACCAGAGTTACTCAAGTCGGAATCTGGCTGCTAAATCTGATTCCTTCTCTCAGGAAAACGTGGATGAGCTGTGATGGGCTGTGGTTCAGCACAAGGCACATGAGGTGCTCTCAAGGTCCCTTCTGGCCATGAACTCTGCTCCTCTGTGAAGAGATCACAGCTGCAGCTCCAATGACACATGGCCAGTTCAAGCCCCTGTTTTGCCTCCCTGTCAGAGGATTTCTCCGGGAGCGCCGTGTCCTTGTGAGCCGTGCTTGGAGCATCTGCTCTGAATATTCTTGGGCTGAACTGCTTCCAGCAGGCTTAGCAACTGTGCCTGTGATTTCCTGCAGGAAATCCAACCATGCAGGGTGGTGTTTAGCTTATGGGACTGTGACTACCAAACCATCATGGCATTCTTAAGTTGATTTTTTAAATTATTTTTTTGAAACCTGTTAGCTGTCTCCCCACCCCCAACCCATATTTGTGCATCTATGGAGTTTTTCTTCCTGCCTTGTTCAAGTGAAAGAGTAAATCCTTTTTGATTTATTCCTGAGCAGCCCTCGAGCTCAGCTCCTGTGAGAGCATGCTGACTTGGAGTTCAAAAGATCTCACGTCTTTGAGGCCAGGCTGTGGTCTTCCATCTTGCCTCAGAGTTAAACTGAAAGAGAAAATTCCTTTTCTTCTTAAAAAGAAAATCACAGTGCTGTGTAAGGGAATCAGACTTACCTGGAGCAGCAGAGAATGCCAGCATGCAGAATTCCAGGTTAAAATCTGGTTGTTTAGCGAGGCTTTATTTTCAAGCACTGAGCACGTTGTTTAGGAAGTGTTTTATGGAGATAAATACTCCTTTAAAAGCAGTGCTGTTGCCTGGCTGGGATCCAGCCTGTGATCCTACATTAAAGCATTTTTTGGGTGTTTAAACCACTACATTACCACGGTGGCTAGAAATGGTAGTTCTTATCCCTGACTTCCTGCAGATCTGCAGGGTTAGATGACATTTCAGGAAGAAATTCTTTACTGTAAGAGTGGTGGTGAGGCCCTGGAATAGAATTCCCAGGAAGCTCTGGCTGCCTCTGGATCCCTGGAAGTGTCCAAGGCCAGGTTGGACAGGGTTTGGAGCACCCTTGGATGGTGGAAGGCGTCCCTGCCCATGGCAGGGGTGGAATGGGACAATCTTTAAAGTCCTTTCCAGCCCAAATCATTCCCTGATTCAATGAGGTGCAGACATATCTGGCATATATATGTGTGTGTATGATTTATATACATATATAGAGCAAAACAAACCTGTAAAAACTATTTATATCCTATTTCACTTCCACAGGGCCTTGCTTAGTCCAGATTTATGCAGCTGTGGCTGCAGCTGTGAGCTTGGAAGGGCAGAGGCAATGGATGGAAGACTTCTAATAACTGTAGGGACCCTGCTTTTAAAATCCTTGCTCTGAGCAAGGTGACCTTGGCTCTGACTTGGGAAACCAGCCCTGCAGGGGGAAGGAGATGCTGATCATGGAGCAGAGGCTTGGCCAGACAGCAACAGAAGAGAAAGCACAGGTTGGGCTGGTGGAGTTTTCAGCACACGTGAGATTGTCAGGCTTGCAGTTAAAACTATGGGTACTCTCCCAAATTTGAATTTACACCTGGCAGTGGTGTATCTCTCTGTTTTTTAAAAAGTTCCAATCCTGGTATGGCATGCTGGGGAGAGAACCAGCTTTTTAACCTGCCTCCAAGCAGCACGAAGGACTGGCAGCATAAGTGACAGCTCAGGTAGCCCTCCCAGGTGTGAGGGAAATCTCACATGGTGTTTTGCCAGCCCTTCTCAGCAGAACTCTTCCAGAAATCCTTTCTTTCAAAATTTTTGGGCCTGTGGAGAATGCAGGGGAACACCTTGGTGCTTTACCCTCCTTCCAGGAAAAAAGGTGTAGAAAGTTGAAATTGCAGTAATTCTCCAGCACGTGTGGCTACAGTAAGGCCACACAGCTCAGGTGGCAGTAACAGGTAACAGACTGGCTCTTCTGCTGGTCTGTCCCCACTCTTCCTGCTCTTTCTTCAGCAGAGAAAACCCACATCCCAACCTTCTCCTCTGTTCTGAGCCAGCAATAAAGTAGGAATATGTTTTTTTTCCCCCAAATCTAATTTGAAACATGATGACTGGACCGTTCTTAAACAACTTCCAACTTAACAATAAAGAAGCTTCACAGAGTGCTTGGCAGGAGCCTCTGTACATAATTTAGATCATAATCAGATGCATTAACACATTTTATATGGATCTCATGGGGGCCAGGAAGACGGGGTGTGCTGGGTAATTTCTTTCCAGATTTCTTTACCTGATTGTTTATTACTCTCGGGGACTTCATTTGTGGTCCAAATGTCACCAGCAGAATCCTGCTGCTTCATGTGCCTGCATTCAGAGTAGCTGCTAGCGAGGCTTCAAATTCCTTAATTGCTGTGTTCTCCTCAGTCTTTGCATCCGTGGTTGTGGTTGTCGAAGTGAGGATGGGGAGGGAGAGAGGGAAGGGGAACAAAAGCAAGGACCCAAATCCTGCAAATTGCTGAGCTTCCCCTGTGCCTGGAGCTCCATGGGAGGGAAGGTGCTGAGAGTGCTCCGTGTTTCCCACTGAGTACAATCAGAAGCTGCTGCTGGAGAGCTGCATGGGGGAAACACTTCCTCTCCCTCCCTTTCCCTTTGAGATGTTCAACAGCAGCAGCTCTTATTTTATAAATCTCCTGAAAGCTTTTCCACACTCAGAGAAGAGAAATGATCGTGTGTCTCTTGCTTTGCTTGATTGTTTTGCCATGAATCCACCCATGCCCATCCTTGTGAAATCTGTCCTTTGACAGAAAAATCTGTTGCTGCTTTGAAAAGTGATATTTTGGATGTCTTTCTGCTCTGCTGGCTCGTATTGTCCCCACAAAAGGCGGGCAGGGAAGTTCCCTGTCACTTCAACATCTCCTTTTTACATGCTGGAGTAATAACCCTCCCCAGGTTCGTGGGATTTATTTGTTACTGAATGCCATGGAGTAGTGTAAAACTGGGATTTTTTAAACCCAGGCTCTGCTTCCAGATGGGAGCACAGCTCAGGTTTGGGACACGAGGGGCTGCTCAGCTCAGGTTTGGGACATGAGGGGCTGCTCTGGTCACTCACTTGTCCAGTCTGGAGCCAGCCAGTGGTGGCCTCAGCCAGCTGCCATTGATCCAAGTGTTGGCACAACCAGGAATTAAACCTCCAAGGTGGCCTGGGTGTTTGGGCAGGTGAGAAAGCTCAAGAACATGAAAATAGCTGGCTTACACCCCTGAATTTGGGCCAGAGAACAGGCCCAAAACGGGACCACAGCAGCCCATACCAAAACCACAAAAGCTCCTTCCTCCCCTTTTAATCAGTGCCTGATAATGGTACTGAAAACCACCCCAGGCCGGAGGAGAAACACGGATTTGTTTGCCTCTTTTTTTCCCCTCTTTAATAATTGTTTATCAACATCAGGTGATGATGCAACAGCATCCCAGATTAGCTGAGCTTGTAAAGTGGCTTTTACTACAGAGCATAATGATGATGGAGAAGTGAGTATCCTTAAAAATCGGAGTTGATGGGGTTGCTGAAGTTCCATTTCGTGTACTGAGTGAATCCCTGTGTCTCACCCTGTAACTCCAGTGCCTTGTGCTGTTGAAATGTCCACAGGGAGAGGGGAGAGGGTGAAGAGCTGAGCCACCTGGGGCCTCTCCCACAAACTCCTGCCTTTCCCTGGGTTTTCCAGCTAAGTGCTGAGGAATGGCGCTACTTGCAGGGTATTCTCCCTCAAGACATAAAAGTTAAGGTGGTTTTGCTCTCCTGAACAAACCCTTTTACCTCCATCTCATGATTCAAAATTGGCAGGAGAGCGTCAGAGGAGCCCGATCCAGGCTCTGAAGGGTTCATGTGAGCAGGGCAGGCAGGAGTACACAAGAGGGAGAAAATATCCCCAGTCCCTTTGCTATTTATAGCCATGTCACAAGCAGTTTCCTTGCTCCCAGTGCCCAAGTTCCCAGCTGGGATTGATGAATTCTCCCTAGGTCAGTGGCACACACAGTTTGGACAAGCTTGGCTGGCTTCTAGGTCCAGCCAGCAGAACTGCTGCTGAGCAGGAGGAATGAGGAATTCAGGTTCTCTTTAGGGAATATACTCTTGCTACTTTAAACTGACAGGGCAGAGTTAGACTGGATTTTAGGAAGAAATTCTTTACTCAGAAGGTGGGGAGGCCCTGGCACAGGGTGCCCAGAGAAGCTGTGGCTGCCCCTGGATCCCTGGAAGTGTCCAAGGCCAGGTCGGACAGGGCTTGGAGCAACCTGGGATAGTGGAAGGTGTCCCTGCCCATGGCAGGAAGTGGGACTGGATGATTTTTAAGGTCCCTTCTAACCCAAACCTTTCTGTAATTCTGTGATTCTGTATGGGGAATGCTCTTTAAATAGCACAAGGAAGGGAACAGACATAAATAAGGCACAATGGGAAAGATGAAACAACTCTTCTGGTGCTTGGGAATGGGAATAAAGTGCATTTTTCTGTGTCAGGCAGAAGGATTGCTGCCGGTTGTGAACATGTGTGGTTGCCCTCCTCTGGTTGGAAATAGAACAGCCTCCCAAGACTGGAGACGTTTTTGGGGGCAGGATTGTTATGTTTCTTTAGAGTGACTTTGAAAAGAGTCAGGATCATTTTAGATGCTGGGAGTTAATCAGTGCAAGGTCTCACCCTTCATCTGCAAAGCCACCCTGGGCAAGGAGCGCCTTCTGAGCTGCTGGAGGAGGACAAGTTGTGCAGAGCCAAGGGATGAACCAAAGCAAGAACGTGTCACTAAACATGGACAAACTCTGCAGAGGTGGGTGCAGGGCTTGGAGAGGCTGCAGAACACAGCTTGCTGCAAGATGTGGCTCTGAGGAATCTGTCACCGAGGCCTGGTGACCCCACAGCCCTGTCACACCTCAGAGCAGGCAGCTGACCCCTGCCTGCTGCTCTGCTCAGTGGAGCTAGCTTGAGTTATGCATCGGGCTGAGAATTATGTGACAGATTTAATTAGCAAATAATTTGCTGACCCTCAGTTTTATGAAAATAGTCTGAAAGTGAGTTTATCAGCAGTTAGCTGTTCCAGCAGAGAAGCAGAGGCTTAGAGGATTTAAGGGAGCTGCATCCAGCACTGGTGATTTCCACTCGAGTGTGCTAGACCGTGTCCTTGAAGGCTGCTGATACTAAGCCAGGTAATCCTGGTCAGCAAAAAAACTGACTTGTGCTTTGGGATTTTTTTTTTTTTTCCCCATCTGGATCAGGACCAGCAAAGTCAGGGAGATTGCTGTGTGCCTTGCAAGAGTGTCTTAAAGGTGAAACCTTTGCTCTGCATTTGGAGCCATTTCAAAATGTGAATCCTAGGAAGTATAGATTTTGTCTTCCATGGATTTTGGCAAGACAGTTGTTGGAGCAGCCAAAAGGGAAATGAACCTGAGAGGAGCTTTTGACTTTGGTGAAACTCAATAGTTACTTTCCAGTAACAGGGAGGTGTTCAAAAAAAGCCAAACCTAGTGACTTCTGCAATTCAGACAGCATCTAATCCATGCTTTTTTCCTCCCACTACAGCACCCAGACAGGATCCAGGGGGGGATGTGCACACCTTGTGTATCTCCCTGCATGCTGCATACATGGAAGGATTTGGGGAAATGATTGTGTAGTGGTTGAGCAGAGAGCTGGTCCTTAAAAGGCTGTCCCTTAAATGTCTTTTAATGCCAGCCCAACCCATTTAATCTCACAGTGTTGTTCTCATGAATGTTTTATCACCTCCTACAAGTATTAAGCCCTACAAATCCACTAAAACGTGTTGAATTTTAGTGTGAAAGTGGTGAAAGTGTCTTAACTGAAGAGATGTATTCCTGTGTCCAGAGGTAAATGTTGGAGAGAGGGAAGCACAGTGTGCTGGGAGGCTCCTCGCTGCCACCAGCTCATACATCCAATGAAAAGCTTACTAAGAGTTATTTTTATTATCCATTACAGCCTTATCTAGTTCAGATGTCTCCAGGAAAGGCTTCCACCTTCTCTCTGGCATTTCTGTGAGTTGTAGAACAAACAAGTTTGGAAGGGATCTTTGGAAGTCTCTAATTCAGTGTCCTGCTTATGGAAAGGTAGATGAGATTGCTCGAAGCTTTGTCCAGTTCAGGTTTGACTGTGCTGGGCTGGAGGGTCCACCAGCTCTCCAGGCTCCTGTTCCAGTCATTGGTTTTCCTACTGAATATCCACACAGGAGGCTACATCAGAAACCTTGGTGCTGTCAAGGTGATTAACATCTGCCAAGGATGGTTTCAGAAGGCAAATCAATGAGGCTCAGTTTGCCCACAGCACATCTTCTTACCCTTCGTGGCCACGGGAATGGATTCCGGGAGGATTTGCTCCATCCGTCCCTGCCCACAGACTTCAGCTGGCAGCAAGGTGTTGCTGTCCTCTTTATTCCAGGTACAAACCCTCTGCAGGGTGAGTTTGTGCTGTCAAAGTTAATACTCAGAACGTGAGTGCAGGTAACCTTGGCTTCCTCTTGACTTGGCTGCTCACGAGCTTTCATTGCCTTCTCTAACAAAGCCTTCACAATTGCTTAGAGACACTTAAAAGTTGTTAATGTTTAAATAAAGGGATTAATTTCTGGCCTCCTGCTGCTAAACTTATACCTTGGAATTTTGAGGAAGTGCCTTTTCCCCCGCGAGGTGCGAATGGGCTCGGCAGAGCGGCTCCCTTTGATCAGCTAAATGGACTGGAACTCGTGGTGAGGAGCCACTGAACTCCCCAGCATCGATCTGCACTTGCCAGGCAATGGAAACTATTAAAATGGCTCCATAAAGAGTAAATACACAGGGATCTTAGGGCCTGGATATAGGCAGGTGCCTCAGGAACGCCTGTCCTTTAAACCTCTTCCTGCTGTTGATTTTATTGATGATTGAATTGGTATTTTAACATTTCTGTGCCTTCGTTTCCCCACCTGTAAATGACTTGTGCCTTCCCTTTGGGTTACTGAGCTTGGCTGACACATATAAAAATTGTCAAGGTAGGGTGCCAAGCTCACACAAACTATTTTATTTTTAGTGTCTTTTGAAATCTTGGACTTTCTGTTCTCCCTTTTATCCGTCTCTTTCTTTTTAATCACACCAAATGGAAATAAATTCAATCACAGCTGGTGCTGGAGAAGAATCATTAAACCCATCCAGCTGGCTGTCTCGGGGCCAGAGCGGGATTGTTCCCTACGCTGCATTTCCAAAGTGTTTTATCTCCTTTAGTCCTGTGTTTGTGGAGTGATGAGCTCCTTTCACTTCTGTCGGCTCCCGTCATCGATCCGAATGGGAAGGGCTATTTTTAGGTGGCTGTAAGTAAATGGACATCAGGCACCATGGAAAGGGGACTGAGTTATTTTTGGAAACCATCAGCAGCCGTTCTGGCAGGTCCTGCTGTGTGATTTGTCTTCAGCTGGGCTGTCTCAGGTTGTGGTATGGGTTCCCAAGGTTGTGAGCCCGGTTTCTTGGGTGTGATCTGCACTCTGAATGTGGAATTAGCAGCTGCTGGAGATGGTGTTGATGGCATCAGTTCCTGGGATTTAATTCCCCCTAGGCCAGCTTCGATGGGGCCGTGAGCAACCTGATCCTAGGGAGTGGCATCCCCACTGGAAGGAGACGAGCCTTAAGGTTTTTTTCAAACCCAAACCAGTGTGGGATTCTGGGATTCTAAACCAGCCTGGAGGGGAGGGATGCAGGTGGTGGTTGAGCTGGAGATTTTGGGGCACAAGATGAGGTTGGCTTAGGGGCAATGTGGGAAATGCACCTGGAGTGGAGCCAAGCATGGAGATGATCTCACAGTCAGAGCCCTCAATGAATGTGCAGACTTGGCATCTGCTGGTGGCCACATGGCAGATTTTGGGGTGCTCTTGGGAGTTTGGGATTGTTCTGCTTCAGTGGATTGCAGAAGGGTGATGTTTTCTTGGTTTTGCTTAGTCCTTTTCATAAAGAATTTTGTCATGGTTTAGGGTGGGCTTCTCAGCACTGGATTGTGAGTTGGACTCAGTGATCTCAGAGGGCTTTTCCAGCCTTAATGATTCTGTGATTCCATGATTCCATCAGCAATTTGGGACAGCTGTGCCACAGTTTATGTGTGGAGCTGGTGCTGCTTGGAGCCACTGGGCTCTCCAGTGACTTGTCTGTGAATGTGCAAGTTGGAATCTGGGAGCAATGGCCAAATCAACGCCATCGCTGTGGAGAACTCGGAAAGCCCGAGCAGAAAACCTCCTGTGGGGGATTTAGCTGCACATTATCTTCTCTCTCTGCCTCAGCAAAGACCCAAATCTAATTTCAAAGGTCAGAACATGCTCTCACCTGGGTGTTCCCAGCCTTTTATAGAGTGGTTGAAGGGCATTTCCTAAAATTAGCTGCTGCAGGGGAAAGCTGATACTGGCTCCACATCAGACCCTTTCCAAAGCTCTGGATGATCATTTACTTGATTACTTCTATTGAAGCTCATGGGTAAAAGGTAGAAAATGGAAGAAGACCAGAACCTGATGCTGCTTCTTAACAAATCATGTGGGTTTTGGGGCAGAATTCCTCTTCTTGGTTGTTTTTGGAGGTGTTTTTTTGTTTTCCTGACACTTTTCCAGGCAGGCCAGTGGCCTGCCTTTAGAATCAGAATTATTTTTGTTTTCCTCAAACTTCCTGGTGATCCAAACATGCTGGGGAGCTCTGGGAAGGGGAACATGTGACTCTGAAGGAGGCTGAAATGGTAAAGCACAGTCAGATCTGCTAAGCAACAGCATTGACACGTTTAAATAAATCTGCTGTTGACTAATATAGAGTGACATATTGAGAGCAATTAAAAAAAAAAAAAAAAGGAAACTAGGCACAAATTTGGGAAATGAGTGGAATGGGAACAGAACAAAGATGTTAGAGAGGACGCTGGATAAAAGAGAGGGAGGGCTGCTCCACAAAAGGAGTGTTCTGGAGAACCAGGGTGTCCGTCAGGAAGGGGGAGACAATAGCAGAAGTGCAGATTTGTGCTGGAATTATCCCTTGGCAGTAGGATTTCTGCTTCCCTGCCAACTCTGCTGGCTGCCAGGATTGAAAAGATTTGTACTGCCTGGTGCAGAGAGGAGCATGTGATGGGATGTCAGGCAGCTTGGAGGAGGTAAGGTGGCACTTCTTGTGCCCATGGTGGCTTTGGGACTGTTGTTCCTTTGGATCTGCTGTGATTTGGGTGTGAGCCCTGTCATTCCCATCCCTGTGGATGTGTGTAATGCTGGAGAAGGGAGCAGGGACTGAATTAGGAGGGGTTGGGTTTGAA
Organism: Vidua chalybeata; assembly: GCF_026979565.1. Taxonomy (NCBI): domain Eukaryota; kingdom Metazoa; phylum Chordata; class Aves; order Passeriformes; family Viduidae; genus Vidua; species Vidua chalybeata. Next base: position 111,533,354 of record NC_071532.1, on the reverse strand, counting down.
GCTGGTGAAAGGAAATCCCTTAAAATCACAGAATGGTTTGGATAGGAAGGAACCTTAAAGCTCATCCCACTCCACCCCTCTGCCATAGGCAGGGACACTTCCCACTATCCCAGGCTGCTCCAAGCCCCGTCTAGCCTGGCCCTGGACACTTCCAGGGATCCAGGGGCAGCCACAGCTTCTCTGGGCAACTTGCAGAGCTCATCTGTGGAAGCTGCTGCTGCAGGAAGCTGTGAAACTGAGTGCTTGGTGTGTTTTTCCTCCCCCCCCCCTTTTGTTTTTTTAACAATTCAGACTCTGTACTATTGAGAATGTCTGTGATTGATTGCTTTAAAAAAAAAAAAAAGGTATTTTGGTGGACAGCTGTTGTTCTTCAAGGACTCCTACAACTCCTATTTGTTAATGGTTCGGGGGAAATTGTCCTAAATAAGCTGTTCCATGACTGTGATTTATGGTTATTTTACACCAAAGCAGCTGGAAATGAGGAGTGAGGGGCTGAAGTGAATGGATCATTGGCTTGATCTAATACAGCCATCCTAGTGCTTCCTTAATATATTTTTTTTTTGATTCTCTACAGAGGCCAAATTGAGTTGTGAATTTTGTGCCCATCTTAATGACTTTGTTCCAGGCCGATGGCTTCGTGTCCATCCCTGTGGCACGTTCACAATGGAGCTGTGTTTGCCAGCAGCTTTCCCAGCCTCTGGGAATGGCTCCCCTTTTCCTGGCTGGCCAGCAAGGTGTTTACTCTGGCCACCATCAGCCTTTGTGCAGTGGGTGGCAATAGAAAACTCACACACTGTCCAGCCTGGGATGGTGTGAGGCTGAAAGGGACAGAGCTCTGCTGTCCCTCAGGGAAATTTTGTACAATCAGAACCATTCGTGCCTCCAGCCACTGCGATGAGAATGAGATGGCAGCGCTTGAGAGGCTGGGGCTGGCTCTTCTGTCCAAAATAACTGCTGTGAATGGCCAGAAGAGGCGTTTGTGGATTGCTCATCCATTAGCACCTCTCACCATCTATTTTCCAAACAGTCCCTGAAGTGAGCTGGAACCAGTTCCGTGAGTTGGAACCAGTCTGATCTTTGGGATGATGGCTGGGAGACAGCAGCTTGTGTTGGAAGCAGTTCCTTCATCTGCATGAGCCTTGTGCTGGCACTGTGGCCCGATTTTCGAGCTGCTCCGAGGACATTTGGCCCCTCTTCCCTCCAAAAATAGCTGCTGTGTGTCGGAGATTCCTGCCTGGAGGATTTGGGAGCCAAAGGAGCTCCAGCCTTCCCAAATGTGCCCTCTCTGCTGACGTTTGGGTTCCCTCCACCCTGTGCTGTGGGCAGGCAGGAGGGGTTGCATGGTGAGGGTTATTTGGGTGCTCTCTGGAGTGCAGGGTGGATCCACAATATCCATGGTTCCTCTGGGAATTGCCCCTGCTGGCCATGGAATCACATTTGTGATGTGAACTATTCAAAGCCCTACAAACAAGCTCTGTCCTGAAAATCCTACTGCCAGTCCAGGGGAGCTGTTAAACCATTAACTCTGCAAAAACTTGGCTGTTTTGAGGTGCTCAGTGACAGCACCAGTCTCACCACTCATGGCTCAAAGCCACAAGGTATTAATTGGCTTTCATGTTCGATACCAGTTAATAAAAAAATTCCTTAAAAAGACACATTGCTTAGCATTAGATGCTCTTTAATGTTGTCAGAGGGTTCTAATAAAACAGGGTTTTGGCACCTGCTCTTACCTGGTAGTCTTCCACTAACTGTTGAATCCATCAGCTGTTTGTACTCAGATTTGAGTGACGAAGCTCACCAAAGCAGTAACTCTGTATAAATGCTCTGGAAACAGGGAACTGAGGCTCTTTATGGGGTACTGGAGAGCCCCATGGAAAACTGAAGGCAGCAAACAGTAAGAATTCAGCTTCATTTGTGCTGCTGTTCCCAGAACTCATGGGGGCACGTTGGCGTCACAGATATTTTTCTCCAAGTACCATGCTGAGCATTGCAGGGCCATAGCATAGCACTTGACTAAATAATCATTCCAGCTCTTTCTCCAGCTAATAGGACACCATTAAGTTTGGGAGAGCATCTGGGAAGTGCATTTGGACCAGGCTTTAAGCTTGACGAGTTTTGGGTTTCAAAGGCATTTTAAAAGTGCTCACCCAAGGAGCCATGCTTTAGTGCCTTGGCCTGGAAGGCAGCGTGGGAGCTAAAAAATCTATTAGTGAGTTTCAATTTACTCAGGATAAATCCTTCCCTGAGGATTGCTCTTGTTCTCTGGAATTACAGCGTTTGGCATGATAACGTTTTTCTCCTTAATTTGTCCCTTTTGCACTTCCTTGGTGCGAGCAGGGAAAGCAGCAACAAAACTCCAGCAGGAGAAAGGTCGAGGGTTCTTTTGGACCAGGAGATGTGTGGAGGGTGCAGAAGGAGCAGTGAGGCAGCAGAGCTGTGAGAGAGGGAGGACAGGAGAGACCCAAATGGGTGGAAGTGGGATTTGGACAGCAGGGAGAAGCTGGTGAGAGAGGGGGGCAAAGGAAACGATCTCAGCAGCTGCATTTTGTGCGGCCACTCCTGTACCCTGCAGCTGTTCATTAGAAATTCTGTTTATGCCACAGGGAGTTTTGGAGTCTCTGAAGCTGACACAGTTTTAATAGACAAAGACATTTTGAGTGCAGCACATCTGCTCTGGGATGCTGAGGAAGGGGCTCCATGCAGTAGTGCCATTGGTTGAAGCATTTCATCGTGCTTTTTTTTTTTTTTTTTTTTTTTTAAGACCTCCTTTTTATCCTAAAAAGTAATTTTTGAGGTCAAAAAAAAGTGCTGTGTTTGCTCATTAAGTTTGCAGCCCTTAAACTGATAGTCCTGCTGTATTCTTGCTAATACCCCTGAGTTCCCAGCCCTGGGAGCAGGCAGAATCACCTCTTACTTGGAAGGATCCTAAAGCGTTTCCCAGAAGTGGCCATCACTGAGGTGTGAAGCACAAGCACAGGCCTGGAGCAGGAGGGTGCTGCTCTAGAGCAGAGACCTCCTTTGGTTGATGCTGCATTATTTAATATTTGGTGAGTAGGTCTTAAATTGATCAATTTCTTTCTCGGCAGGCTCCATCTAACCCTCAGCTTAACTTTTATAACCCATGGCTTTCCAAAACCCATCTCATCTCGCTGGGTGATTGAATCCACCTTGTGCAGCTGAAAAGTTAATTCCTTCCTTCACCTCCAGCTCTGGTCAGGTTCCTTGGATCCCTCCTTGCCTGACCTCTCTCTTAGCCTTCCAATAAACAGAAAAGTGTCACTTTGCCCTTCCTAACTGCTGTTATTGCTACATCTGCCCCACAGCATCTTCTGGATATTTTCTACCTTCCTGTCTTGGTAGGAGAGTCTCCACGCCGGATGCACGTGCTGAGTGGGCTTTGCCATCTCCCCTCCTGCCTTTTCCAAGGACTGGCTGTGTCAGTCTTCTCCAGACAGGAACAGCTTGAGAAGAGATTTTTTTTGTTGTTGTTGTGTTTCTTTCTGATCTCTTGGAAGGGAAGCACTGGGCACCAGTGAAGAGCCAGAGCACAGCGTGCGTCGAATGATCCATGATCCAGCATCCCGAATCCAAGCGGGGCGGCGCTTTGTAGGAATTTAATTACCATGGATTCTGCTGCTGCTTCTCTCCTATCATCCACTCTGCTGCTGGTTAATGACTTCGTTAGGCTCACACACAAACCTCACGTGCTGTGTTCCGTCTTCTCGGGGTGTTTTGAAGTCTTTGGCCACGTCCACATCTGCAAGTCCCGTGGAGTGGAGTGTCCTGCAGGGACCTTTGTTAGGTCTTACAGAATCCCAGAATGGTTTGGGTGGGAAGGACCTTAAAGCCCATCTTGTTCCACTCCCTGCCATGGACAGGGACACCTTCCACTGTCCCAGGTTGCTCCAAGCCCTGATTCAGCTTTGCTTAGGAGGAAGAAATGGAGATCTACAGAAGCACTCCAAGAGCTGGAGCCCCTCTGCTCTGGAGCCAGGCTGGGAGAGCTGGGGGTGTTCACCTGGAGAAGAGAAGCATCCAGGGAGAGCTCAGAGCCCCTTCCAGGACCTAAAGGGGCTCCAGGAGAGCTGAGAGGGACTTGAAATAAGGGATGGAAGGACAGGACACAGGGAATGGCTTCCAACTGCCAGAGGGCAGGGATAGATGGGATATTGGGAAGGAATTCCTGGCTGTGAGGGTGGGGAGGCCCTGGCACAGGGTGCACAGAGAAGCTGTGGCTCTCCCTGGATCCCTGGAAGTGTCCAAGGCCAGTTTGGATGGGCTTGGATCAACCTGAGGGAATGGAAGGTGTCCCTGCCCATGGCAGGGGTGGAATGGGATGATCTTTCAGGTCCCTTCCCTCCCAAACCATTCTGGGATTTGAATTTCCAGCTTGCTTTGCAATAAACTGTGTGGGATAAAACTCCACGTGCTATATAAATATGGGTGATCCGACACCTCAGGTAATTTAATTTTTCTGGTGTGATTGATCAGGCTGTCTGGAACAGAACAGCTCCCATTTAGGTGGTGATGAAGCATCTCCAAAGAGTGCAGAAGGCCCTCAGCTTGAGGCTGTGGGTGGGTGCCCACCCTGTGCAGCTGAGAGAGGAGGGAGGAGCTGGAGCTGGACACAGCAGCAGGGATAACATGGCAGCAGGTGAAGGAGCTGTTTCAGGGAGGGAAGGTACATTTGGAGCTGGTTAATTTGGCCACGTGGCACTGATGAATGTCACTGAACCTTGTAGTGTAGCAGCCAGGGCTCCCAGGTTTCTCTTGGCTTTCCCTGGATGTGAACTTCCCGGTGTCCCTGGGTTGTGAGGACTCAGTGCTGAGCTGCCTCCTTGACCCCTGAGGTGCACGAGAGACCATCTGTGTGATTTCATGTTTGTTAGAGTGCTCAGACTCCAGAACTGGTTTATTCCCTGTGTGCAGGAAAGGGACAAACTTTCCATAAACCCCACACAGATGGATTATTTTCCGTAGGGACCCTCCCTGCTGAGTGAGATGCTGTTAAACACTCTGTGTGTTTCTGTGCTTTTCAAGCAGTATTTCCTTTTCCTTATAACTTCCCCAGGACAATGAAACTTTTACATTTGTGCTTAATTATGACCTGAAGCTTCTGTCAGAGAGCAGGAGCCTGAACCTGCCACGTGATTATTTCCTGTTGTGGAAGCAGCAACGAGGGTGTTTTAGGGAAGTGAGAGAGGCTTGTGGTTTTGCCTTGGGGAAAATAACGTGCCTGAGCTATCCAGGGTTGGAAACCACAAAGAATACCAAGGATTTGAGCTGTCTCATGGAGTCAATATTTGGGAAACCAGCCCTCTCTTCCTGCCTGGAGTTGACCTCCTCCTGCTTCTCTCGTGTGACGGGGAGTGCCCGGCTCTTGACTGTGGTTTGACCTCAAGAGAGTTCTTGTTCATTAATTACTTCAAGGTAAAAGCAAAGAGAGGCTTTGCTTCCTCCCACACCTAATTTATCCCTTTTAGAAGCGAGTAAAAGCTTGTGCCGCTGCATCCTGGAGCATCCTTGGTTTGCTTCCCACGTCCCAGAATATCTTCAGCACTTTGTAAGCGGGAATGTGGTGAGCACTGCAACATCAGCCACGGTGGTTGTAGGGATTTTCCAGCTTTCTTGGAAAACTCTGCCCTGTGGTCCCTTGCTTTGGGGAGGAGAGGGGGGAACTTTGCATCCAGGATTTTCTGCCACTCCATCCCACAGGACGCAGAAGGATTTGTTCCTAAGCTGGATGTTCCTTTGAGCAGAGAAGTGCTTGTGTACAGCCTGGAAGAATAAATAAAACACTGTGACTGGTTTATTACCAGGAAACAACACTAAATAATAAATTTAAGAGCTAAAAGCTCTATATGTAAAGTAGATCTCACAATGCATTATGCAAAGAGCAGAAAGGCAGTGGAGAAGGAATGCACTGGAAGAAGGCAGGCTGGGAAGATGGATGATCTTGCGGACAGGACGAGGAGATGTGGAGTGAATCCCAAGCTGGCACGGCTTCTCAAGTGACCTTGGGCAAGTTGTTTCTCCACACCTCCATTACCTGCTCTATAAAACAGGATGTGGTTTTTCTTTCTCCAGGATTTCATCAGAATAAATGAGTGTTTGTGAAGCGCTCGGCCGAGGAGCGGGGACAGCCTTTGGCAGAGGGCAGAGCCCAGGTACCTGTGAGCACCTGGGGGAGAGGTTTCTGTACTTGCTCAACACTGAGCATCTCCTGGAGCACGCCCTTGTCCCAGTGCCCAGCTGAGAGCCAGACTCAGTTCTTCACTTGTCTGCCTTGAAGCCATTGAGGTCACCTCTGCTTTGTGGAGACAGAGGTGGAGGCCTGGGGGTGCCTGATTTCCCCTGTGGGCTGCAGAGAGGCAGTGTTGGAGCTGGGGACAGGCCCAGGACATCTTAACTCCAGGTTTCTCCTTGCATTTCTGAATTGCTGCCACCTGGGAGCCTGGACACAGAGCCATACAATCATTTAGGTGGGAATGGACCTCGGGATGTCTCTGAACCTGGGCATTGTCCAGCGAGTTTTGGATATCTGTTGGTCTCATATCCTCCTTCAAATCCTATTTAAAGCTCTTTCTCTGAGCCCTCCTAACTCCTGCGGGATGATCCTTTTCTCCCTTTGAAATAGCTAAACCCTGTCTTTTGCCACCAGACCTGGTGTTGTGGAAACCAATCCATGATCCAAAGCCCCAAAATTCCACCTGCTAAGAGCCAGGTGTTGATCTGTTGGCTCTTTCTGATTTTCCTCTCATCATTCCCTGCAGCTGAGAGGACGGAGGAGAACACCATTTGTGTGCTGTGGTGACAGGAGGGAGCACCCTTCTTCCCCAAGAACTTGGGGTGGAAAACTCGAAGTTCCTCAAATGCCACTTCTAAAGCCACTGCCTTCTTCAGCACATCTGGTTTCCTACTTTTCCAGAATGAGCACATGGAGGGGCTCTTGGAGCATTTTTCCACGATCCCTTTACCCCACGCATGCCCACATGGATGAGGAGCTGGGCTGGGAGCAGCTTTGGCTTTGCATGGAGCTGCAAACGTGCAGAATGTTCCTTGGTTTGGATAAAACTCCCTAAAGCCAGGGATGCAGTTTATCCCTGGAATTTCCAGATTGCAGGGCCTTTTACCTGTGTATATAACAGCATTGATCTCAGCCTGGGAGAATTGCTCTGTACTGTGAGCTCTGGAGATGGTACAAATCCCTCAGGATGATCCCTAAAGCTGCTGCATGCAATTTCAGAGTGAATTTTCCATCTGCTTCTTTGAGGATCTGCTCCCAACCAACTGTACCTTAAAGCACACACCTGATAGATTTATTCTCCTTGTTCAACTTCTCCTGTTCCCAAAGTGATTGGGAGATTTGGGATGTAATCCTTCCCTCTGAGAGCATTAGGAAGTAGAAAGTTATCATTGCTGAAGGGTTGTTGGGAGTTCGTTTTCTTCAGCTACAGCCTGTTCTGAAGGGGAGAATACGCTGTATTTTTATTTTCTCTCTTTGATTTCATTCCTAATGCTGATGAAAGAGAGACTTGGCAAGCCCAGATAAAGCATGGGAGCCACTTCCACGCTCCCTGAGGTCCTTGTCTGTTTGCCAGGAGGGAGCTGGCATGGCAGAGGTGGGTTTGTTCTCCATGGAGAGCAGCAGAACTTTGTGGATAATAACCCCGTAGACCTCTCATTTCTTAAGGAGAGGGAGTCAGGATGAGTATGGATGCACACAGAGAGAGTTTGGGAACTCTGATTTAGCAGGTGCAGGAGGATCCCTGTGGATTTTCCTCCCCACAGTGCAGTCTGTGCCACCATGTTCTGCTTCATAGTTTTGCATTGCTCTGCTGAACTCTGAAGGACCATAAGTTTAAATTTTCCAGGCTCTGTTCACAAATATGCTGAGAAAGGAGCAGCATTTTCCTAATTTTATAGCAAGATGGATAACAGAGGTGTAAGCAGGGAGGAGTAGGTGTGCTCAAGTCTTTGAACATTTGCAGAGTAATGGCTCCACAAACACTCAGAGATCAGACCAGCCGGGTTATTTCTAGAAATGCAAAAAGAGGGGGAGCCTCAGGTATTCCCATAACCCCACTGGCACAGGGAGTGCCTGCTGTGGAAAGCTGGGAATGCAGCCCAGGCTTTGACAATGTGCTCTGAGCAGCTGAGTTTCACGGGAGAAGGAGCTGCAGTGTGCAAACCTGTCGTGCCTGAGAATTCAGTCAGGTTGGCATTTGGGGAGCGGCTCTGGTAATTATTGGTCTTCTGATCCCCTAAGAGCTCTTCCTGCCTCTTTCTCTGTGTGTGTAATCAGCTCCATCAGGCAGCAACATTGTGCTGTAACATCAACAAGAGTTTTCAGCGTGGAGCTTTAGTTTAAAGAACGAAATAGTTCTTTAAAGTACTTAAATAGTACTTGGGAGTGAGAAGGATGAGTTGGCTGGAAAGCCCAACAGCTATCCTGCTTCTCCTCCTCCCAAATTTATTTTTGGGAAGGATGGGAAATCAGCAGCCTTTTTCCCCAAGGCTGATAAACATAGCCCTGAAGTCTCTCTTGATAAAACCACAGATTGGGTTTTTACTTTGTCTTTTTTTTTTTGCAAGTACTAATAGCAACATGTGACAACCTCAGGCTCGATTGAGTTGATGAGGAATAAAGTCTTAATAGTGAAGAAGAGTTCAGGAGTGTGTCTAAAGTGCTCATTTTATCACCAGCACATATTTCATACTGACAGTCCATACTTTTAGCTAATCCCAAGCCACGTGTGGTGCATTTTAAATCCCTCCTCAGCCTGCTGTGGCCTTTCCCTTGTGGTGTTTTCCAGGAGAGCAATGGAGTCATATTGGCAACCTCAGACTTCCGGGCATACAGATATTTTAAATTCACAACCCATATTTTGAGGTGAGGAGGATAAATTTTGTTCCATGTCAAGGAAGGGAAGGAGCAGAGGAGCCACTGGAAGCATGAGGTGGCAGAACAGCTGCTGAGGATCAGGTGTGGGGTGATGGATTTGCCTTTTCAAGGACTCTAGGTGCCATTTTAGGGAGTCTAGTTTGCCATTTCATTACCATTTATGGCTTATAAATAGGCAAAGTAACCACCAAGGAATAAGATATTGATGCAGTCTTACCTTTGGGGCTGCAGTTTTTTGTGACCAGCCCATAGCAACGTGTTTATGTGTCCACATTTATGATCCCTCATTTCTGTGTTGCCTCAACACCCTGCAGTGTTTGATCCCATGGCACCCCCAAACAAAAAAACCCCGGCAAAGCTTGTTTTCCCCACACGTGCATTAAAGTTAAGCTGATTTTTAGATTCTGGTGGTGTTCAAGTGAGTGTGTGCTTTGGCATTTCTCTCAGGAAAAGCATTATTAGGGCAGCTCATCTCCTGGCCAGCTGTTTGGAGAAAACTGGTGGCAACTGGAGGATCTTTGCAGCCCCCATGAGACCAGGCTGAAATGGCAGGGACTGGCACATGCACACACACACACAGCATGAACTCCACTTCCTGCAGAGGACCTGAAAAGGGGGGGAAAGTAATAAAAATATAATAAAAGCTTTTTTAAAATTAATATTATTAATTTTTTTACCTTCAGTTGCATGTTGGTGCCTGCTAAAATCCTGCTGCTGTCCAGAGCAGTCCCAGGGGCTGGAGCCTCCCATCTGCCTGTGGCCGTGTGCTGCCAAGATCCAAGAAAGCTGATTTAGCCTTTTGCCGACTTTTTAGCCCCTTTATCCTCCTGGCTTTCCGAGATTTACGCCGCTGCTGTTTGCCAATGTCATGAATTTAAAATCTGCCTTAGTTTTAAGTGTTCATTCTGCTGTGCAGCTGGGTTGTGGGTCACATTGGTGGGAGGGGATGGAAATCCCATTTAATCATGGGGTGTTAAGTAAGTGACAACAAATGGCTGTGTAACAATAGGCCTGGGGATTGTGCTTTATTACCCCACATATTTCCCCTCTTCATTATGATATTTCATGGTTAAATCAAATTTCCCCTTTATTTTCTCTGACATGCACTTGAGTACAACACTGAAAATTCCTCCTGACTTCTCTCTGCTGCTTTAAGGTGAACTTTTTTGCTTTGGCTCATTTCCAGATCTCTCTTTCAGCTGAGATTTGCTTCCTCACCTTCTTTCTGGGAATTCTTGATGAGTAGATGAGAGGGGCATTAAATAGATTTAGTGAAAAATGACCGTCACCAGCGTGGATGACTTTCTTCTAATTAAAAATTGAAACGGAAATGAATGAGCTTCTCTTGAGGCCATGCAGGAGATGGTGCTAAGCCCAGCTCTATATTCATCAGTGATGTGGGAAGTCCAGGGTATGAAAGAATATACCAGAAACTTCAGTACCTTGGAGGATGCCAATAAAAGGGGAGATTTTTCTAGTGACAGCGTATTGATGTGGCCTGGATTTAAATCCGTTGGCCTAGAGCTGAGTCAGAGCTGAATTTCGTAGAATCACAGGATGTATTGGGTGAGAAGGGATCTTAAAACCCATCCAGTGCCACCCCCTGCCATGGGCAGGGACAGCTTCCACCATCCCAGGTTGCTCCAAGCCTCGTCCAGCCTGGTCTTGGACATTTCCAGGGATCCAGGGACAGCCACAGCTTCTCTGGGAAACTTCTGCCAGGGCCTCCCCACCCTCACAGCCAACAATTTCTCCCAAGAGGTTCCCAACAGATCCTAACTTCAAGCATCTTTGCTTTGATGTACGGTGTAGACTTTTCCAGTGTTGACCAGAAATTCCCTCATACTGGCAGCCAGCCAGTTAATCGTAACCAGCACAAGTGCGTTCCCTTTAAACTTTCTCATGCAATGAATCAAAATTTTCCATCAGGAAAAGAAAGCAAAACACTTCATCTAAAAATTCCTCATCAGCTCTAGTCACCAGAGCAGAACAATGGCGATTACACTCAGTTATGCAGTGCAAATTCCCAGCACTGCTGCGTCCCGGGATCACAGCAGGGCGGGCAGGAAGAGCAGGTGTACGTCAGCACCTCTGGTTTGGATGTGAGGAGAGAGGGCCTTGCAGGTGGGAAAAACAAGGATCCAGGTCCAGGGCTGAGGAGGTTGTGTGGTCTGGAGTAACCCTACACAACCCTAATGAGGAGCAGAGTGCCTGGAGAAAGCTGTGTGTCCACATCTCGTGGATCCCATGGCCTTCTCAGGTGACACCCCAGAGGCTGTTCTTTTGAGAGAGGACAATTGCTTTTAAATCTAACCATGTCTTAGGTCACTAATGGGTCACTTTGGTTGTGTTACCTGACTCTGTGATTGTTCTCTTGTAGGAATGGCAGAGCTTCACCCTCCCAGCAGCGATGAGAGAGACTGACAGTGCTACGAGTCCCTTCTGGCTCCGTCTGCACAGCGGCTGCTGCCTCTGCATATTCATTGGATGGTAATGCAGGATGTCGGCAGCAGCGGTAGAGTTTGGCTCGGTCCCACTGCGTTTTTCTCCTGCCGGTTGCGACTCTGAATCACCATGACAACGCTGTGACACTTCCAGCAAAGGTTGCCCGCGGACCGAGGGTGGGCTGGGGGTGCGCGAGAAGGTCAATGATCGAGTCTAACGGGATCAGAAGTTGCACCTGCAGCAAAACAACCGTGGAAGAACCGCCGGCACGGCAAGAAGATGAAATTCCCCTTCCATTGGCTTCTTGTTGAGCAGGCACAATAACATTTCCCTTCGAGAGACTCGCTGTAAAAACTCTTTTGGTTATGGCTACTGATCCAACGTGATTGTGCGCGCGGCGACTTTGGAACTCATGACTGGCTATACGATGTTGCGCAATGGGGGAGTGGGGAACGGAGGCCAGCCGTGGGTGTTGAGGTGGTCCAGTCGGATCCGTCTCACCTGGCTTAGCTTCACCCTCTTTGTCATCCTCGTTTTCTTCCCCCTCATTGCCCACTACTACCTGACCACCATCGACGACGCGGACGATGCCGGCAAGCGCATCTTCGGCCCCCGCACCGGCAACGAGCTGTGCGAGGTGAAGCACGTGCAGGACCTGTGCCGTATCCGCGAGTCGGTCAGCGAGGAGCTGCTCCAGCTCGAGGCCAAGCGGCAGGAGCTCAACAGCGAGATCGCCAAGCTCAACTTGAAGATCGAGGCCTGCAAGAAGAGCATTGAAAATGCCAAGCAGGACCTGCTGCAGCTGAAGAACGTCATCAGTCAGACTGAGCATTCCTACAAAGAGCTGATGGCTCAGAACCAGCCCAAGCTCTCCTTGCCCATCCGGCTGCTGCCAGACAAGGACGATGCGACCTTCCCGCTGCCGAAATCCAACAGGAACTGCAGGCTGCACAATTGCTTTGACTACTCACGCTGCCCACTGACGTCTGGCTTTCCAGTCTATGTCTACAACAGTGACGATTACCCTTTTGGTAGTTCCTTAGACCCTTTAATTAAACAGGCCTTTGAGGCGACTGTCAGAACTAATGTTTATGTTACTGAAAATGCAAATATTGCTTGTGTGTATATAATTTTAGTGGGGGAAATGCAAGAGCCCGTAATGCCAAAACCTACTGAACTAGAGCAACAGTTGCACTCTTTGCCATATTGGAGGACTGATGGACACAACCATCTCATCATCAATCTATCGAGGAAGTCGGAAACTCAGAACTTCATCTACAACGTCAGCACGGGGCGCGCCATGATCGCCCAGTCCACCTTTTACGACGCCCAGTATCGACCGGGGTTTGACATCGTGGTATCGCCTCTGGTCCACGCCATGTCTGAGCCCAACTTCCTAGAGATCCCGCCCCAGGTGCCGGTCAAGCGTAAGTACCTGTTCAGTTTCCAGGGGGAGAAGATCGAGTCTCTCCGCTCCAGCTTGCAGGAGGTTCGCTCTTTCGAAGAGGAGATCGAAGGCAACGCCCCGGCCGACTACGACGACCGGATCATCACCACCTTGAAGGCTGTTCAGGACAGCAAGCTGGACTTTGTTCTGGTGGAGTTCACGTGTAAGAACCAGCCCAAGGCGAGTCTGCCCACTGAGTGGGCTCTGTGTGGAGAAAGGGACGACAGACTAGAGCTACTGAAGCTTTCTACTTTTGCACTGATCATCACCCCCGGGGACACCCATTTAGTGATCTCCGCCGGGTGTACCATGAGACTGTTTGAGGCTCTGGAAGTCGGGGCCATCCCGGTGGTTCTCGGAGAGCAAGTTCAGCTACCCTACAACGATGTGATCCGGTGGAACGAGGCAGCCTTAATTATACCAAAGCCACGTATCACAGAAGTGCACTTTCTTCTGAGAAGCATTTCTGACAACGATCTCCTTGCCATGAGGAGGCAGGGCCGCTTCTTGTGGGAGACCTACTTCTCCACCTCCGACAACGTCTTCAGCACAGTCTTAGCTATCATAAGGACTCGAATCCAAATCCCGGCTGCTCCCATCCGAGAAGAACCTGCTGTGGAGATCCCCCACCGGTCTGGCAAAGCTGCTGGTACAGACCCCAATATGGCAGACAATGGTGACCTGGACTTGGGGCCTGTGGAAACAGAACCACCCTACGCCTCTCCCAAATATCTCCGCAATTTCACCCTCACCGCAATGGATATCTACAGGAATTGGAATTCTGCCCCGGGGCCTTTCCACCTCTTCCCCTACACTCCCTTTGACCCCGTTTTACCATCAGAAGCAAAATTTTTGGGGTCTGGGACTGGATTTCGACCAATTGGTGGAGGAGCAGGTGGCTCTGGGAAGGAGTTCCAGGCTGCTTTGGGCGGCAACGTCCCGCGGGAGCAGTTCACGGTGGTGATGTTGACATACGAGCGGGAGGAAGTGTTGATGAACTCCCTAGAAAGGCTCAATGGTCTCCCCTACTTAAATAAAGTTGTGGTGGTGTGGAACTCTCCCAAGCTTCCCTCCGAGGATCTCTTGTGGCCGGACATTGGCGTCCCAATCATGGTAAGACAGATGTAGCTACAACGGGCTTGTTCGTGGTGGGGTTTGCACGTTGGAGTCCTCTTGTGTCAGCTGAGCTTCAGTCCTCTGGGATGGTTAAAGGTGTCTGTGCCTCATTTGGGTACTTTTATCAGTGGAGAAAAACAAGTGGTGCCAGGTATTTAGCACTCAGAGAATGCAAATTGCTTTTGCGGAGCCTAATGTGAATTTTGATGCTTAAAGCTAAAGATTGTTGCTTGTTGGAAATCTTTGCTTAGGCTCTTTAAGTACCTCCCTGTTGACACCTTATAAATTCCTAAGTAGTAACTGTTTCTGCACTTTGCCAGATGAATTTTTTATTAAAACAAAAGAGGGGCCGACTGAATTAGTGTCGACTGCAAAGACCTCAAAACTCAATTCTCACTTTATATTACAAGGGATGGCAGAGAAGGAATTACAAGCCAAGGCTGATGTGACTGTGAGAGCTTCCATGCTCCCGAGGTTGTAGCTTGACTTTTGCATATATTTGGTTTGATTATTTTTTTTCCTCAGCCAAACTGAAAAAGTGACACCTTCAAAAGCCAACATTCATTTTCAGGTCCATGAAAATGTACTCACTTGGACATTGTCTTGTAAGGAGTGAATTCTCCCTAAATTTTTTATTTATTTTAGGTCTTCCTTGTCATCCCAGCATAACCTTCTTCACTGGTTGCTGTTAAAAATCAAAATTAAATATAAATCTCCCCTCATAAAGAGAGCAAGGGCAGAGAGCTACTAACAAGAACTGAGTGCTCTGAATCTGGTTGTGTTTAGAGGACAAATGGAAGGATAATGCCTTACAAATTAAGGAAGGGAAAAATAAAAGAGGGAGATGGTACTTAAATACACAAACTGCGTGTGGTTTATGTGACAGAATGCTACTGAGCTTAATAGCAATGTGAGCTTTATGCTGCATGCAAAGAGATTCATTGATTTAATATTTCGTTTTATTATTATTGTGATGAATAAATCCTTCTGCTCACATTTAAAAACCCTTATGGTCCGGGAACAATGAGGAGAGAAAATTGCTTGGTTAATTGCGAAATAATCTTTCACATTAGTGCTTTTGAACCTGCGAATTCTACAAAATCTTTGCATTGTGTCTGTTGAAAAACCACATCCTCCTTCAGAGCGGGGATTGTTCTCCTTGGAGCTGCTAATGGGTGTTATTTGTGAGAGAAAAATGTATTTGTGTTGATGGAAGATAATGGCTTTTTGTACCTGGCTCTCTGTCTGCACATCTGTTGTGTTGGAGCCCTGCTGGTTTTTTTGGGGACTTGACACACACGAGTTGCTTTGTGTCACCTTTGAGCCACGTGCTGGGGCGGGGGGATGTGCTGTGGGGAATGTTGGGAACTGTGTGGTTCCAGAGGAGGGAATTGTTGTGTGCCTGCTTTGGGGAGGTGGATGGTGACACTGTGGAGTGGCTGGGTCACAGAGAGCTTCTGCCAGGTCCTTTCTGGTGGAAAGGTGTTGGTGTTGGTCTGATAATAGCTCTGCTTTCTTCCTGTTTTTTCAAATCCCTGTTTTTAAAAGAGCCCAAATCTGGGATTTCTCACAGGAGGGTCAATCCTGAGCAGCCTCCAGGCATCCATCCCCTATTGCTAAGCCCATCTCCAGACTGGATGTTTAATCCTGTTGGGAGCTTGTGCCATTCATCTGCAAGGATGGTTTGGTGTGGCAATGATGGAAAACTTCCCTGGGCTTCATCAGACAGTGAGAAATTCTAAGTTCTGCTCTGGAAAAGGGTGGAAAGAACATTGGGAGCAGAGGCGAGGCTCTGTCTGAGCCTTGCTGGCTGAGGTGTGGGATGTGCTGGCCAGGGGAAGAGACAGGTGGGGACGTGGCATTGGCAGGAGACACAATCCAGTGTGTGCCAGTGTCAAAAGAAAGTGAGGAGCTGTGATTCTGTTTTCCTTATGAGGGAAAAAAGCTCTTTTGATGGGGAATATCCAATTCTCTCAGATCTGCCAGTGGTGCTGTATCTCTGTGTAACAAACATGTTCCCAGTAACTTTGGGATGCAAGGAATTGCTCCGTGTTCAGGTCCCAAAGCACAGAGCTTGGTGGGGGAACTTGAGGGGAGAAGAGAAGGGGGTGAAGGTGGATTTGGGCTGTGATTGAAGTGGGTCCAGGCACCACCTGACGCTGAGGAGCAGCACAGCAGCAGCACACGTGTGCCAGCATGATCCAGGATCAAAGCACCTGAAGCCAGAAGGGTATTGAAGAAAACCCAGCCTCAGAAAGATGTGGACCTGTTCCAGTGAGTCCAGAGGAGGCCACAGAGATGCTCCAAGGGCTGGAGCCCCTCTGCAGCCAGGCTGGGAGAGCTGGGGGTGCTCACCTGGAGAAGAGAAGGCTCCACGGAGACCTCAGAGCCCCTTCCAGGGCCTAAAGGGGCTCCAGGAGAGATGGAGAGGGACTTGGGACAAGGCATGGAGGGACAGGACCCAGGGAATGGCTTCCCAGTGCCAGAGGGCAGGGATAGATGGGATATTGGGAAGGAATTCCTGGCTGTGAGGGTGGTGAGGCCCTGGCAGAGGTTTCCCAGAGAAGCTGTGGCTGCCCCTGGATCCCTGGAAATGTCCAAGGGCAGGCTGGACGGGGCTTGGGGCAACCTGGGATAGTGGAAGGTGTCCCTGCCCATGGCAGGGGTTAACATGGGATGATCTTTCAGGTCCCTTCCAACCCAAACCATTTTGTCATTTTATATAAATTACAAGCTAATGAGACAAAGCAATGTGTGTAGCACATTAAAGTGCCTTTGGAAGCAAAATAGAGTCCTAAACCCCACCAGGGCCTGCTGGTGGCAAGAGATGTGTGCCTCTGGGCTAGCAGAATTCCTCAAAGGAGAGTTGGACTTCTCCTTACTCCATGTGCTGACCTTATTTATTGACGTGTTCCTTGAAATGTCGTTTGCAAACTGTGCTGCTTGGCTGTGATTTGGGGCTTGTCCTCCCAGGCAGATTTCTTTTCCCTGGTGGGCTGGGAATTAATCAAGAGCCAAGCTCAAAGCTGCATTGGAACTTTGAATCTTTCATGGATAATGAGATAAACAGGGCTACAGAATATATTTTATTTTTTTAAAAAAACATTGACTTAAATATAGATGGCATAATTTACTAAAACATCAGTCAGATTCCTAAGCTGCACAGGAGTCTGATCAAATATTCTGTCCCTGTCCCCATCCTGAAGTGAGTAGGTGGAAATCCAATGTAACGTGAAGTAGTTTGTAGTCACTCAGGGCTGCCCCTGGAACAGATGTAGGCACTTAACCCTCACATTTAAAGCTGTAAAAACTCTTCCCATCTCACGTTAATTGGTATTGCAGCAAAACCCAGAGGCTGTGAATGAGAAATCTTGTTTGTGCAAGCTCAAAAAATGACTTTTCCCCAAGTGTTTGTATCTCTAGCACTGCCTTAGGAGAACTCCCCAGGACAGGAGTGTGACAGTTCCAGCTCCAGCAGCCACATCACAGCCACTGCTGAACTTCTTTATTGCCCAGAGAAGCTGTGGCTGCCCCATCCCTGGGAACGTTCCAGGCCAGGTTGGAGGGGGTTTGGAGCAGCCTGGGCTAGTGGAAGGTGTTCCCTGCCCATGGCAGGGGGTGGGACTGGCTGAGCTTTAAGGTCCTTTCCCACCCAAACCGTTCTGGGACTCTGTGATTTGGGGCTAAACCTTATCTAGCCCAAAGCAATATTTTCACAACCTCTGCTCACATTCTAACAAGTGACAGCCAGAACTTCCAGCTGCTCTCCCTCTGCTGGGTTTGTGAGGGCCCTCAGTGGCTGGAAAAGCCCTGCAGCAGTTTGATTTCTCCTCCTGCTCAGGGCTGAGGTAGGCTGGGAGTGCTGGAGGCATCTCTGAGCACTTAGGCTGGGTTCAGTGCCAGCTCCCGTGGCTGCCAGCAGTGACTAATCCCTTCCTCCAGCTTTGTTCCAGAATAAGTCGCTGCCTTTGATCCCTGCAGCCACTTCCAGTGGTGTAACATCCTTTGCTGCTGGCCTGGTGGCTGGCTGAGAGGGCTCATTCCATTTAGCTGCTTGTTTAGAAAGGAATCATCTGTGGAGAACGGCTGATCCGGAAGCGCTGCGGGGTCTGCAGACCTGTTTGGCTGCACACGGGTCCCTTGACATGGCATTTATTAATCAGGAGCAGGCTGGCCAGGGAATGCTGTCCTGACTTTCCCTTCTCTTTGGGCTGTGTGAATGTGCTGTGCTGAGCTGGCTCTGAAGCTCAGATGCCTGAGGTTTGCACGTCCTTTCCAGCAGAAGGACTCAAAGGGTTTTTCATATCTCCATTTTAAGGAGCACAGCAGGATCTGTAGGTGATGCTTCTGGCTAAGAGGAGGAGGAGGGGGACAGAACCTGGACAGGCTGGTGGCCATGGTAGCAGAATGAGCTTCTCTGCTTGTCCTTCAGCAAGCAGCTGGATCCTCAAGCTCGGTTTTCTGATAAGAGCAGCACCAACCTTCCAAACTAACCAGCAGCTCAAGATAAGCTGCAGTGGTGTGTGTGAGATCATCACGCTAACCAGGAGTTAAAAAAGAGAATAAAACCTCCATGCTGATCAACACCACCATTTCAGTCGATCCTTTTCCTTCCTGGGAGCTTTGTCTAAATGCCAGCTCAGGGTCTGGTTCAGCTTGGTAATTCAGCATTTATCAAACTCTTCCTTGGTGATGTGACTTGTGCTTTTCCGGGCCAACTCACCTGCAGAAACTCTTTGCTGAGTCCCAGCTTTATCCTGCTTTTCCCTGCTTTACTTTGACTCACTTGTGTTCCAAGTCAGGAAAAACCCAACTTTGCTTTGAGGTCCTGGATTGCATATGGGAATGGGGACCTCCAGGTTTACTTCCAGAAGGAACAATTCACACAAAAGCAGCTGAGAAAATCCCTGTTTCTTAGCACTGCGTCACTTCCCACAGGAGGCTTGCCCCATCCCTGGCTTGAACAGTCCATATTCAGTGCACCAGCGTTACCAGCAGTGTATCCCAGGTTTGTGGGCTCCGTTTCTCCATGAGAACAGTTTCAGAAAGCAGGGAGATGTTCCACAGGAGTGCCTGGGTTCTGCTTTCAGGTTTGCAGCACCACCTGCTGCCTGCAGAGCCGGTGCTGCCGGGGAGGCAGCTGAGTTCTGAAATCCCTGTGAGTTTTGCCATCTCCATATGTGTTTTTTCTGTTGTGTAGCAGCAGAGGAAGGAACAAATTTGCTGCTTAGTTTACCTGGGGATCCTAAAATCCAGATGCTTGTCACTGTGGGGCCCGAGCAAAGGTGCAGCGATGCGTGACTGCGGGATGATAATGGAACAAGCAGTGCCAACTCCTGGGAATGTGCACTTGGCATATTAACTCCAGCACCCTCACACTCCTCTCTGCCACTGCCTAGACCCAGCCCTTCATTCTCCCATGTGCTGCTTTGTGATGGCTTTTCCACAGATAAAACCTTCCTGTAGCCCCAGCTCTCCGAATCCCCTTGGCTCAGGATGCTGCTAAAGGGGTCGGTGACCAGAAGGAAGCGTGGCTGGGGCATTGGAAAGGAGAGTCAAGGGAGGGAAGCGTCCTTGCATGCTGCTGGGGACATAATAGGCTGGGTTTTGTCACATGTGAAGGTGTCACAGGGGCCAGTCCCTGTGCTGAAGCCATTAAACATCACCACAAAAGCTGCCTGTGCATCTCAAACGCTCCCTGTTTGGAGCAGCTCTGTCACAATCGCTGGGGGACAAAAGCAGCACGACAGGACGTGGCACCAGGGGCAGTGCAGCTGCAAAACCCACTTTGATTTTCCAGGGCTGCATTCCTGCTGCTTTTAGGGTTTGTATTGTGACCTGTTTAAATACCAACAGCATACCAAATGTCCCCAAATTTTTCCATGCACTGCGACAAGCATGGGGCAAATGTTTGTTTTCACCTACTTTTCATCCTCTGTGACTTTGTTATGATGGAACTGCGTGTTGACATCCACTTCCCATAAAGTCCCAGAGCCTGGATATCTGCATTTCCTTTCTTCCCAGGCTTTTATCTGTCCTGGTGGAGCAGTTCTGCTGTGCAAAGCCATTTGATTGTGCATTCTGCACAGGCTGCCTTATTTGTGAAGACAGCCTTGCCTCCCAGAGTGGCCATAAGTTGATGTTGTGCCACAGGACACGGATGGATCCCCTGGCACAGGAGCAGGACTGGCCGAGGTCAGGAATTTGGGTTTTAAATAGAGAGGAAAAAAAGAAAATCTGTGTTTGCTGGAACAGGAGGGACCTCGTGGGGCATTGGGACATCAAAGAGGCAGCTGTGAGGGACATGAGGAGGTTACAAAGAGAAAGGTGCCTCTTGGATATGAGGTTAGGGAAAGAGATGAGAAGCAGGAGAGAGGTTTTAATCACTGCTTGTTGCTGCCTGTCTGATGTAGCTCCCAGCTGCCTCCCCAAGCTCTGTGGATCGATCAGCAGAGGCATTGCAGCTCTCAAGGAGAAGGGGATGATTTACTCCCAAGGTTTGGGGCGGGCTGGCAGCAGCAGCCACCCCCTAGACACTCTCCTACCCCTTTTCCCCACAGGCTCTTCCCCTTCTCTCACCTGTGTCTGGTGAGGAAGCAGATGCTGCTCTCCTATCAAGCCCATGAATGCTTTTTTTCCCCATTTCCATGAAATCAAAATGTGATTGGTGATAAAGCCTGACAGGTCTCCCTGCCCTGCTGGGCATACGGAACGCTCTCCTCTCCAAAAAGCAGCACCTGGCTTTTCCTGGACTTCTGGAGAAGGTTCATCTCCTGTGAAAAGCCACTGGGAGCAGGTGATGGAGTAGCTGGATTCAGAACCAAGGGCTGCAGTTTGTTTTCCCCTCGTCCTGTCTCCAGAATCCCTGGAATCAGTTGTTTCACTGCAAGCACCCAGAAAGGATGGAGCTTTTTCTCCTGATGACAGTGAAGGGATATCATCTTAGAGCCTATGAGTAAATCAGACACAAGCCTTTAGTTAATTAATGAAAATCTGTGTTAGTCTTGTAAAAAAAAAAAGAGGATTTTTTTCCTTCTTCTGAAATTGGCCAAAGGACCATCAGCAAGGAGCTAAGGGCACTAGAGGGAAACTGAGGCACAGAGAAGGCCACACCTGGTCAATGAAACATCCACTTACATGTCTCCTAATAAGTTCACAGAAATGCTGTTTTCACCTATTCCCAGATTTTCTAACAGCAGAAAGATGGGAAATCTGAAGCTTCTGTCTTCCCAGATAACACCTTCAGATCCAAATAGTTCAGCAAAGTCTTCAGCTTCCTGAATGCTCATTTGAACTGAACTCTGAGGGGTTTGAGCTTCGTGGAGGGAAGAGAAATGGGTTTTGTTCTCGACATTGAAAGCATTTGGGGCAGGGAAGTTCCATTTCCAGCCTTTTATGGCTTTGATCTCTGAGCTGCCCAGAGCCTGGCTTGTGGGAGCCTGGCTTATCTCTGTGACAGGGGACAGCCCCATCTTGGACTGTGACAGGAGAGAGCTGAGAAGGAATAATAAAAGCTTCAGGACAGCCATAAACTGGATAATTCTTTCCAACAGGGCTCATTTTCCTCTTGCTCTGAATGCAGGTGACAACACAAATTGGTTTCAAACCACTGGTAGTAATTAGGTTGATTTTATTGGAAATTTATAAAAGGAATTGCTTTGAATTGTGACTCATTTATGTGATCTCCATAATTTCTAACACATGCTGGTCCTTAATTCCCAACCCATACTGGCTTGTGGGAGGTGGTTCTGGGGGTCTGGATTCATCCCAACCATGTGTTTGGCAGTAATTATTAACTGCCTCTTGATGGAAGCATTCTTTCCTCCTGGATTTTGTTGAAGCAAGTATTAAAAGCCTTGGGACAAATCAAGCTTTGAAGGATATGACATTGGCCATGGCTTGAGTTCTCTGCTCCTCTGGGTAGAAGAATGATGGTGTGAGACATGGAGCAGGTAAAGCAGGATTTAGCCAAGGATTCCAGCAATTAGGATCCGGAAATTGAAGGCTACAAGCAAAGGGAAATTCCGTATAAACCTGTCTAGACCTTGTGCTCTGCCACCTGGAGGGAAAATTGTGTGTTTGGGGAAGATGCCTCTCCCTTTATTTGGCCACATTCAGCAGGATATCCCAACCATGTCCTCTGCTGTTGGAGCTGATGGAAATTGCAGTTCTCAATGAGTTGTGCTCCTGGAACAACAGGAACAACGAGGGATAAAATGCCAATGTGGGGATCGTGGTGTGGGTACTGGGACAGTGCTGCTGACATTCCATAAAGGAGCTCTCATCCCTCCGTGATGGATTTGAGGGCAGGTGTGCTGGCAGCAAGTTGTCTTCATTTCACCCAGAGTTTCCTCAGTGAGATCTCAGCCTTCTCATCTCAGAAGTCCCCAGAAGGCTTCCGGTCTGGAATCAACCTGGAAGCCAAAAGTGACTTTATGTGCCTGAGTGCTTTATGGTTGCTGCTCCCAGCCACACAAACATTAATAAATCCACTGTCCTCTTCCCATCAAAACAATAACCTGCCTGCAGACTTGATGGCTTCTTGGCTCTGCTTGTATCAGAGTTTATATTCAGGTTTTTTAGTAGCTCTTCAGTGAGTTATAGTCTGACTCCAATTCCTTCCTCCCTTTGTTGGGCTGTGATGTTCATTTGGATGCCCTCAGATGCAGATGTTTGCACTGAAGCTCTTGTGGGATGGGTCAGAGCAGCTTTTAAATGCTGGAAACATCTCAGAGCATCCCTGGGTGTGATGTATTCCAAAGAATGAGATGCACCAATGTGAACAAATTTACAAATAATGCCACCTGCTCTGTCAGGTGTTTTGTTTTCCTGCTGTGGTGGAAATCCTGTCTGACAGATCCTGAGGAGGAACCTGCTGAAGAAGTAATTGCACAACAATACAGAGGATTTGCACTGATGAAAGCCTCTGGTAATTAAAGCAGCCGGGCTGTCAGCCAAAGAGCAAAGTGTGGAAAGATAAGCTCTGCCTCCCTTAGTGAGCAGAAAGGAGGTATTTCCAATAATCCCCTGGGATCACAGCCCTTGGATTTCCAGCACTCTGCTCTTCTCTGCCTCTCTGCTTTGCATTTCTGTGTCTCCAGGATGGAAGTTGCTGGGTTTCCTTCCATGCCATGACCTGGTGCTGCACGGCTCTGATGGCTTGGCAAGGGGAGGAGACCTCAGGGGTGCTCCTGATCCCCCTCCTGACTTTTCCATCTTCTGTCTCACAGATGAGATGTGACAGCCCCTCTCAGATCCACCCCTGAGCTCCCAGTCTGTTTACTGCCAGAATTCTCAGCATGGACCAGGGGACTGGCAATGTGCCTTTTCCAGGGAAATCAGAAGTGCAGGAATCAGCTGGTGATGAGCTGAGGGAGATCTGGGCTTTCATACTTTAGAATTTTGGGGGTTTTGCTTGTTTATTGAAATGTGGCTGGGGAGTTGCAGCCTGTGAGTGGTTCTTGGGCTCTTGTGTGGCTGTTCCAGGCTCTCCTTTGACTCTTCCCAGGATAACAAGGAGCTCATACCTGGCCTGTCACAGCGCTGAGTGCTCCTCTGGGACAGTGAGGCAGGCAAGGAAAAAGAATATTTTTGCCAAAATAAGGCCAGGCTTTCCCAGTCAGTTCCTTGTGTAGCTCTGCCCTGCCTGCTGCAGTGGCAACTTCCCTGTGATTCCCAAAACAGAGCCAGGAGATGGGAGCCAGTTCAGAGCCGTGGTCACTCCAAGCTGATGTGCTCCTCAGGCTCTCTCTGCTCCAGGGATCTGCAGCTGGCTCAGCCAAACTCCTGCTGAATCCCAGGGGTCTGGGTTGGGTCAAATCTGAAGCAGGAGGGTGGGATCTGTTCCCAGGCTCACTGGCTGCACTCATCCATTCCTGAGCTGTTGGTTTTTACCAAAGCTGGGAAGTTTTTGCTACCCACAAGTGGTTTGAATCCCTCATCCCTGAGCTCCAGGCAGTAACACCCCACCTTTTGGAAGGAGTTAGAAGCTGCTGCCTGCCCTCTTTCTGTCTTTTTTCTGTGTTCTCTTTCTCAACAGTGGTCCCAAATGGCATCTCTGTGTTTTACCTAGTATTAGCAAAGTGGGTTTGGTACAGGCAGTGTGGGGAAGGTGTCCCCATTTCATCAGAACAACATTTTTGCTGTTAAAATTGCCACTAAAGCAGCCAAGGGGTATTTGGAGAGGAAGAAGAGGCACAGGGGATGAAGTTCAGAGTTGACAAATAACAGTGTACAGATGTCCTGCCTGTGCTGAATCTGTGCTGGGGACACTCCTGCTGCTGTCCATTGTCACCCTGGGGTGTTTCATCTCTGGCATCTGGGACTGTTTCTAGGCTGGGCAGAATTCCAGTGGAATTTTCAGGCCTTGAATACCAAGGCAGGATTTGCCAGGTGAAACCAGCCAGGTTCATCCAGCTGCATCTTGAGAGAGCATCAGCAAAGAGCAGTGGCATCTGTCAGGACATCACACGTGGCACGTGCCACCTCCAGCGCCAGGTTCCATTTGGGGTTCCTTGAGGCAAGAGAGACCTTGAGGGGCTGGAGCTTGTCCAGGGAAGGGAATGGAGCTGGGGAAGGGGCTGGAGCACCAGGAGGGGCTGAGGGAGCTGGGAAAGGGGTTCAGCCTGGAGAAAAGGAGGCTCAGGGGGGACCTTCTGGCTCTCCACAACTCCCTGACAGGAGGGGACAGCCAGGGGGGTCAGGCTCTGCTCAGGGAACAGGGACAGGAGGAGAGGGAATGGCCTCAAGCTGTGCCAGGGGAGGATTAGGTTGGACATCAGGAAGGATTGTCCTTGGAAAGGGTGGTCAGGCACTGGAACTGCCCAGGGCAGGGCTGGAGTCCCCATCCCTGGAGGTGGTTTTATAACGTGGATGTGCTGGGTGTGGATCATGGCTTAATGGTTGGATTTGATCACCTCTGATCTCTCCAGCCTTAACGATTCTGTGATTCCATGATCACACCTTTGGGAATTGCCCATTCCACTGCAAAAAAAAAACCCACCAAACTAAAAATTTGGGTTATCAGTATCAAAACTCTCAAAAGAGTGAGCTCTTTCATCTTGAAATGACTTTTTTTTTTGCTTCAGAGCAAACAGAAGCTGTAAATCTGGCTCGTGGTCCCAGACCTGCCAATGGAAGTTGGATCATGAGCTTTGCACTCTGCAGTTTTTCCCTGTGAGCTTTCATGAAAAGCACACAGAGGAATTTTGGGAAGTTGAGAAGGGAATGAGCTGCAGCAGTGGAAGTATTGGAACATGACAGCGTGTTATCCCAGGGACCTTCTTTGAGCCAGATAATTACAATTAATTGTAAAATAAATCTAATTGGACAACCAGCTCCATGTGCATCTCTAATTGCACAGCCACTAACAGCAACACAGAGAGAATAAAAATCAGTATCTGCATCCCTTTAATGTTAAAACGAGCATCCTTCTCCTTTCGTTTCTCTGGGAAGATGCGACAGCTGCTCCTGTATGAAAATGAATAAATAATCAGTTTTATTTGTATCTCAAGCTGTTTTCTCCTCTCAGACCCACTGATCTCAGCTGAGGAGTTTAAAGGGAGACCAAGTTTGCACATTTTCTGTGCAATGAAAATGTTTGCACATTTTCTGTGCATGGACACAGCATCATAAAAAAAGCCTTTCCATGGTAGCTTCCTGTGTGGTTTTGTTCTCAGCAGGGGATAATTTATGCTGGGTTTTATGTTGCATTATTTAATTACACGTATTTTTAAAATGCATCTGTTTTGCCAATTTACATTCAGCGTGCGCTGCCTTTGGATGGCTTTGGAGCTAAATACCCTTCTCATACCTCTGGAGATGAGTCTTAAAATAGTCTATAAATCCTTCTAATTCAGAGTTTGAAAATGCTTTAAGTTGGAGGTGGCAAAGCTGGAGGTTCAGGGCATAAAGGAGGGGCTGTGGCTGTTTCAAGGTGAAGAGGAAGGAGCAGGGAATAATTAATACACGAGAAAGGGGATAGCAGCAACTTCCCGATCCATCTTTACAAGGCAGGATTAAAGGGAAAACAAGAAGGTGAAGAATTGCCAGAGGAAACCAGTGTAAAAACCAGGGACAGCTCCTCAGGCAATGCAGGACTGGGGAAACATCCTGCTCAGAGTGTCAGGTTTGGGGTGGATGCTCAGATAAATGGATTTTTTTGGTGCCATCATGTCAAAAAGGGAGCAGATTCCAGAGGATTTCTATGGGATGGGTGAGGACTGATGTCCCCCTTGGCGACCACAGCTCCATCCAAGCACGTCCTGGGACTCATCCAGTCCTGGAACAAATCTGGGAGCCAGCTGGGAATGGTGAGGGTGGTTGGTGGGGAGGGACCAGTCACACACATCCCCTGTGGCTTTGCCTGGATGCAGGAAGATCCAGGCATCTCCCTCAGGATGTGATAACGGGGTTCCTTTAGGAGCTGAGGTCCCAGCCATTCCATGTATTGATTTATCAGGATCTGGGTGTGTTAACCCCAGGGTAACACCCAAATATCACTGTCCTAACAAACACCTCAGAGCTGCCTTTTGTGCATGTGCGATTTCGCCTCTGCATCCCAAGTTTTTAAAAAATTCATCATCACAAACACAAAAGAACATCTATTTATTTCTACAAAATGCCAGCCTGCCCAGACCTGGCAGAGTATCTGGAAGGGGCTTTGACACCCTGCTCACACAGTGTCAAAGTGCAGGGCAGCAATTCCTGCTGGATTTGCAGCTCATCCAGAGCTGCCACAAACGCCCTGGAGCCCCTTCTTGTGCCAGACTCATTTCCTCGAGTTTTTGGGTCTGTGTTGGGAAAAGAGCCTGGATTTGGGGAGGAAAGGAATTATCCCAGGGGCTTGGCTCTGGTGGAAATGCCATGCTGGCATCCCATCCCCTCCCTGGCCATGCAGCTCTGGCAGTGTGCCGGGAGGAGCCCTGCGTTGTATCGAGTGAGGCCAGATTATTTTATTTCTCATGAAATGAAGAACTCCTGGCTGAGCCAAAGGCCTGGATCTGTGCTCTTGGCTTTGGAAAGCAGGATGCTGGCCAGTAGGAGCTGGATGAATTTCTGTCCTCTGAGGGTTTTCTCATGGTGGGAGTTGAGGTTGGCAGGAGGGAAAAGGTTCTGCGTGGGCAGGGCAGGACACCAGCGCTGCTGGGTGTGAGGTTGCACTTGGAAATCTTCAATAAGCACCACCATGGTTGTCCTTGGTAGGGGCAGCCAAGCAGATTTGAGGTCTGGGCTGAGAGCCACGGTGATCCTGCCAGCTTTTGTGGAGCAGCTCAGCTTGCCCAGAACAGGTAGTGATAAAACACTGAGAAAATCGAGTTTAAAATGTGCTCAGGCTGGCGGGATTTACTCCAGTGTCATCTCACTGGGAATGGGCTGCAGAGATTTTGGGTGGCATCTCTGGTGATGACAGCAGCTCCTTTGGCTTCTCCTTGGCACCTGTCCTAGCAG
This sequence comes from Vidua chalybeata, assembly GCF_026979565.1. Lineage (NCBI taxonomy): Eukaryota > Metazoa > Chordata > Aves > Passeriformes > Viduidae > Vidua > Vidua chalybeata. Next base: position 111,505,992 of record NC_071532.1, on the reverse strand, counting down.
AGAGCTTGGCTGCTTGTCGTGGAGCCAGCGTGCCCGGGATCGGCCTCTTCTCTCCTTCCATGAAATGAGACAGAGCTCAGAGACCTCAGGATCAAAGTCCTCTTTAGCAAAGGGAACCTCAGCTGTGTAGTTTCCATATGCAGCCTTACCCAGTGCCAGAATTCCTGCTGTAGCCAGGATGTTGAGAGAACCACAGAATCATTCAGGCTGGAAAAGTCCTTCAGGGCTGTCGAGTCCAAGCTGTGCCTGACCCCCACCTTGTCACCAGCCCAGAGCTCTGAGTGCCACATCCAGCCCTTCCTGGGACACCTCCAGGGATGGGGACTCCAAACCTCCCTGAGCAGCCCCTTCCAACGCCTGACAGCCCTTTCCATGAGGAAATTCCACCTCTTTACCCAGCCTGAGGCCGTGTCCTTGTCTGACACCCCACACTCGTTGCTTGGCTCAGTGCAAACTCATTCTGACAGCTTCTCTTCCAAAAAAAGACCCAGCTTCCAGGAGGATGCTGTTTGGTGGGACCAGGCAGAGTTGTTGTGCCCATCTCTGGTTGCATTTGCAGAGCAGCAAGTGCCAGTCTGATCTCACACCTCGGCTGCAGAGGGAGCGGGAGTGGAGCCGGCCGTGGTAATAAAGGATGTGATTTATTCTGTTGATGGATCTGCACACCCTTCCCTCCTTCCAGGGAGTCTCGTAAATAATCCCAGCACTTGTGCCTGTTGTGTAGAGGGAAGAGACTCTGGTGGATCTCAGCCTGTGGGTCTCAAGTGTCAATCTGGGCAACTTTCTTAAAACATGTCTGGATATGGCCAAATTAGGAGTTGAAAATAAATGTATGTGACAGGGTGGCTTCAGGGATACTTGGAACTCATTGTTCCCTTTTCCTAGAGTTTGCCACCTCCCAAAGTCCTCCACCAGAGCCTTCGCTGACCTCTATTAAGCCTAGATTGGTTGATTTTTAATTGATTTCTTCCCCACATGTGCATGTGGGAGAGCTGGAGAAGCCTTGGCTTCCTGTGTGCTTCTGCAGAGAGAAAGGAGCGACCTGCCCAGCTGGGAATGAGGATGTGGGTGGATGAAGATCATCACCTCCCAGATGTGGCAGTCCCTGATGGTGCTGGCAACCTCTGGAGCCAAGTTCCAAGCCTGGGCTGCTCAGACTGGTCACCCACTGTGAGCAATGGATTGGTAAAGGATTCTCAAAACCTGGCAGGATGCTCACACAGTCTTGTACATCTGTATGCAAACTCTGAGATAAGGTGTGCTGACTTAGGAAGGCCATGGAATAGAGATGAAATTATTGAGAGAGAGACTGAACTAGGAACAAGTCTCAAAATATGGCCTTGCAAAAAGACCAGACATTTTAGAGAATTAGAACTGTGAAAGATGCATTGTAGCAGGACCACGTGGGGTAAAAATACAGGTGATTGGTGTTTGAAGTAACAGCAGCATCGTGTGGCAAAAGCTAATAGGCTGGGAAATATCTCTAAGGTATTGTAACCAGGAAAACAGGGTGGCTTCTGATGGAATGACGTTGAGTTTTACATCTCTTATGTGTCACCCTTCATGGAGACTGAAAATGGAATAAAATTCTTTTAAAACACCTCTCAGTTGCCCTGAAAAAGCTGGGGAAACCAACAACCCCTGATCCAGGAGATGAATTATCCCTTTCTGCATGGAGAGGATCCAAGTCCTGCCTGTTCTTCAGCGGAGCAAAGGGAGCTCGTGGTGTCCCCACCCCACCCTGCTCTCTTCCCCCAGCTCATTTGGGTAGAATCCCTCAGCTTTGGCAAAGATGGAAGCGGATCCTTTTCCTGAGAGCTCATTCACTGTCTCCCCAAATTATCCAGCTCTCCTAAGAGCATCCTTCAGGCTTTTTCCCCTCACAGAGACCTGACGTGAGCAATGAGGCGCCCGGTTTCTTGCAGAGTTTGCTCTTTGCCCAGGAATCAATCCAGCTCGCTACGGTGAGCTGTCAAAACTTCTCCAAGGGCACGGGCATTCCTCATGTTTTCACCATCAAATTATATGTGACACTTAATTTAAAGCTTAAGCATGAAGCCTCACTAGCAAGGAGATTGGTGGAAGGTATTGATTTTGCTGTGTTTTTTTGTGTTTATGTATAAAAACATATTTTAAAGTATTGGTAAAAGGACATTATTGCTGGGCAGACTCTGGATTTATGCTCTGGTTTATTTTTCTCTCAGGTTTTTTTTAAGATCCATTTGTCCAGCGTGTCTGTGAACAACAAAATTCTGGGAGGAAATGGATGCCATGGATTGGGTGGGTTTTGTGCTCCTTGAGTCAAACAAATCCCACGTTGTGGAACTGAATCACCTGGAACTGATTTTCTAGATGGAGAAGAAGCTTCTGATGTGGTCTGTTGGGTGCTTGGAGGCATTTTAGGTGTCTCCAAACTTTGCAAACTGCTCAGGAGGTTCATGGTTTTGAGCTCTGGGCCATTTAGCTGATGGCAAAGTGTTTAAAAGAGAATTAGTCCCGAACAAAAGTCAAAAATAACCAAAATAGGGCGAGCAGGGCAGAGCCTGGGGTGGGTTTGAGTCTGGAGGAGTTGGAATTTGGTGCAGGACCCACCACTGGTGCTCTGCTCAGTGTTTGGAGCCCTTGCTTTGAGGGGAGGTGAGGTTTGGTGATGGGCTGGGGTCTCTCTTGTTGTTCCCTGGCTGGTTTCGTGTCCTCCTCACTGTTGGAATCTCCTTGGGAAGGAGAAGTGCTGACTCCCCGTGCTGCCTGAGCCGTTCAGCTTTGCTGAGGGAACATCTTTCCTTGGGTTTTGACAGAGCTCTTGGCTCGAGACCGTGCAGGAACAAAGTTGTGGCAAAATTGGTCATTAAGATGATGGAAGGGCAGGAAAAGCAGCACTGGGGGAGAGATTGAGACCTCAGAGTCTGAAAAAGGACAGAGAGAGGGTTGCTGATGGCACCTCTGGGCTCTTCTGGGGGGTGAGACCCACCAGGGCAGGGGGTGGGAGCTGAAGGGAGACGATTCCCAAGGAGCAGCGTTGATGTTTGAGAGGAAAGGTGGATTCTCCCACTCTGGCTGGCTGCAGGTGGGGACAGGAGACCCTCCTGGCAGAGCTCTCCCAGTGACAGCTCCACTGCCCTGGAGCACACAGGAGGTTCACGTGGATTCCAGAATGGTTTGGGTGGGAAAGAACCTTAAAGCCCATCCAGTCCCACCCCTGCCATGGGCAGGGACACCTCCCACGATCCCAGGCTGCTCCAACCTGGCCTTGGACACTTCCAGGGATCCAGGGGCAGCCACAGCTTCTCTGGGAATTCTATTCCAGGGCCTCCCCCCACCCTCACAGCCAAGAATTCCTTCCCAATATCCCATCTATCCCTGCCCTCTGGCAGTGGGAAGCCATTCCCTGTGTGCTGTCCCTCCATCCCTTGTCCCAAGTCCCTCTCCAGCTCTCCTTGCCCTTTAGGCACTGGAAAGACTCTGAGGTCTCCCTGGATTCTCTTCTCCAGGTTGGACTCACTCCAGCAGATCCACGTCCTTCCTGTGCCGAAGACCCCAGAGCTGAACACGGAGGGTGGAGTTGCCTCCTCCTGCTTCCCTCCTCACCCCATTCCCACCCTGGTTCCTGCATCCTCTTTTCCAGCAGTTCCCAGGCAGAGAAGAAACCCCTGGGAGCATCTGCTGGCTCTGGATAACCCTTCAGCCAAGCCAAACACTGAGCTGAGTTTCGTGATGCTTCTCCACCTTGGGAAGGAGCAGAATGAGGAATTCCTGTGCCAACACTGTCCCTGCTTTTTCCATGTCCTGATGAAACCACAGAGCTCCCAGGGTGGGAATGCTGCTGGCTCAGCTCTGGCCCTGCTTTTCCATAGCCCAGAGCTGCCCAGTTTGCTCACTTGCAGTAATTTGTTGGTGCTTTTGATGGCTCTTCAGTGCAGTATGCAACATGTTCCTGCAGAATATTCCATCCCCCCGGAGCTATCGGCAGATGAAAGCTCCAAGAGTGGCTTTCCATGGGAATTTAATCATCCCAGCTGTCACGCAGATCCCGATACAAATATTTCCACTCTTAATGGTTTCAGCGTGGGCTTTTTTGTGGGATCAAATGTAATCTTATTTAATGGAGTTCTCTTGCCGTGATGCTTTGGTCTTTTCACCAGGCTGGGCTTAATTTTTAAATGGAGATTGTTCAGAGCAGAGGCAGGGAAAGGACTGGAGGGATTGAATGGGCTGGGAAATGTGGGATGGACGGAGTGACTTTGGATGAGCCAGGGGAGGCTGAAAGTGTAAGAGCAGGGGAAAGGATCCAGGGTGGATGGGGCTGTCAGGAACGGTGTGAACTGTGCCAGGGGAGGGTTAGGCTGGATATCAGGAAAAGGTTCTTCCCTAGAGGGTATCAGGCACTGGAACAGCTCCCCAGGGAACGGTGACATTCCCAAGGCTGCCCGGAGCATTTGGACAATGCTCTGAGGGATGCACAGCGTGGGATTGTTGGGGTGTCTGTGCAGAGCCAGGGATTGGACTGGATAATCCTGGTGTGTTCCTTCCATCCCCATGATTCCATTCCATGGTTCTTGGAAGAGTAGGATTTTACAGCTGTGTGGCTGGGGTGGGGGGAATTGCTGGAGCTGCTGCTGGAGCGAACCAACACTTTGTGGCTTCAGAGGACGGGGCACCGCAGCTGGCGCAGCCCCAGCCCCAAAAGCCCCACCCCGGGCCCTGCAGCGCCATGACTGTCACTGCCCCCCGCAGGTGGTGCGCACGGAGAAGAACAGCCTGAACAACCGGTTCCTGCCCTGGGACGAGATCGAGACCGAGGCCATCCTGTCCATCGACGACGACGCCCACCTGCGCCACGACGAGATCATGTTCGGCTTCCGGTGAGCCCTCCCCACAAAGTGCTCCTCCCCACGGCCAGGAGCTGCTCAGGCAGCAGCAGGGCCACAGTCAGGGCTGGCACATCCCTTCCCGTGGCTTCCCAGCTCTGTTTTTTGGAGAAACACGCATGAATGGGGTGAGGAACCCGATCCCAGCTTGCCCTGGAAAACCCGTTTCCCACACTTCTTAACCCAGCTCTTCAGCTTTTGCTGGGCTGATAATGGCCCCGGAATGGTTTTAAGGCCTGTGGCTTCCTAGGGTGGACAGAGCCTGGAAAACAAATCCAAGAGGCTGTTTCACTCCATCCATGAGCCAGAGGCAAGGCCAGGATGATGCTGCTGGTGGCTGCCACCCTCTGCTCCGTGTGACACTGGGGTGTGACGGTTCTTTGGGCAGAGCAGGCCAAGGCAGGTGTCCCCCAGCAAAGGCAGATGTCCCCCAGCAAAGGCAGGTGTCCCCCAGCAAAGGCAGATGTCCCCCAGCAAAGGCAGGTGTCCCCCAGCAAAGGCAGATGTCCCCCAGCAAAGGCAGATGTCCCCCAGCAAAGGCAGATGCTGCTGCTCTCACTCCCACCCCTGTTCTGCTCCAGGATCCAGCTTTCCCTCGACTTTTCCCTGGCAAAAGCTTCCTGATCACAGCAATGAGGGGGCTCCTGCTAGGGGAGGTTTGTGCCAGCTGCTCCTGCAGCTCCTGCAGCCAAACCTCCCTCCCTGCCAGGAGCTGCTGGGGAGTGAGGGTGGCACAAGGAGCAGGGGCTGCCATTCCCAGTCAGAGAACACCCAGCAGCTGCCTGGGGGTGGGAGTTGGGGACCAAAACCTGCTTGGGAGGGGGATTAAAAGGCACAAAATGCCTGAAAGCTCACCAGGCTCCTTCAGAGAGATGAGAAATGAGGTGTGAGGGGAACTAAAGTGCAGGAGGAGGCGTCAGGATTCCTGGCTTCCCTTCCCTGCCCCATTGCAGGCTCTTTATCTGAACTGGGCTGTTTTCTCCTCCTTTTTGGTCTCTGTTTTGCTGATTAGCCCTGGAGAGCATCAAATGAAGGTCGTAAGTGACTTGTGTTAAACTCACTCATATCCCTGCTTACAGACACCATGTTCCCACAAAGCCTCCCTGTGTTAACACATTCCCAGGAGCTGCTGGAGTCTTGGCACTGGAGCGAACCTCTGCCCACAGCAACTGTGCTTTGTCAAAACTTTGCTCCAGGCTTTGATTCTTGGGGCCAAAAGCATCATTTTTGCCTGTTTGCCACTCAGGAGGGAGCTGGAGACAGCTCTCTGAGCACTCCCAGAACGATTCTCCAGAGAAATCCTGATTTTTGTGGCTGAGCTGGGAAGGAAAAAGTGTCACGTTCGTAGGAAAGCGAAAATGTGGGAGAAGTGAAAGGGAATAAATGGTTTCGACTTCCAGCTTTTCTAAACAATCACCCTGGATTGACAGGAAAAAGTGCTGGGGGGAGGACAGAGCCAGGGAAGCTGCTGGTGGTGTTGATTCCTCGGGATTATCTTGGATCTTCATTAATTGGAGTGGAGGACTGAACAGCAAACACGACTGTGCTCTGGGAGTGTAAGGAAAGCTCAGGGAACCTCGGTCTGCTCTCCTCCTGTAGCTCTCCCAGAACAGGGCTTGTGGGAGAAACTCACATCCAAATGAGGGGAAAAAACCCCAAAATGGCACTTACTGCCCAGTTTCATGCCTGGGAAGAAGGGAACACCCTGCTGTGTCCACTGGGAGTTCTCTCATGCAGTCTGGAGTCACAGCTGGGGCACTGAGCAGCAGGGAGGGGGGACTGAACGATCCGAAGGAAGCCAGCATCCCCTGCCTGTGGAAACTGGATTTGTTGCCCAGCTTGGGCATCAGGCACTGACTTTTTCCTTAATTATTGCTGCCAGTGTTGCAGCTCTCCTGGGGGATTTCTCTGGAGGAGGCGTGAGCTGCAGATGAGAGCAGAACATTAAGCAATCGCACGCTCCACATGCAAAATTCAGGATTTCATTCCCAAGGCTGGACTGTGAGCACGTGTCAGGGTGAGGGAGGCACTCAGGGCTCTGGAGGCTTTTCCTGTGGGGCCAGAGCCAAGGAAGCTGCAGTTTGGGAGGAGCCAGCACCTTGGCAAGCCAGGTCTTCCCTCGGGAGACACCTTCAGCATCTCAGCAGCTTTTCACAGAATTATGGAATTTCCAGAGTCCTGGAATGGTTTGGCTGGGAAGGGACCTCAAAGCTTATCCAGTCCCACCCCTGCCATGGGCAGGGACACCTTCCACTATCCCAGGGTGCTCCAAGCCCTGTCCAGCCTGGCCTTGAAGCTTTCCTTAAGGGAGGTTGATGTTATCTTGGCTTTACTGAGCTGCTGGGAGATGGAAAGTCCCAGCGATTTGGGGAAGAGGCCAGGAGATGTTGGGCTCTTCCCAGCCTGAGCCTGGGCTGCTCTGGCTTTAGTTTTCTTTAAGCCCTCCAGAACAGCCCTTATGAGCTACAAAATCCCTAATTTATGGATTAGGAGCACTTTCCCTGTGCATAAATGCTCTAGGACAGGAGCACATTTAACACCGTTTTCCTTTTTTTGCCCTTTGGGCGTTCCTTGGATAAGCAGTTGCCAAACTCCTTTATGTACAGACCCCTGCATCCCTTGCAGCCCCTCAGGAGCCTCTGGGTGGGCTCCCAGGTCTGTGTCTCATGGGCAGTTCTGTGTTTGCAGGGTGTGGAGAGAGGCCAGGGATCGCATCGTGGGCTTCCCGGGGCGCTACCACGCCTGGGACATCCCCCACCAGTCCTGGCTCTACAACTCCAACTACTCCTGCGAGCTCTCCATGGTGCTCACTGGTGCTGCCTTCTTCCACAAGGTGAGACCTCCCCGGGGCTGCCCCTTCCTGCTCACAGCCGCCTGAGGCTGCAGCTTTGGGGGGAGGTTGTGGTTTTTTAAGGACAAAAGTGGGAGCTTTCTGCTCCTTCCCCCTCACTTTCTCCAAACTGAAACACAGCCAGAACCTGGTCCTGAGTGCACTGGGAAGGATCTCCAGTGGCTGTTCCTGCCGTGCTGAATCCACAGCAGCAGAGAGCAGGACCTGAGGGGGCTGGGACCCCCATTCCTCGATTTCTGAGCTTCCAGGAGAGGGTGGTGGCTGTGGGGGGTTTGCTGCCGCTGTGGCTGCAGCGGATCTCGGTGCGGGATTAACTCCGTTATGGGGAACGTCTCCACTGGGATCCTTGAGTTTTGGGTCAGGCACACCCCGCCTGTCCCACGTGTTGCTGTCACCTGTGGAGCACCTGGAGGACGCTGTGCCTTTCCCCGCTGCAGTACTACGCCTACCTGTACTCCTACGTGATGCCCCAGGCCATCCGGGACATGGTGGACGAGTACATCAACTGCGAGGACATCGCCATGAACTTCCTGGTGTCCCACCTGACCAGGAAACCTCCCATCAAGGTAAAGCACCGGCAGCCAGGGGCTTGGCACTGCTGGAGAAGCTGTGGTTGGGAAGTGGGTGGTGTCTGCTCCAGGGAAATCTGGCTCCAGTGGGGAAGGTCAGCCTTTGGAATCAGCCGAATCCCTGTCACAGAGCAGGTGAGTGGAGGTTTGACATTACAGGGTTCATCAGACTGAATTCCCTGCCTGGTGAAAGGTTCCCTGCCCATGGCAGAGATGATCTCTGCTCTGGAGCCAGGCTGTGAGCTGGGGGTGTTCACCTGGAGAAGAACAGGATCCATGGAGACCTCAGTGTCCCTTCCAGGGCCTAAAGGGGCTCCAGGAGAGCTGGAGAGGGACTTGGGACAAGACATGGAGGGACTGGACACAGGGAGTGGCTTCCCACTGCCAGAGGGCAGGGATAGATGGGATATTGGGAAGGAATTCCTGGCTGTGAGGGTGGGGAGGCCCTGGAATAGAATTCCCAGAGAAGCTGGCTGCCCCTGGATCCCTGGAAGTGTCCAAGGCCAGGTTGGAGCAGCCTGGGACAGTGGAAGCTGTCCCTGCCCATGGCAGGGGGTGGGACTGGATGAGCTTTGAGCTCCCTTCCAACTCAGCCCATCCTGAGATTCCCTGGCAATGCCCAGGCCGGGCACTGTGGGCAGCGTGGCGCTGACCCCTCTGTCCATCCTGGCAGGTGACCTCCCGCTGGACGTTCCGCTGCCCCGGCTGCCCCCAGGCGCTTTCCCACGACGATTCCCACTTCCACGAGCGGCACAAGTGCATCAACTTCTTCGTGAAGGTGTACGGGTACATGCCCCTGCTCTACACCCAGTTCCGCGTCGACTCGGTCCTCTTCAAGACCCGCCTGCCCCACGACAAGACCAAATGCTTCAAGTTCATCTAGAAATGGGAGCAGCTGGACGCTGCCAGCTCCCAGCTGCGGCCGGAGGCGGGAGAGGCCGGCACGGGGCTGCTTTGGCGGGGCTGTGAGTGCAGAAGGCCCTTGGCTGTGGCAAACGGGACGGCCTGGACTGGGACGGGCTCTTCCCTCCTTCCCTGCGCTCCCACGGCGGCTCACCGGACAGGGAATGGGATCCCATGGCTCCTGTGAGGACACACCCACGGATCGTACACTGAGGAACGGCTCGCTGGCCACTGGCTCTGCCCCTTCGCCAGCCAAGGGCAGCCGTTCTTTTTAATTATAATTATTGTTATTTAAAATGAAAGTGTTTTAGATTTGCCGAGTGAGGCGCTTTTTTGTTTTCTTTTCTTTTCCCTCCCCTCTCCCCATCCCATTTCCCCCTCTGGACCCTTCAGCCCATCCGAGGGGCCAGGTTGGAGGTGTTTGGGTGCAGCATCAGGGTAGCTCCTGTTACCACTGCTGTCCCCATCCATCCTCCTGTGGCACAGCCCTTCCCACCCACCACATCCTGGCTTCTCTTGCCCTGTGGCTACTACTGAGGCCTCTCAGGTGTCACCTGGTGAGGAGCCCTTTGCTCTGCTTTGCTCTGCTCCCCACCCTGAGCCCCTGGAGTGGGATGAGGTTGGCCTGGGTGGTCCTTCCTGGCTCCAGCTCTGGCCCCACGCCGTTCCCGTGCTGCAGCCTGGGGGTTTCAGTTGCTGCTGTCTCAGTGTCTTTTCCCACCTCGTCCTGCTGATCCTCTAAGGACAGGGAGTGTGTTTGGAGCTTAGGGAAGATCCACCTGCAGCACAGCCAGGGCTGGGGGTGCTCCAGGCTCCTGGAGGCTCTGACCCTTCTCTGTGCTCAGCCTGGGTGTGCCAGAGCTGCAATTCCCACTCTGCCTCATCCTCATCCCCATCCTGGAGCGCACCGTGCCCGTGCCGGGTTTGCCGTGGGCCTCAGCACAGCTGCCTTAACCCCAGCCCATCCTCAGCCCTGGCTTTGGGCTGTGTCCGAGGCTTAATCCCAACAGGAGCTTCCCAGTGCGTGATGCCTCTGGGATCACGTTCACAGCATGGGTTTGGAGCTGCTTCCTCTCCCCCAGAGCAAAATGCTGTCACACCTGCGAGCAGCCGAGCTCAGCTGCTGCTCCATCCTGCTTCAGGCCCAGCTGGACAAGAGGGAAGGGCAGAGCTTGGCCCTCGTGTGATGTTCTTCCTCAGCACATCCCAGATGTTTGTGAGCTGCCTGGAGCAGCTCTTGCTGGGTAGGTGGGAAGGTGACACTTGTGTGGTCACCTCGATGTCCCTGGTTTTCCTGGATGTCACCCCTGGTGTGTGGGAGCAGGGATGGTCCAGCAGCAGCTCCTGGGCTCATTCCCAAGGTCAGCCCTGACCATACTCTTCCTGCACCACGTTTTGGGGCCTCTCCAAACTCCTCTCCCCAGGTTTTCCTATCAGTGCTGACACTTCCTCCATGGGAAGGGGAGGGAAGGAGCAGCCTGTTCCCAGCAGAGCCCATGGCTCGTGCCTTCACCAGCACCACTGACCACAGCAAAACACGCATCAAGGAATTTTTTCCTGTTTTTTTTCCCCCCTTTCCATTTCCTTTTTGTTTTAACATCAGATGCCCAAAAGGAAGCACGTGAAGTCTCACAATCTCCTTAAAAATGCCACGGGAGACTCCTGTGAGGCCCTGGAACACCTGGAAGGATTCTCTGCCCCTGCCCAGGGTGGAAATGTGGCACTTGTCAGGAGCTGTGTCAGCTCCAGCATTCCCGAGGGGCCTGAGCTCCTCTTCCCCGGCTTTAATTCCGCCCTCATTAGTGGGGGTTCGTTAGCAGCGATTCCGTGGCTCAGGTACAGCCCAGGCCTTCCCAGAGCACAGAGTGGTGTGGGCATGGACTGCACTTCATCCAAACACAGGCATTGCTCAGCAGCCTTCAGGCCTTCCAAAATCCAAAGGGAAACGTTACTCCAGTGAGAGCCTGGGGGAGCACGGATGGGATGGGAAGTGTTGGCATTGCCCAGTGCATGGTGGGGCTCGGGATGCTCAGGGTGTCGGAGCCCCAGGTTGGGAATTCTGCTTTCCCTTGCTGAGTTTCGATTGGAGGCCAGCTGAAATCCGGGATCAGCAGAACAAATCCAGCTGTTCTTCCTCCCAGGCTCTTTGGCCTTTTCCCAAGCTTTTTTTTTTTTTTTTTTTCTGGGAGGGTCCCCCTGTCCACTGTGCTGGAGCAGGGACAGGATGTGCAGTGGGATCTCTCTGCATGTCGTGGGATGAATTCCTCCTCACTGAGGGGGAAGATTTGGGGGTGAAAGGGTAAAGAGGCTTTTCCTGGGAGATACCTGGGCAGCAGCAGCGTTGGGAGGGATGGAATTCTGTGGGGCAATGAAATGCCAGCAGGAACATCTTCCCCACCCACAGGGCTGGTGCTGCCCCTCCCGGTCCTCCTGCTGCGGCTCTTTCCCAAATCATCCCAAACAACACTGACACCCCTGGAGTACAGGACTGGGATTCACAGCCCATGGGATTTCTGGGATTTCTGCCCCTGAGACATGCCAGCACCTGAGCTGTCCTGAGGCCTCTCCACCAGGGAGGAGAGGGGGCTTTTCCAGAGAGCGCTCCCGCCCGTGCCACCATCCCAAACATCCTTCCTTGCCACCACCCATCGTTCTCCCGGGATTTTCAGGGCATCCCAGGGTCACTCCGAAGCTCAGGTTTGGTTGTATGAGCCATCCCAGCTCCTGGGGCACGCGGCCTCCACCACCCCAGCCCTGAGATGGGAAGGGCTCTTGGCAGCTGCACCTTTTCCCTGTTCCAGAGTTTCTGCTGCTTCCCCCGGGCACGGAGCGAGGCCTTTCCCACTGTAAATAGCAACGACGGAGGTGACACGGCCCCAGCCCCGCCCGTGTCACACGGCCCCCGCCCTCCCCTTGTGCCCACGGTGCTGTGAGCACCAGGATTTCGAATCCAACAGGAACTGAGAGACAAGGAACACTCCTTCGACACGAGCACAATGTTGAGTTTTTTGTAAAAGGTTCCAATAAATGGAGAGTTTCACTTGGGAGCGTCTCGGTGCCTCTTTGCTGGGGCTGGGAGAGGGGCCCAGGATGGGGCTGTTGCTGCTCCTGGCCCGGGGACGCCCCAAAACCAGGCATCTCCTGGGCTTCTATTCCCACGGGGCAGGTGAGCTGGTCTGGAATGCTGGAAACTCCTCAGGGATGGCAGTGCCTGGAGCTGAACCCCATCGTGTACCTGGTGAGCTCATGGCTGGGCCAGGAGGGGAGGGGTTGGACCCTGAGTGGCTTCCAGGGAAATCCCACCCCAGTTCTGGGGCTGCTGCCTGTGTGGGTGTTTGTAGGCAATGAAAGCAGCAGCTGAGCCAAACTGGGATTGCAAACCCGCCCATGCCTGCCCGGGGATCCAGAGCCCGGAACCTTTAGGGGACAGTTCCTGTGGCACTGCTGGCTCAGGATGCTCCTGGTCCCTCTCCTGTGCGGGAGGCTGAGGTGGAAAAACCAAACGGATCCACGAGGTTTGTAAGCAGAGTCCCAGCTTCAAACCTGCAGGGAGGAGCAGAGGGGAGGAATGGAGCCAGCTGGGCCATGAGCCATGGGATTCCCTCCACGCTGGGCTGGGAATCCCCCAGGATTTCCTGCACGTGGCTGGATTTCCTCTCTTCCTTCCTGCTGCCTTTTGTTTTTTGCCCTCCCTCCTGAGCAGCTGCTTCCTCCATGGTCACTTTTTACCTCTGCTGTCACTTTTCACCTCTGTGCCTCCTGCCCTTGCTGCTGCTCCCACTGGGAATTGTGTCCTTTCTTTTCCCTTCTGCCTTGGAGTAAGGCTTGGTTTGTGCTTGGGTTTGTTTCCAGGAGAGGTTTCAGGGAATCCCCAAAGGATTTTAGTCCTGGAGGGAGGAGGTGGATGCTCAGCCCCCGCAAATGCCTGTGATTTCTCCCCAGAACATTGGAGGGAGGCAGGGAAGGGCACAGAATTCCCCACTCCAGGACTCCTGCCTGGCAGCAGCAGTGGGATGCTGGTTTGGGATCTGGCTCTGAAACGAGCCCAGCAGCATCTTGGGCACAGACTCAGCTGGAGCCCATTTTCTCCTGAGGCTTTTCCTGAGGTAAAAATCTCCTGATCAATATTTTTTTCCTGCTGTAACTGCTGTGTCTGGTGAGAGGAGCCACAGCTCCGGTTCCATTTCCGTTTCTCTGTGAGGGTTTGTACCCTGGGATGAGGAAACAGAGGCGATAAATCCTGTTAATAATTCATTCCCTGCTCTCAGGAGGAGGGCAGGGTGAAGTGCTTTACACTCCACTCCTCTGCACTACAAAGTGCCCTCGATTTTCCCTTTTGGATGATGCACTTCTTGATAAAAAGCAATTTCACTGGAATTGCTCCCATTCTGCCAGGAGTGCCATGAAAGCCATCAGCTCCTGCTGGAGGCCAGGAAAGGACCTGCTGCCACCCCTTCCTGGGTGATTGGCCCCAGGTGATGGGTCCTTGAGGGAGGACCTGGCCCCTTCATGGTCTTCAAGGGATGGGGTCACAGTCCATGGGATCCTCAAGGGATGGGGTCACAGTCCATGGGATCCTCAAGGGATGGGGTCACAGTCCATGGATCCTCAAGGGATGGGGTCACAGTCCATACATCCTTGAGGGTCTGGGTCACAATTCATGGATCCTTGAGGGATGGGGTCACAGTCCATGGATCCTTGAGGGACTGGGTCACAATTCATGGATCCTCAAGCACTGAATTCATGGATCCTTGAGGGATGAACTCACAGTCCATGGATCCTTGAGGGATGGGGTCACAGTCCATGGCTCCCAGGTGACAGCTCACCTGTGACAGCTGAATGGGACCTGTCAGATCCCACCTTTCCCACCACAAGCCTGCCCAGGCCATGATGTGCAGCCAATCCCAAATCCCTCTGCTCTCATTCCCACTTCTCCCAAAGGCTGAGCTGCTGGTGGGGCACAGATCCAGCACCTGGCTCCAGTTTCCCTCTGCTCCTCATGTCCAGGTGCCCACAGAGGTGACAGATCCCAGTGACAGCGACTGAGCCTGGCCAGGAACCTGGCATTAACTGACCTGGTCCGGTTGTTTTCATTGGGTCTCACATTAATGGAGAGAAAACACAATTAACTCCTCTCCACCCAGGAACAGCTGTTCCATAAAAGCCATCCAAGAGCAGAAATCTGATTTTAACCTTTCCTCCCCATTATTTCTGTGGGAGCATGGGATTGGGAAGTCACTGGGAATGAATTATTTGCCACACACTCCACTAAATTGTGTTTAATGAGGGGAGCAGCGGAGAGAGGCCAGAGCAGCTCAGGGAGGGATGTGGGATCCAGGGAATGGGCATGGCCACGGCACAAAGAACCACGTGGGGGCCAAGGGGATTTATTTTCCCTTCTGGAAGAAGGAGAGTGAAGCCAGGAGCCTTTGCTGTTCTTTGGCTATTAAACTGGGAACTTCTGGATAAAGCCTGGACTGCATCCATAGTACTCTTCCCCTGGCAGCTCCCTGGGCTGCCACAGTTCCCTCTGCAGGACCAACCCAGCCCTGAAGAAATGCTGTTTGTTTTTCTCTCTCTATACAGAAGGAACAAGCACTTCTTTTTCCAGTTTAATTAGGGTTTCTCATTATAGAATTCCCCTCCCAGCATGTTTGTTTTTCCAGCACGCACAACCTGAATATAACAAAACAATCCACTCTCAGCTGCTGGACTGATTGAACAATGAGAAGCTTTCCTGCTCAAAATGACAGGAAGAAAAATGTGAAAGCTTTTAAATTTTACTTTATCCCCCTGAGGAGGGTGGGAAAGCCTTGGAAATGTGAAAAGGAAGGCACCGGAGCAGTGGGAGCTGAGGTAACCAGCAGAAAAAGAAGTTTATCCCACGGCCTCTCTGGGTTAGGAAAAATCCCTTTGGAGTTTATTAAAGTGAAATTATCCCAGTTTTTGTACTCTACTTTTACAAGTGATTTTGCAGCAAACCTGCAAACCCTGATGAGGATTTAATTCCACTGCCCCAAGTTTTTCCCGTTGATGACACCACTCCTCACACACCCACGGCACGCACAGAATAAAGGTGTGGGTGCTGGGATCTGCACACCCAACCCAGCAGAAATCCTTCATGGGAATGAAATGGGATGTGGACACTGCAGTGGCAAAGAGATTTTATTACAGAGCTGCTTCCACTGCCTGCATCTCCCCAAAGGGATGAACTGGAGGAGCAGCTTTATTTCCCAAAGGTGTCAGGACAAGGATGTGGAATGGGCATGGAGAGGCTTTTATAAACCACAGGATGTGCTCCCTCCTGGGCAGTCTCACTCTGCTTTTTATTTTTTAACACCAAATAAATACAAAACAATCCAATAAAAAATGAACAGCGGTAAATCTGAGAAATGGGTCGCCTTTAAAAGCAATACTACTGACTGAGGTGAGGCCCCAGATATGTGATTGGGGAGGGAAAAGCCTCCCCAGGTCTGCAGTACTGATGGCTTTGGATAAACGACTCAGAATTCCATCCAGGATTTGAATGGGGGGCTGCAAGGACAAGTTTTTGGAAGGTAGAAACAAGAGGCACTTAAATCTCGAAAGGTTTTTTACGAGCATTAGGAATTTTCCTACTTTATGGACTTCCCTAAGTGTCTTCCTGAGGTGTTTCCTCCACTGCTGATGGAGGAACCCCGGAGGAACCAGCTTTAGTGAAGGGCCTGGAGCTCCATGGACAGATCTGGATGTAACAGGTGAGGCTGCAGCATCAATCAACACTTGAATTCCTAGAGGATAAAGCTTTTCCAAAGTGCCTCTGCTTGTGCAGGGAATGGCCAGACTCTTCCCACTGTTCTCCATGTCCACCAGATCCCCTTTTTCCATTTTTATTTGTACAATCTTTGCCTCACCAGCTCTCCCCTCCTCGTGCCAGTGAAGGACACGTGAGCAACACACAGGGAGGAGAGGCAGGGAATGGGATCTGGGGACTGGGAAGAAGCAGTGGGAGGAAAAAGGCCATTGTTTCAATATTCCTAGAGTTCTGTCAGGTGAAGGACTGGGCTCTGCTGAGGGACACAGGGGAGCAGCAGTTCACCCTGATGTTGTAAAAAACCACTCCAGTTATTTACTCTGCAGCTCCTATCTCCTGTAAGATTCCCAGCTCCCAACTTTACACAACAGGAATCTCCTCCAAAGTATTCCAAAACAGGTTAAAAATAAGATTTAAAAAATAGATATTAAAAATACTCCCTTGCTCCTCCATGAAGGGGAAGGTGGTTTCTGGTCTCTCTGAATCACAGAATTCTCTCCCTCTCTCTCCTTGGACAGCTCCAAGTTCTGCTTGGAGGCTCTGCTCCAGGCTCTCTCCTTGCAGAGCCTCCTGATGTCCATGAGCTAAAATTTCTGCAGGAATTTGAGCACCAGGTCCCGCAGTTTGACCCTCAGGGGCTCGTCATTGTCACAGATGATGTGGGTGGAGTCCTCCTCCAGCTGGATCAGGGTCTCTGCCTCCTGCAGCAGCACAATGTGGCCCTTGGCCGTGTCCTCCACCTTCACGTCGCTGAAGCCATGCTGGATTTGGGGTGGGAGAGGGAGAGAGAGGGAAATCAGCACAGCTCAGGAAAACTGGGAGAAAGAGACCAGGGGCGAGGGGGAATTTCATGGAATCACAGATTGGTTTGGCTGGGAAGGGACCTTAAATCTCACCCAGTGCCACCCCCTGACATGGCAGGGACACCTTCCACTATCCCGGGTTGCCCCAAGCCCTGTCCAGCCTGGCCTGGGACACTGCCAGGGAAGAATTCCTTCCCAATATTCCATCTAACTCTGCCCTCTGTCTGTGGGAAGCTATTCTCTCTGTCCTGTCCCTCCATCCCTTGTCCCAGGTGACTTTCCAGCTCTTCTGGAGCCCCCTTAGGCATTGGAGGTCTGCAATCCTTTATTTCCTGCAGGTGAGAACAAGACTCCACAGAGCAGCAACCAAATTTGTGCAGCTTCCTCAGGAGGCTCCTCTACCAGTGGAGACATTTCCAGGATCTGTTCTTCACTTGGTCACCTTCTTACAAGTCTTGTGGAAATTTGAATGCTTTTGAGACTCCTTCAGCTGCTGAATCCAAAAGTTCTGTGAGGCAAATCACTCACCCAAAAGCTCTGCTTCCACGGGAAACAGGAGGAGATCACTGGCATGAACTCTGCATAGCAGGACAAGTTGTTCCTCCACAGGGAACAACCCCCTCTATTCTGAAGTGCAGGGACACCCTGGAGCACTTTGCAACTCACTGGCCTTTCTCCACTTCAAGCTACACTATAATGATTTCCCCTCTCTCTGCTACCAAAGCAGCACATCTGAGATGTGCAGAAATCTGCTGGAATCCCACCTGCCACCGAAGACTCCTCACCTTCTCCAGAGTCTGCACAAACTGGTCCATGGGGATGGAGCCACTCAGCAGCGGCTTCAAAGATTTGCACTCGGGCACGTCATCACTCACTCGCTTCCTCTTCTTGCTAGCAGGAGGTTGGGGAGGTTTTGGAGGGAGCTGATGGATGAGAAGGAAAAAAAAAATCCCACTCTAAAGGATGCAACAGGTTGGGAAACAGGCAAATTCAGAGCGAGCAACTACTCAGGGAATGAGAACATGGCTCAGCTCCAGCCATTTATGAGGACTCTGGCATTTTAAGCCCAGGTCTAAGTTTATTTGGCAGCAGGAATGAGTGGAGAAGGGAGTAAATGAACAACAGCAGGCTCAGACCAATTCCACTGCAGCACTTCAATGTTTCCAGCACTGCTCAGCGTTTCCAGGGAAGCAGCTTGGGAAGAGGAGGGCAGCCTGTCTGCTGTGCTCTGACAGAAATCCTCACCAACCTTCACGTCCCTGACATTTCCACACTGGGCTCTCTTCCCAAGTGTCCTGGGCCCAGCCAGCTCTGCTGCCCAGTGTGGGAAGGGTTGTTCAGTGAGGCCCCTGGGCATCACCTCCTCCTGCAGAGCACTCATGCCAGGAATTCCAGTGCCAGCCTGAAAGGGGTGGCAGGAAGGGAGAGTAGAGATGTATAGCATCCAGGGAAACCGAAGACAGATGGTCCCTTCCCAAGTCTGATGTCCCAGGTCGTCTCTCCCCTCTAACCCTTGGTCCTGAGAGGTTGACTGATGCTGTTCCTGACTGTGGAAGACAGCAGGGTGATCTGCAGCCTCTCTTCAGGAATTATCTCACTTCCCCATTCATCTCAGCCAGGCACATGGCCAAGGAAAAGAGGACAGAGAGATTTATTTGCATCCCGCTCCCTGCTCCAGGTGTAATTCCTCCCCTGCACATGCCAGGGCAAAGCCTCTGCCAGGGGCTCTGCCCCGGTGGGAAGGAGCTGCAGGAGGGGTTGCTGGGCTCCTGGATGGCAGGGATAGCCAGAGTAAGGATATTTTTCTCCCTTTCCCATTAGACTGTACCTGCAGCACGTGCTTGTTGTCCTTAGTATGCAGCACAGCAGAAACTGTTGCCAAGGAAATACCAGGCTTGATCTCCAAGGGCACGAGGGAATCTGCAAGCTGAAGCAAAAGGAGATTTTGTTCAGCAAGTGATCAGCTCAAAACATGCATGAACCCAGCTGTGAGATAAATTGGCAGTGTGGTATTTTTAAACATGGGCTAATGAACTGTAAACACAAAGCCACTGATAGACTGAGAGGTCCTCGGACCTGCCCAGCCCCTTCCAGCTCCCAAAATTAAGGATTTCACACCATGGGCAGAGCAGCACGAGGTTTGCAGGAACCAGGGCTGATCTCAAAAACCATAATAAACACAGAGAACCCTTGTGTGAAAAGACAATTGCTTCATTAATCATTTTAGTTAGTAAAACTCATGGTCTAATCCAGCATTATTATGTTTGTTATGCTGATGGACAATGCAAAATCAAAGTGAGTTTCCTTTCAGTTCCTGACTGCAGAATATCTGAAATAAGAAGTGTTTGTCCTTAGAATCCCAATGTTTTCAATCAACCCACTGTTGATTAGTTTGATATTATTCCAACAATGCTGCACAAAACCCTTTCCACTGCCTTTTATATAATTCTTCCCTGAAAGACATAAAATTTAGTCTTGGCTTGGAGTTTGGATCTAACACTGCTGGCAGTGCCTGGGGTGGGCAGTGCTGCACCTGCTGAGACCAGTGGAAGTTGGCCAGCTGGGAAGTACCACTTCCAGCCACTTTTCCAAAGGAATTCTGCAAAAAACAGTGCTCATGAATGGAGGAAATGATTCCTTTTTTCCCCTCCAAGAGAATTCAAGGTGCCAGGATGCCCAATCCTTTTGCCATGAAAGCACTGAGAGGGTTTTTCTGTTGGCTTTGATGGTGGCAAAGTTCTTTTAACCAGTTCTGAAAATCTCACTTGCCACTGTTAAAGATGCAGGAACATTTTTAGAGTAGCTCTTTAGAATAAAGCAGTTGGTGTGCTGGAAAAACACAGGCTCCATTAAAAATCCCTAAATTCTGTCTGTATTCAGTGATAAATCCTAGAAATCCAAACTTGATGGAGCAATTCAGCTCACTGTTACTCTGGGACTCTGTTCAAGATCTTTAAAGCAAGCAATTTGAATGCAGCCTTTATGGTTTGCTGTTGAAGGCAAAGAGAATGAAAATATAGTGACAATCATTGCTTCAGATTTCTCCTGGGATCTAAACACAGCAGCACTTGCAGCAGTGAGCTCTGCTGCCTTCCCAGTGGTCGAAGGCACTTTCCATTCCAACCACCTTCCAGAGGAGGATCGATACAAAACGGGCTCTGATGGAGAGCAAAATGACAAATCCTGTGAAGAGAAAGGTTCTTTAAGAACTGGGAGTGGCTTGGAACCAAAGTCTTCTCCTGCCACTGAAGTATTTCGCTATTAACATTTCTGCAGGTTTTAAACAGGCTAAATAGCAAGACTTGGATTATTTACAGTCAGAAGGACAGGAGGACAGGCATTCATTTTGATTTCCTCCCCAGCTCACAGCCCTCTCCATGTGGCAGCCAATTCTTTTATTATAGAAACTCAGTGACCCAAACCAAAAAGGTCATTTAATCACATCCAGTAATTCACCCACCAAGGCCAGGCAGCACTGCTCCTCTCCTTTCAACTGACCTCCTGCACACACAAATCACAGAACTCCTCCAAAACCTTGGATTAAAGAAACCTTTTTTCACAGAGGCAGCAAGTCTTGTCTGAACTCCAAGCTATGGCAACTCCACTGTTTCCCCTCACAAGTGGTTTCAAACTTTAATTCTCCTGGCAGCCAGGAAGCCGTGTCTCATTTCAAGGTTGAATTTGTCCAACTTGCAGTGGCTGGCTCTTGTTGTGCCTTTGTGTGTGAGATTGAAAAGCCCCCCACCACGCAGGAATAAATGAGTCTTCCTTCCAGTCATTATCCCGAGCCCAGTGTCACATGCTGGCACCAGGAAAGCCACCAAAGCAGGGACACTGAGATCTAACACCACATTATTTAGTCCCCTGCCCATGGATGAGCACTTGGACTGCCTGAGGATAAATTTGGGGGGGATGTGTGCAGTATTTCAGTTTTTAGCTTGGGATGTTCTCCTCCTGTGATCAGAGCTGTCTGCCCACGCTAAACCAAAGGAAAGATATTTTTACCATTAAGTCTTTCCTGTAGGGTTGCATTTTCCACCCCAAAGAAGATTTGACACATACTCTGTGAGCACAAACACTTCTGTTGGCCAAATTACAGATGTTGATAAAGAAAAATGTGGGTTAAGTCACTCTTAAAACTCTCCTGAAGACTTCAATGGGGACACCACTCCCCAGGTTTAAGCTGTCTTCAGTCACCAGCCAAAAATCCTCTTGTTGGCAATGAGGGGCTGAACAACCCCTGAGGATGGGACCCGAAACTTCACAGTAAAAATCAAATGAGGCTGAAAAATCAGTAAATAAAATCAGGGCAGGACCATACTTTCAGCACACCTTGGTCCTCTGGAGGATTCTCCCAGGGACAGACATGCTGGATGTACAACAATATTTTAACATCCCAGTTCCAGTACTTTCATCTGAGATTTTTGGGACACCTCCCCAAACTCCTCCCTTTTCCCTTTTCACCTCTGGTTTACACTGGAGAGGGTGCAGGAAGGCTGACCCAGCAGGGAGAGGCGAAGTTTGGGCTGAGTGAGGTGAGCTGGATATGGAGAACAAGCAGGAGCACAGCAAAGTGACCAGCAGTCAAAATCCCCTGAAACTGTAGGATCTGAAATCACTGATGTGTACATTAGATTACAGCATGTGTGTTTAGAAAGGGGCCCTGCTGGGTTTTGACATCATTAAATGTGTTTTCCAGATTTTCAAACTGCATAAATGTGGGATCTCAGCATTAGAGGTGGGATCAAACCAGAGAAGCAGATGGGAAATCCCAGACTGTGGATTTCTCTGGCAGTCCTGAGGTGGGGAAAGCACTGGTTAAAGGAAAAGATTCCCAAGCAACTCCTGGGCTACTGCTACAATTCCCGAAGGGTCATTCTTGAGCCTACTCCCAGTTTTCATTGATGACCTGAGGACAGAATGAGGAGGAGTGTTCAGAAAGGTCCCTCTGAAGCTTGTAGAGCACCTTAAACAGAAAACAGGACCAGGCTATGAGAGAGGAAAAACTCAAAGACTGAGAATTGGAGTGAGAAAATCAAGATGAAATTCAATAGCACAAAATGAAGGCCAAGGATGGGGCTAATATTGAGAATTTCTGCAGCTGGCAGCTTCTGCAAAGGACAGAGGTGAAGGGTTCAGGTTTATTAGTCCATCCCAGGAGAGTCACAAATGTGACATGGCCATGAAGAAGCTAAATGTGAGCCCAGAAAGTATCAGGTAATTCTCTCTGAGATGAGCTATCACTCTTTACATTGGGCCTGGCAAGATTTCATCTGAACTACTTGTAAATTATGGGTAATTTCAGTTCAAGTAAGAGATTCTGAAGGGTAGAATAGGGCAGGAGGAGCTGTCTTGTAAGGGGAAACTTAATATCTTGGCTAGTTTAGCCTGGCAAAAAAGAAAGCCAAAGGGAGAATTTGATTATTCTACATAAACACCACACGGAAAATACCAACAAAAGGGAAAATGTATTTATGCTCAAACATGGTGTTAGGAATAAATGTGTGCAGGCCAGCAGTGAATATGTGTAGGCTGGAAATTAGGATGTTTCTGGCCATCAGAGACAGTGGGGGCTTGAACAACATCTATTGGGAACAGCAGGGGCAAAAGTCTCTGCAATTTGAAATCTTACATTTTTTTGGAGGCACATTATAAACGCTGTTGGTAACTGCAGCTGGGTTCTCGCCACGTAAGCCCTGAGGGCACTTCCATTTCTAGGTGGGAATGATGGAATACAGCCTTGGAGCTTGCTGGGTATGAAGCAATTCCCACCCAGATCCCAGCCCCTAAATAGGATGGAATTTGTATGGGACAAAAAAATACCCCCTGCCAATTATTAGAGAAGCCCAAGGATTTTAAGATCTGCCTGAGTTCAGAGAAAGCCCTGGAGATCACACCTGCAGAGGTTTTTATAGTAACTACTCCTCAGCAAAACCTGAATGGAGAACCTGCCTCATCCTCCATCCCCCCAGTCCCCTGCTCCTCACACACACCAAATCCAGTTTCTGGGTGCAGGAAAGCATCTTTACTAAGACAAAAATTGTTTCTAGGCTGCGCAGCAGCCTTTTCACAAGCAGGGAGCATCTGTAGAGTCAGTAGTGAATGCAGAATTAAAACCATGGTCTTTGCCATGTCACTTAGATTTGGATGGTGGTGTCAGGAGAGAAGGATAATTTCCCTCACCTCTTACTTCCTTGCCTCTCTTATGCCTTAATTTTTAAAGTAATTTAGTTACTAATTAATTAATTCTTGAAGTACCAGGAGCTCTGATGGCCAGGCCCTTGTAACCAGACACAGGAGGAGTCTCCAACAGATCCAGCCTTGGTTTTACAGCCCCTGCTAAACCAGGGGCCAAGAGCAGGAATTCTGCAACTGTCAGATCCTTCAGAGGGACAAAAAAATGTGGGGTCAAACACATGGGGTGAAAGGGGAATTGAAATGTGCCTGTGGATTTGTGACCAGCAGGCACAGGGAACAAGGCACAGGCACTCTGCAGGCAGGATGGAAATTGGGGAATTTTGCTACTGAGACCTAAAGGAACAAAGGCTTTTCCACCAGAGAACAGCCCAGAAATGAAGGGCATCTGTGGAATCATTAGTGGGTGATCTGAGTCAGGTCTTTTTGGGCTTTCAGCCTCACATTTGACACAGTCCAAGGGTTTTAATTCAGCTGCTGAGTTAACCCCAACTTCATAGAGCTGTCACTCGCTGGGGGTCTCCCACAGCTCTCTGTGGAGCAGACTTTAAAGTCTCATTAACTTCAGTGGACAAAGAATCATACCATGAATACCTACAGATTTTGCTATTATCACTTGCAAAAGCCCAGATCTTGGCTTTGGGCTTCCACAGAGCCAGCATCCAGTGAAGAAATAAAAAAGCACGAGGCACAGTCTGCAGTTTTGAGCAATTAATTAAAGCTCTTCTTTTCAATGGGCATGTTCCACGTGCAGCTACTGGACCAGGGCTCCAGATCAGCAGGAGGAACCTTGTCCCCAAACCCTTGTCCCCAAAATCTTGTCCCCAAACCAGAAAGACACCAGCCAACCACCAGGGAATAATCCTGGGTGGGATACCAAGCACCAGAACTCACACAAACCACTCAGCACTAACTCTAACCACTGTTTTTTGCCAATCATGTGCCAAAAAAGCAGTTTAAGGAGTATTTAAGGAGTGTAATGAAGGAGATTTATGGCTGTTTAATGAAGCTCTTCCCCGGGAGCTTGGGAACAGGCAGTTGTTTGAGGAACTTAAAAAAGGATGGTGGAAAACAGAACCAGCAGAAACAGAAATTAGGCTTGGATTTGAATGAAAAATGACAGGTAGGGGAAGCAAGGACATGAAATATCTTCAAAGTAAAGGCAGTAAAGCTTGCAGATGCAAGAGATGAGTAATTTGAAAGACATAAAAACTGCATAAATCAAAATATTCAAAATATAGTAACCATTTTATGGGTCAGAATGTCAAGTCGGGATGGGATGTTGTTGTTGAAGCTGACTGGGAAGAGAGAGCTGAGTGCCTGGCTAGAAAAGTGTTATCTTACAGCCAGCCATCAAAAATGAAAGTAAAAACAAACCTAGACATTAATACAGGCAGGCAAGGGCAGGCTGGAAGCAGAAACTCAGATCTGACTTCCACCTGACTAAACAGGACAACCTGTGGGTAAGACCAACCACAGAAAAGGCATAGCAACAACAAAAAAAAAAAAAAAAAAAAAAAAAAAAAAAAAAAGCAAAGGAAATGAAGGATAAGACATTCCAAGCACAAAAAAGAGAGGAGGAGGGAGGAGAACTCTCTCAGGCTGAATGGCCAGGAGAGAAGGGACCAGGAGAGTGAGGTGGGAGATATTTCTAAGGAGAAAATAAAGGCTGCACTGAGCTCTGCTGATGTAAATCAGGGGGGTTTATCAGCACTGGTTCTGCCTTTGTGTGAGGAAAGTTGGCAAAAGCTGGGAGAGAACAGTTTTGATGGAATGTCGAAAGGTCAAGTCCATCTTGGAGAGAGACTCCAGGCAATTCTGCAGTGAGCTGGGAGCTGGGGCAGGGCTGAGCAGCAGAAGCAAACAGGTTGTATTTCACTTAAACAGGTTGTATTTCACTTAAACAGGTTGTATTTCATTTAAAGAGGTTGTATTTCATTTACTTCTTGTGGGGCTACAGCACACTGAACTCAGGGGGAATAGTCAGGGAAAAAGGAACACAGAGGTCAGAGACTGGATAATGTGGGGTCACCAAAATGGGCTGAGGGTGGGAAGAAGGACAGAATTCAAAACTCCTTAGTCCCTGAAACACAGAAGGAAGTTGGAAAGGTCAGGTAAAAGCAAGGAAAAGGAGCCAAGATGAAACCTCCATCATTATAATGGCTGTTTTCCTAATGCTTCTCCGCAGTATTTTCTGATAATTTCACTTGGTGTCAGGCTGTGCCTTGTACACTGACACTCTCCTGACTGGGCTGTGTCCTGAAGAACACAAAATTGAGTATTTGAAAAGCACAGAGGCCTCAGTGAAGTGTCAGCTGCCGGCACTGAGTGATCCGCACCATTGTTCAGCTGTAATTAAACTGGAGGCACTTTATTTGCTCAGACACTACTGTTTAATTTTATCTGTTTGCTCCAGAAGGTGTTTTCCATTTTCCCATCTTTCTCCTGTGAGCAGACAATGCTTAACCAATTTCCAGGAAGCAGTCTTTTTTATAACTTTTTTTTTTTTTTTTAAGTGAAAGGCAGGTGCTGAGAAGAAATCATTTAAAGTGTAAAGGTTTGCACAATCTCTGGAAGAGCCATTCCAGCCTGATGCCTTGGGACTGTTAAAAACTCTCTCCAAACAAAGGCTGCTGTGAGTGTAAATCTCATTATCATACAACAGGCCTGCCTGACCTGCCTTTGCTCCTCGGTGAAGTGATTGAAATATAGACAGGGTCCAGCAGTAAAAGTAAATTTCCATTAGTCTGACAGGCCAGGATCTGAATCACTGCAAGTTTTGGGAAGGAAATTTCACTCTGCCACAGCATCAGCCTGCACTGAGTGGAGCCACGCTGAGCCAACCCTTTGGTTTTCAAAAGCTGTAAGAATCCAGGCAGAACTTTGAACTGGGAAAGGGACTGGGGATGTCAGGAGGGGGCCCTGATCAGGACTTCATTGCAGCAGCCATTCTTTCATGAGACTTTCAGGTTTACTTCACACACAAATCCCAGCCCTGCAGCAGATCTAGCAATTACTGGCTTTTCCAGGGTGGATTTCATCATTCCATTTCAGGCTAACATGGTTTTGACAAATAACAAGCCATTGTAAGGTTTCTAGGAGCTATAAAATGTCCTTTTCAACTGCCACTTGAGCCTGCACAAAACCCCAGGGCTGGTGGGAGCCTATATTAAACAAATGCCCTTTCCTTGCAGTACAGAAATTCCTATATTCAGGAACCCTAAACTACTGAAAAGGGAACATTAAGCAGCAAATACTCCCACACCAGGGAGCCCCATCCATCATGTCTGAAATCTGTCTTGCACAACCCACTCAGCAGAAGGGGAAGCTGCATCCATTTTTTACCAGGCCCATGCAGTTCCCTTAAAAAGAAGGAGCAAGATTCTCTTTTGGAGGATGATTTGCATATCTTGGAGCTGGGGAATGGCATCCTGTTAAGAGGCCTGAAGCACAGCCTTGCTTTCAGGAGTCTTTTCAGGAGCCTCACAACAGACCAAGCAGCTTTTGCAACGAGTTGTGAAGAGCAAAGCTCTGGAACCAGGGAAATCCCAGAATGGTTTGGGTTGGGAGGAACCTTAAATCTCATCCAGTGCCACCCCTGCCACAGGCAGGGACACCTTCCACTATACAGGTTACTCCAAGCCCCATCCACCCTGGCCTTGGACACTTCCAGGAATCCAGGGGCAGCCACAGCTTCTCTGGGAATTCTATCCCAGGGCTTCCCTACCCTCACAGGGAAGAATTTGTCCCCAGTATCCCATCTAACCTGCCCTGTGGCAATGGAAAACCATTCCCCCTTGTCCTGGCACTCCACCCCTTGTCCAAAGTCCCTCTCCAGCTTTCCTGGAGTCCCCTTTCAGGTGCTGAAAGGTCACTCCAGAGCCTTCTCAGGCTGAACAATCAGCCTGAAGAATCCCTGGATATGGACAATCACAAGCTATTCCTCCTCCCTGCGCATGGATAGCTCTGAAATTAGGACTCCTGTGTGAATGTAATTGGATGTTATTTGTTAGGGGAGGAGAAAAAAAGGCCATTTCTGTCCTTTTTTCCAGATTTCTGCTGGACCTCTCCAAGTTAAAGGGAATGCAATAGAAACCAGCTCGCTTTTCCCAGGTTGGTGATGCCACATTTCCTACAGTGCAGCTTTGGGAAGTGCAGGGAGAGCTGGAATCCAGTCCCTTCAGAGGCTGACACAAGGGACAGGCTCTCTCAAAAAGGCTCAGCTCCACCTCAGATTTTAGGTGGAAACCCAAAGCTTCAGTGTGATTTGAATAACTGGTGAGCCCCAGGCTGGCTCCCTGCACTCTGAACTCAGGATTGGTTTCATGCTGGTGAATTGAAGCCAAGTTTCACCAGTCTTAGCTTTAATAGGATCCAATAAATATGTAAATTTCCCAAACAATTAAATATACATGCCAAGATGGAGCTGCAGCCAAGCATATTTTGTAACTAAAGCCCTCCAAGCAGTGGGCTGGGCAGGCTCCTCACAGAAATGGTGTGAAATGGTGGCAGTGGGTGCTGTAGGCTGGCTGAGGGATTTGTTATGTGGGTCTCAGTTCTGCACTTCGTATTTGGCTCAACTAAAGGATGCTTCCTCTTTCTACACTCCAATGAAAAGTCACTCAATATTCCAGTTTCCAAAGGGCAGTAATGCCTGCCTGCAAAAAGCCACTGTCACCTTTGATCCAAGGACACATTTGTGCTGATTGGATTGTCAAAAAAATATTTTAAGCTCATGTCTGTCAGAATATGGGTCACCCTTCGTAATATGGGTACATTTGGATTTGACTTATGGGGTTAATAAATCATTAATAGATGTTGTGGGGATAAGTAATCCACATTTTAGATGGCTACAAGCAATCCATTAACCTGCTGGGCTCCTGCAGCCTGTAGGAATTAACCATTTATGGAAATTGTTGGAATACAAATAAACCTTTTCACTGCTTCTTTACTATGCTGGAAACTGATCCTTAATGGGAAGGGTATTTCTAACAGCAGATGAATTTGGGGAAGGAGAAAAACAACTCCTGGCTACTAACTCCTAGATTCTCTGGATCCTTTCCATGGTCCTGGAGCACTAATTCAAACTGCTCTGCCTGAAACTTCCTCATATCACTGGTGATTGCTTCACTCATGGCAGAGATCACTGTTTGTCTTGTGAGATGGGATTTTTTTGCAAAGGACAACTCACCTGAACACAGTTTTTGTTTGCTCACAATCACAGAATCATGGAATGGTTTGGGTTGGAAGGAACCTTAAAGCTCATCCCACTCCAACCTGACACATTCCACTATCCCAGGTTGCTGCAGCCTGGCCTTGGACACTTCCAGGGATCCAGGGGCTGCCACAGCTTCTCTGGGAATTCCAGCCCAGCCCCTCCCCACCCTTCCAACCAGGAGTTCCTTCCCAAGATCCCATCCTAATCTCCCCTTTCCCAGTGGGAAGCCATTCCCTGTGTCCTGTCCCTCCATGCCTTATCCCAAGTCCCTCTCCAGCTCTCCTGGAGTCCCTTTAGGCCCTGGAAGGGACTCTGAGGTCTCTTCTCCAGACTGAACAGCTCTCTCAGCCAGCCAATGGGGTCTTTTCAGTTCACATTGGTTTATAGAGTGAATTTATCTCTCAAAAATGTGTATTTCCTAGCTCTCCAGTTGACAGAATGTGCTTTAAATGATGAGAGTCAGCTGTAAATTCCAGCCACAAGGCATCTTAAGGACAAATACCTTTAGTTCTGAGGCTGCACCTTCAGTCCTGAGGACAGTTCTGGGCCCTTCACAACAGGAAGGACACTGAGGGGCTGGAGTGTGTCCAGGGAAGGGAACAGAGCTGGGGAAGGGGCTGGAGCACCAGGAACAACTGAGGGAGCTGGGAAAGGGGCTCAGCCTGGAGAAGAGGAGGCTCAGGAGGGACCTTGTGGCTCTGCACAACTCCTGACAGGAGGGGGCAGCCGGGGCAGCTCGAGTAGCACCAGAGGAGGTTTAGGCAGGATATTGGGAACAACTCCTTCATGGAAAGGGAGGTGGAGGAATCCCCACCCCTGGAAGTGGCACTCGAGGCCAACCACAGCGGTGGCGCTGGCTGACAGCTCAACTCGGTGACCTTAAAGACCTTTTCCAAACACAACAACTGTGCCATTCCGCGCCTTTCCAGAGGCCGCTGAGCTGGAATTTGGCTGTGTGAGCAGGAACCCCCCCCCAGTGGCCGTTCCCTGCAGGGACTCACGTCGGGCATGATCTCGATCTTCTCGTAGCGGCGCTTGTAGGGCAGCGTGAGCACCTCGGCGCGGCGGTAGGACATGGCCGGGGGCTGGCAGTCGATCATCAGGTCCGTGCGGTGGGACTGCGTGGGAGGGGGCTGCGTGTACTGCTCGGGGCACACCACGTGCAGGGGCTGCAACAGAGCAGAGTGGAACTCCCATCAGCACTGCTAGAAACTGCTCCAGGAGCTGGAGGTGCCTGCAGCGGCGACCCACCCGGAATTTGTGCCTTGTCGCCACTTCTGATACCATCCTTGCCACAAGGAGAGAAAAAAATAAAAATATGAAATGGGTTTTTCTCCCACATCCTTGCCAGATAAACTGGAAGGAAATGGTAACAGTGGTGGAGACTGTCCCAAGTGTCAACATGTGGGGGCTGCAGAAACCTCGGCCGTCAATAATCAAGGCTGCAAAAACAACTCCTGGAGTTTTCCAGCAATGTCTTAACACAGCATAAACAGGCTGGTTGCCACTGCAGGGTTTAAGGAAGCCAAAGGAGAAGCCAGTGGTTCTGCAAACTACCCTGGAGACAGCACAAGACATCAGCAGTAACATGAAAGAGACATTTATGCAAAGCCAGGCAGTGGCAGCTCTATCAGTCTGTAGTGACAAGCCAGGTTGCAGAACAATGAGATAAAGTGATGCAGGCACTGTTAGGAGGTTTGGAAGAATTTGTATTTCAGAGTTCAGCAAGACAGAACACAGGAAAATACTCATCCAGAAAAAAATCTGGATATTATTTTAATAATGTAATGAGTCAGAAAGCAAATTTAAGTAGAAACAAATGGGATGGGCCATTAAAGCACAAAGAGTCGAGGGGGAACAGCAGATACTATAGGAACCCTCTTTTTCTTAGACCTCTCCTAATGCAGAGCTCAATGCTGTGTCCTCTTCATGGAGAAAAGGATCTGGGTGTTGTCTCCATTTTTGTTTAATGCAACATTCGCTCACAAATCATTTATTTCATTTCAGCTGTGTGAAGAAATGTAAGAAAAGGCAACAGAAAATTCATTACCTGGACTTCTTTGAGTAACTTAGACACCTGAATAAAGTTGAGTCTTGTGTCAATAGGACAGTAAACACATTTCATTGCCAAGGGCTGGTAGGGAGCCAGGGCATCCAGGTAAGAGAAATCAGGTTCTGGAAAGAGAAATGTTGAAAACACACAAAGCCCATTAACAACAAAAATGGCCCAATTCCTCTCTAATTCCAGTTTAGTCAGAGCTGTTGCTCAATGTTAATTCTGTTTCAGATTTCTCTTCCCTTCCTCCTTCCCCCACCCATTATTTTCAATTAATTTGATGAAAATTACGCCCACAATTAGTCTTACCTTAATCAAGCAACACAGCAATACTATTTCATTTGAACACATTATTGCATGATTTTTAGAACAAATTTAATCAAGACAAAAACATCACCTCTTATTTTTAATCAGATCCTGTAAAGGAAGGCAAAGTGTAGACATTTTGAGTCTTGTAAGGTGATTCAAATGGCAAGCTGGTTTTCACTATGACAAAAATGCAGCATAAAGATGATATCTTGATATATAAATATATACATATTTATTATTTTGAATCTAAGAGCCAGGTTTAGATTGGTGGGAAACCAAGGGTTCTTTTATTACTGGATTAGAGGTTTGCCAGGAAAAAGTCAGGCAGTGAATGAGCTTTTACTCCCACAGAGAGTAATAAAACATTGAGAATAGTACAGAAAAAGATTTTTTTTTTTTTTTTTGGTGAATGACAAATGTAGATCTCAGGTGACACAGTGTAGGATACAGGTAACCTCTTGATTTGGGGGTCACCAACTAATGGTTTGGAAAAGAATATGCCATCTCTATCTCCCAGGTAATTGTGGGATAGATGGGACAAAGGGAATGCTGGAAAAAAAGGAACTGGTATGAGTTTGGTAAGTACAGAATGGGGAAAGAGAAGGGGATGCATGAAAGTCTCATCTGCTGGAATATCCTCAACCACAGGGCCTCAAAGGACACCAGGCAGTTCAAGCCTGGCTGGAAAACAGCAGGAGGAATTGTCTGGGACCTGCTTTACTTGAAATGATGAACTTAAAGGAAACTGAAATTCAAAGCCTCCAGTCCAGATTTAAAGAGCCATCTAGGATGTTCTGACATGGCAGCAGAGCAGAGCACTGGGTGGATTTCTCATGCAGACAGCAAGAAAAAATCTCCTTCAAACCTTAGCAGAGGAACTTCAGCACCAGTGTGACATCCAACAAAAAGACAAGTTAATTGCTCACCTAAAATCTAAAAATCTCCAAATCTGCTGCTGGCTAAGCAGCACTGAGCACCACGTGGGGATATTTACCCTGAGAGAACAGAACATGGCAGCAGGCAATGATACAAATGTTTGGAACTGTCAAAGGGATAATTTCCCCAAGTTTAAAGCAGTTGTCAGTGTAGCTGCCTGGGAACATTAAAGTGAGAAATATTAACAAAAAATGAGTGTTGTACAAGGACGTGTACATGAAGCCATGAATCCACAAACATGAAGTAAAATTACACTGGGCAAAAAGCCATGTTATTAAAAGCAGATGTGGTGGTGGCAATGAAACAAAGCCTAAAAATATAAATATAAAAATGGCATTTTATGTCAGTCAAGTTTAATAGCAATGAATAGAAATTTAAAAATAGGAATACTGAGAAAGTTGGTAGCTGAAGAATAATCATTTAGGGTTAAATGACAAGGCATTTTAAAAGTCATTAGGGGAAAACAGAAAGCTTAAGTCAGGCAGAGGTTCTCTGCTAGAGATACACCGTGAAATTGTAAAAATTAGGGTTAAAAAGTTCCCAAAAGGGAGGTTTTCCATCCCATCTGGGGCTATGGAGGACACAGAGATCTAAGGCAGCATTTCTGAATCAGCAGGTTCAGAGAATGTACAGACATGGAGTTCTGGTCTAGGAATCCCATATAAAATCCAGTCCAAAGCCTCTCTGAACTCCTAATAAGGACAGGAGAGCCTTGGAAAAGGGAGAAACTCTAGAGAAGGAATCCTAACATGGGACTGGGGAGATTCAGAATGTTAAAAACACAACTTGAGCTGGGCTCACTGGGAACTCACGTGACACACAGGAGCTGCTGTTTTGATACCACCCAAAATCCCAAAGTCACCTGTCTGGAGGCAGCAAGTGCTTGTCAAGGACACATATTGACTTTTCCTGACAGAATTACAGGTCTTTAGCTTTTCCCCCAAGACTCCTGATTTACTGCTGTGTGACACTGAGTTATAAAACCTTCCACTGTACAGCACTGACGTGCATGAGCTGGTTTTAACATCTCCCAGGGAGCTGGTTTTTAAAGGAGACTTCTTTATACCGTGTCTTCTCCTAGAATTTCTTTGTGGCTCAGTGGTATTCGATATTTTTAATCAATAATCTCTTCAATACTGCTCCAGCAGTGATGTCTGCAGGTGACACCAGCCAGCAGAGCAGCACCACAGTTCCCTCACAGCCAGGTCTTGGCTGCTGGCTGCTTTAATTTATATTCTTGTCATTGTTTTTTTACATTACAGATTGGAAAGGTGGAGACTGACTGGTTCCTGTGGACTGAACAAGCAGTGCTCATTAACAATGCAGGATGGTCTGGAGTTTAAAGGTTCTAATTACCAGAAACCAGGAGTTTTTCACAGGAAAAGTTACAACATCACCTTCTCTCACACAGTGCTCCAATGGACTGGGGTTCTATCAGATCCACAGGACATTTTAGCTTAAAACAGAAAAGTAATTAAATAGTGGAAATCAGTGGCATCAGTGGAGGTGCTTCAGATTTTCACTGGTACTAGGAACAATTTCTTCTTTAATTAAGAGAGAATTAAGAGAATTTAATCTGCTAGGAATTTCTATAGACATAGAATCATTTAGGCTGGGGAAAAAATCTCTAAGATCATCAAGTCCAACTGCCAAACCCAGCATTCAATGCTGTGTTTTGTTCCAGCTGAGACAACCATAAGGAAATAGGCCTAGGACTAGACAGTCATAAGGCAGTAGGACTTATGGATAGTCCATAAAAGCCATGGATAGACAGAATTTAGGAAAAAACCACCACAAGCATCTGGAATCACTGTGCACTCCCAGGTCACCCACCTGAAGCAGCTCTCAATTGGAGTTTCACTAAGTACAAACTGGGAATGAATCTCCAAGACCATGACCTGCTGCACCCCCAGGTTGTCAGGAGTGACATTTCCATGCCTTAACAACCTGCCAGGGCCAGGCTCTGACAGAAGTGCTCGACTGCCTCAGCTCACTGAAGGACTGGGAACTCACACAGAAAGGTCAATTGCCTCTCCTTACAGAAGACACAGAGGAAGAGTTCCTGCCATTAAAGGCCAGTTCCTGACACCCTGGGCAGCACATTCACAAGTGATTAATGCCTCTGCTTCCCCGGGGATTCATGGAATACACACCCCAGCAAAGCTCTGCAAACCCTGGCTTGATTGAAGTTCTGACTGGAGTAGAATTCACTATTTTCAGACAATGCATATCCACCTTGCAATTTTACCCAATTACTGTAATTAGGGCATGTCTCCTGAACTGCCTCAAAGGTCAGGAGGGATGGGCCCTGCAGCAGCCGTACCTTTAGTGCTGTGGTACCTTGCACCATTTCCCAGCACAGAAAGAGTCTGGATTTAAGTTCCCTGCAGGAATTCCCTTGTATCTCCCCTCCCATTGAATAGGGTTAATTGTACACTAAAAACATCCCCAAACTGGCTTAACAGTATCATGATACTGTCATACTTTTTGGTGCCAATATTGTGAAAGAGTCAAAGGGACTTGCTTGTTACTAGTCTCAAGTCTACAGTTAAAAAAAGAAAGAAGAAGGAAATAACCTTTTCCCAGCCCTCTTTTCTTCAGGTTTTGTGCTTTCCAGCAGCTTTCCTATTCACTAAAAACTGGAGGAAAATAAACTTAACAGTGGGACTCCATCCCACTCTTGTTGTGGGAGTAGGTTTGATTTGTTCCTCAGGGCTCTCCTCCTCAGTTCTAATTACTTTGTCCAAAGATCCAGACCTTTTTTATCTGGCTAAGTTATATAAAGCACATCTCCCATTATCCCAGAGCTCCTTAGACACAAAATCAGGAGTAAGGAACTAAAGGATTATTCTTTGCCTTCTCAGATCAGGACAATGCCCACTGCAGGGCTCTGTTTGGGTGACACTTCAGGTACAAATACACCTGCACAGAACCTCAGCCCCAGGGAAGGCCTTGAAGGATTTTTAATCAGGGTCAGCACTAGAAGCAGATGGAGAGAAGTGGAGGAACTTAAAAGACCTGTTGAGCACTGAGAAAGGAAACAGCTCCCTGGGGAATGAGCCAGAGCTGTACCTTCAGCTACAAATGTGTCTGCCAGCCAAAACCCATCTGAACAAAGCTCAGCCCAAAGGCAGGAACAGCTCAGATCCCTGTGCCAGGTCTGTGTGGGGTGCACACTTCTGGGACAGCAGAGAGGACAGAAACCTCTTCAGAAACACTGAAAGATGAAAAGGCGGGAGAAGGGATGAGGAGAGGTTTGTGGTTCCACTGGAATATGGAGAAGAAGTGTTTCTCCTTTGACCAGCATCCATTAGGTCTTGCCTGGGTTTAACTTGCAGCCAGCTGCTTTTAATTAAAAAATTAATCTACTGCAGGCATTTTACTGCTGTGCATAACAAAGATTTTGCTCAGACGTGGCAGGAACGGACTCTGCATGGCAAAGGTTGACTCTGCAGGGCTACACTGAATTAAATGGCACAATAACTACATTTGTCCCTGCAGCCAGTCCTGGGGCCTTAATTTAGATAAGCTCCTACTGAAGAAAAAAAATTTCTGTCCCAGAACAAATGAGTAAAGCCCCAAGGATGTGGCCACACTTAACCAGAGTGCACAAACTGTTAATCTGACAATGATGTCAGCATTTTACTTACCTGTGAATATAACAGTGTTCAAGCTGGATTTTCCCCACAGCTCCATGAAATGCACCACATCCCCAAATCTGAGAGAGGGATGCCCAGTGAACACAACACAGGGCTGCTTGAAGTCATTGCTGAAGTCTCCGTGGATGCTGGGATAATGTTTCAATTTGTTTGTCTGAATGAGCTGAAAGAAAAACAAAAATCCAGACAGTGCAACTTTTCATGCCTCTGTGCTTGAGTGTGTTTATTTACATGAGATTATAAATGTTCTACAATTTATTCCTAACTCATCAGATAGTCCCTTCCTGTATACCACTTAGATTTTTCCAACAAATTCCGTCATGACTGTCATAAATGTTATGAAAAGGAAGTCAGAGCATGGGGCCAGGGGCCTCCAAGTCCCTGCTCTCACTTCTTTGGTACCAGCAGGATGGTGACTGGGAGGAAACTCTGCAAACACTCCCTGCTTCGACTTCCCTGGAGTGAGCAGAGTGCTCAGCTGCCAAATTCACAATAAGCTCCTTTTTCCTATTTGCCATGTCTGCAAAGAGCTCTGGGCTCATGTTTAACCTGCTTTTCTTGCATCACAGCAGTACCAGGCACTTTTGCCTTCAGCAGAATATTGCTGAGCTTCCCTGGTCTAAAGGCTTCACACAAAGTCAAACTTGCTGAAAAAGAACAGACTGACTTTCCCTTCCTTAACTGTCCCTGAAACCAGCAATAAACATGAACTAAGAGCAATAAGATGTTTTGCAGACACAGTGCAATCAGCTCTGCAGGTGGAACAGATTTCTTTACTAAGATGGAGAAGTTTATTTATCAAGGCACTTTTCAAAGAGTTTTGCTTTATTTCTCCTGCCACTGTTTTCTAATCTGCAAAACAAGGTGCAACTTAAAAAGCAATTTAACAAACAGGCTGTGAAGCACTTTCATGCAATATTTTGCAAGTTTTTCCTTGGCAGGTATATGCTTCCATCTCCAGCACGAAAATAACTGTAAATACAGTTTAAAAAGCAAGGGATTTAACACATGAAATCACAGACTGAACAGCTGAGAGAAAAACCACTGAGATAAAGGGTGTGAGGGAGGGAAGGGAGCTTCCTTTTTCAGCCAGTTTTAAAAGGAGGTTGGGCTGCTCAACAAATCATAGAATCCTGGAATGGTTTGGGTTGGAAAGCAACCCCAAAGCTCATCCTGTTCCTCCTCCATTCCATGGGCAGGGACACCTTCCACTATCTCAGGCTGCTCCAAGCCCCATCCAACCTGGCCTTGGACACTTCCAGGGATCCAGGGGCAGCCACAGCTTCTCTGGAAATCTGTGCCATGGCCTCCCCACCCTCACAGGGAAGATTTTCTCCCTAGTATCTCATCTAAACCTTCCTCAATGCAGCTTAAAGCCATTTCCCCATGTCCTGTGTTACTTTTTACCATGGCCGATTTAAGGTGCCTGCATGGAAATGAAGAGGAACTGAGAATTCTCAGCAACTTGTGCACCACAAAGCACTGCAGAATTCAAGGTTATTACACAATTCTGTAGATGCATGTGGATCATTTCCACATGGATCCTTGAATCATGGAAGAAGTAGAAACTGGACTGTATTTTCTGCAGTTTACAAGTAATAGCTAATTCCCATTTAATCTTCAAGACGGAAATTGGAAAAAAAAACCAAATAACTGCTCTGGCAGTTGATAGGCACTGAATCTCAAAAACATTCCTGCAATTATACTGGTAAAGATTTCTGATTAACACATCTGGAGTGCAGGGTTTAGAATCTAAACTTAGCTTCAGTAATAAAAACTGCAGTTTAGCACAGAATGGGTAAAACAAATTTGAATCCATAAAATACTGACATTTAAATGAACTTGTAGGAAATGGCCTCAAAAAGCTTTTTTCTGGTTGTTTTTTTTTTTTTGTTGTTTTTTTTTTTTTTTTTTTTTTTTTTTTTTTTTTTTTTGAGGGACGCCAAAAGCCTCAAAACTGAAATTGCAGAAGCAGTTTCAACCGGGTAAACTGGAAGAGGAGGATGATTTCTATTTCAAACATTAAATGGAATATGTGACATTCCAGGGGAAAACTTTTCCAGGGACAGGCAGATAGGTCAGGGGAAGACATTTCTACAGCCAGCATTGATCCAAGACACTCCTGAAAATCACAAACTGTTGTTGCAGCATCTTCTTTCACAGGTTCCTTCAAATGATATTTATTTGTATGCAGCACTCAAGAGTTTTGGGAAGATGTGAGAGCAGCACTGGATGTGGAAAGCAGTGAGCAGCTCATTTCCCTGCCATACCTCCACAAATGTTCACTGCTCAGCAACATAAAAGCTGTGTTTTCTTCAAAGCCTTATGGAAGCTTCAAATCCCCTCCTATTGCTTTGTAAAGAGACACAGGAGCTCTAATCCAGTTTGCAGGAGCTCGTTGGTGATGATTCTTTTTTCATCTTTCCTTTTTATCTTGCCAGGTCTTTTCTGCTAAGTCTGGTGAGGCTTCAGCGCTCAGCCCACAATCCCTGACTGTCACAGGTGGACAGAGCAGGGGTGAAAGGCTACAAAAACAAGTTTAGAGACATTCTACTCACTCCAGGGAGAAAGCAGCTGATGGATTTTAGTGTCGGCAGTAAAGTCTCTTCTAATCACCCCATCAAAAATATACCGAGCTGAACTTGCAAAACAGGTCCAAGAAAATTTCCCAACTCATTAAGGGGACTGAGTTTGCAATGATTTGTGCAGGTTTTTTGCATCTCCAGATGAGATGGGGTGTGTAAACTTTGCTGTGCCATGGTCAGACCTCCAGCTGGGCCAAACCCAGTGCCTGGCATTGAGCCAGCCAACATTTCCACAGTGGGCCTGGTTTTTGGAAAGCACAAGCAACATTCAGAGCATCTTTTTACAGAAAGAACCACTATTGACTGAAAGCTTAAGAGATAGGGGCTGGTAAAGTACTGAATCAAGAGTGAGAGCTGCATTTTTCTAAAATCCCAAATGGTTCTGTGCTTCCCTTTAAAGCTGTAGTCTTGATTTACAGGGTCAGCAACTGCTGCTATAAACAGGATAAATCTCCAGAGCCTTTGTGTACCCTTTGTTGAAGTGAGCCAAAATACACTGATATTTACTGTGTGTGTGTGTGTGTGTGTGTGCTCTGTATCCAGAATTTGGAACAGATGTGGCTCCTATCAGGGAAGGAGAGATGCATTTATTACTTCACCTCCCTCACTCCATCACATCAACACTAACAGGGGCCTAATTTTATCACAGAATTTCCAGAGCTGGAAGGGACTCCCGTGGATCATTGAGCCCAACTCCTGTATGATGATATTTATTATAAAACAAACTGTAATACTCCACAATCACCTGATTCCAGGTATTTATTTAAATGTGTTATGTAGGAACTGGTAAATGGAGGAGAGAATCAAAGATGAAGAAGACAAATGCTGGTTTTTAAGACCACAAAATCAATATTACTCCCACCCTGGCTCTTTTTTGAGTCAGAAAAAAGGGTTTTTGCAGCCACTTCCCTTAGATCTTGCTAACAGAATCCTTAATAAGAGCACAGTAAATCCAAATCCTCCCTCCGCTGGCAAATACTGATCAATACAAATTACCTCTCAAATTTTATTGTTGCAGACATTTAGAAGAGTCTGGATTCACTTATCTTAGAGCCTGAAATTGTCCATGCAAAGATTGAACGGAGAGGAACAATTCAGCTACAACAATCGAGCCATTCCTTTATAAACACAAAGCCTTCACCTCCACAAAAGGGATGGGGCAGAGTGTACAGAGTGTACAATTCATGGATCCTGTTAAAATGATCAAGGAGACCCTAACTGCTCATCTGGGGCTGTGCTGGGATGGGATATTCCCGTAGGAATTTGGTAAGATACCACATGTTGGTTCTGGGATACCAGAATAACAAATCTAAGCTAAACAAATTACTGGTTTGTGCTCCACAGTATTTCAGCAAGGCACTGTGGAGCTTCAATCTGAGCCTATTTAGACAGTTGATCCTTGGATATAATGGATACAGGGGCTTGGAAGTGAAAGCCACCAGTCTGTATTGACAAATACTTGGGCTCTCCAGTTTTTGACTTTGCAGTCAGAGCAGCTCTTCCCTCAGAAACACCTTTAAAAAGAAGCTCTTTTAGTTAGTGCACCACTAAAAGGCTGCAGGAGAGACTTCAAGAAGAACCTGGACACTCCATTTTTATTAACTTTAGCAGGAACTGATGTTCAAATCCATCCCTACAAACCTGAAGCACTTCAGCCCACATTCCTTGCTCCTAACAGAGGGAAAGTATTCCCTATTCACTCAGAGTGGATGTTAGGAAGCAAACTGCCACCACTGTACCAGGACTGTGTAGGAGGAGATAAGATGAACATCTACTGCTCCATTAAAGTGGAATTAAACAAGGAGGGAGAAATGTTTTAGGTTCTCTGCAGAACTGAACATGTGTCTGGTTTTATTCAGCAGAGCAGAACAAGGAATGAGTTCAAAACATGCAACATAAATCATAAAACAAAAATTTCCATGCAGAGAGAATGCAAAAGCTTCAAACAAATGAGTGTAGAGAGTGAGGAGAAATAAAAATAGTAATTGTAGAGACAATGAAGATGCTTTTATTTACCCTCTTGTAACAATAATAAAGGCATAGTTAAGTGAAATGCCAAATACAATCACAGCTGATTAAAGGAAGGAATTATTCTGTTCTACTACACATCAGGCAATGCTGGAACTCATTGCTGCAAGGGACAACATCGAGGATTTGGGGAATTTTTGCCTTCTTTGTTTTTAAATCTTGCTGTTTATACAGCTAACAGGAACATCAAATTTCAGGACCAGCAGCATGCTGGGCTGGGCTTGTTCTGTGGATAATTAGAAGCTTATTTCCTGGCCTGTCCCTCTCTGATGTATCATGCCAGGCATGTTATTAATGCTTCCTAAGAAGTAAGAGGCATGTCTGAGTAATTCCCTATTTTCCTCCAACAACTGAGCAGTTAAGCACATCTTTTCATGATGGGCAATTTCAGCACAGGTTACATTGCACAAGCCTAGCATTACTTTGAAAAAAGCCAAGCAATTCTCCACTAACAATCTCTCCGATAGAAACCATCATTCACTGTCTGCTTCTGATACTCATTAAAAATCCCCTGAAGTGCCAGTAAGCAAAGCTCCTGACTGGGGAGGGGGGTTGTGGAAGCCCAGGATTGTGCTGGGAAGAGGTTTTCTGGATGTTTCACACTGTGTGAGTGAAATAGAGTGTGAGGTGTGAGATTTTTGAGATTTAACAAGGGACCCAAGGCACGTGCTGAGCACTGGGGCCCTGGCATGGACATCCCGTGGGATGTTCCATCCTGCACCTGGAACAGACACATTCCTCCCTCTGTGCAGGGAAGCTGAGCTGGGATTCACTGCTGGGAGGCCTTTCCTACATAATTACCCTGATCTACACATGAAGCACAGAGCAGTTCTTGCAAAGCTGTTCCAACAATTTAGCAAAATCTCACAATCAACAGGCCCCCAGAGAATACAAAATCTCCCAGGAATTAGAGGATAGAGTTATCACTCTATAAACACAAAGACCCATTGTATAAGATGGGTTAATTAATCCAGTCTTTGACAGCTGCATGTTTGGCTTCTCATTTTTGGATGGGTTTTTACTTAAATCTGCCAGTTCCAGTGAATATTGTAAATCAGAATATGGGCTGCCAGTGAATCCAATGACACTGTGGATCAACAAGGACATCCCAGAAAGCAGGGATGGAGGGCTAGACAGAAAGTACAGCCACAGCAAGGCTGCAGAGCCTCGTACTCAGAGAATTTGGAATTGATTTATCAGTGGGAATGAATTTTTTGGTAATAAAATAAGTGGTGAACAGGTGGCTTGCCCTGCAGTCCACATTATTCTTGGTAACAGATTATACATAATTCACTGCACATCCTGCTTGCAACACATTCAAGCATCTGGAAAGAGTGAGGGCTTCTGGTCAGATCCTACTTCCAACAATGCCTTTGAAGCACCTACAGATGATAGATATGATAGGTAATGGCAATTTCCAGAACAAGTCCTTGGATGAGATATCTCAGAGGAAAAACCACCCAGTGCCTTTAAAAGCACTGAATTTCTGGGCTCTTGAACCTGCCATGGCCACTCTGCACATCTCATCAAACAGTCTGGACCACAGCAACTGAAAGAGCCAGATTTTTGCATATCTCAAGTGGTTCAGTGGCTCATAGGAGTAGGATTTAGCTAAAATTCTCAGTCCTGTTTCTTCCTTTCCCAGCCTGCCTCTTGTTTACTTCAGTGGGAAAACCACCTGTTCCCAGGGGAGAATATCCAGTCCTTCTATATGAGGCAACTCTGAAGGCATCAGTTATATTTAATGTCTGCTTGGCTAAAGCTTCCCTAAAATTATTATTTTGTTGCAGGGAAATCCTCCAAATTTAGGACCCTCATTCCTCTTTGTTTCATTACAATGCTCAAGTGATTTCATTTAAAATTGCCACAGACAGCACTCAGTGCTGCAAACTTTAAATTTTGATATAAAAATCTCTTTCAAGATACCATTCCTCCTGCAGCAGACATAGTGCCTGCTTCAGTGAGGGAGGAAGGAGCTGGCATGACTAAGCTGTCTCTGATAACAAGCTCTTAGTTTCACAGACTTGGAAATAAACTGCTTGGACAAAGGGAATGCTCGTGGTTGCAGCTGATAAGAGCAAACATCCCACACCAGATCTCCTTCTGTGGGGGAAGGAGTGAACCAGGCCACCCTGTGCAAGTGATAGGCTGGAATAAACAGGGTAATTTTGGAGTTTAGGGAACACCATCACTCATTCCTCCCCCACGCTCCCAAATTCATCACAGAAAGCAAGGGAAAAAAAAACATTTTCATGAAAAATTAAACAAAACTTAAATAGCTGTAGAAGGGTTCATCAGAAAAACGACAGCTATACTATGTGGACTGTGATCCAGAAAGTGAACAAGACCGTGGTAACTCACCTCAGCGTGGGGAAAAGGA
Organism: Vidua chalybeata; assembly: GCF_026979565.1. NCBI lineage: Eukaryota > Metazoa > Chordata > Aves > Passeriformes > Viduidae > Vidua > Vidua chalybeata. The sequence goes on along the minus strand of NC_071532.1, from coordinate 111,463,839 downwards.
GGTTCTGGAAGATACACCTTTGTTTGTTTGTTATGACACAACCTTTAAAAGAAAAGGAAAGCAGCCAGAATTAGAGGTGCAGCATATCCTGCAGCATCTGCTGCCATCTACTGTTACAGTGTTGGAGAAAACTGGTTTAGATCTGAGGCACCAGGTGCAAAATCATCAGTTTGTCCTGTTGCTGCCAGAGCTTCTGGTTGGAGGACCCACACGTACAGGACACAACACCTCAGTCACAGCAGGATCACACAAAGAAGGTGCAGGGCAGCTGAAGATAATTCTGTACACACTGGAACAGAGCTCCTCTGCTGCTTAAGACAAATCTGTAACTCATCCACAATGGTTCCTCATCCAGATCTCAGCAGCTTTTGCAAAGCCAAATCATCTGTCAAGAGAAAAATCCCACTTGCCTCATCCCACTTCTCAGCAGTGACCTGGTCCTTTTGCTCATTCTAATCTAATTCCCCTGTGCATTTTATTATTGGTAAACTGCCTCTCCCCACGGCCCAAGGCTTACTGTGACCTGGCATTTTCCATCAATCACTTATCTTTAAAACAGATATTGAGAGCTGTTGATGAGCTCTACCCAGACTCCTGATTCATCCTATTACAGCAGCTAAAAAAAGCTTTTTGTCAGAGGTCTGGGTGACATGACAATTATCTGCAGTGACACTGTCCTGGTGGCTTTTCTGGGAAACACTGCCTGGCTCACACTTGCACTTTATTAAAAAGAAATGAGCCTGGGTCAAACTAATTTTGATAAAGTCTAAGGGATACTAAGAGTAAGAATTTCCTTTAGCTGAGTAAGGGGTAGAATTAAAGGCTAGAATCCCTGAATATCAACCCCAGTTCTGACTCAAACCTCTATTTTACAGATAGATTTACAACCTTTGCCTCCATTTCAATGTAAATCCACCAGATTTCAATCATCTGTACAATTCTCCTGAGGGATCAATTCCCACAAGATTTCCAGGACCTGTCTTTTATTTCCTGAACTCCAAAATCAGGAGAGGAAGAAGAGAAGAGCTACCTTATTGTATTTAACACTCTAGAGCATGTCTCCATTGGTAAGAATTTGGAAGAGTTCCAAGTGGTTTCTTTCCAGGGCTCAGAACCACAGAACAGCTGAGGTTGGGAGGGACCTCCTGAGATCACCAAGTCCAAGCTCTGCTCAAGCACTCTCAGCAGAGCAGATCATCCAGGACTTTGCCCAGCTGGATTTTGATGTCTCCATAGCAAAGTCTCCATAACCTCTCTGCACAGAGGCTGCAGTGTTTCACAGAATCATGAAATGGTTTGGGTTGGAAGGGATCTGAAAGATCATCCAGTTCCAACCCCCTGCCATGGACACAGACACCTTCCACCATCCCAGGTTGCTCAAAGCTCCATCCAGCCTGGCCTTGGACACTTCCAGGAGAGGAGAAGTCACAGCTTCTCTGGGCAACCTGTGCCAGGGCTCACCATCCTCACAGGGAAGATTTTCTTCCCAATAGCCCATCTAACCCTGCCCTCTGGCAGTTTAAATCTCCTACCCTGATGGAATTTCACGTGTTTTAATTTGTTCTGCCAGTGGGCCCTGCTGAAGGCACTGAGCCCTCATCCTCATTACTTCCCATCAGTTATTTCTACACAATAAGATCCCCCTGAGCCTTCTGCTCTCCAGGCTGGAGAGCCCCAGCTCCCTCAGCCTCCTCTCATCTCCATGGCCCTGTGCTGGCCTCACTCCAGAAATCCCACATCCTTCTGGTACTGGGGAGACCAGAACTGCATGGAACACTGTCCATGTGGCTTCAGCAGTGCTGAGTAGAGCAGGATCTCCTCTCCTGACCTGCTGCCTCTGCCCTGCCTCATGCAACCCAGGACACTCTTGGCCTTTTCTTGCCATGGCTCAGCAAAATTAAGCCTGAAAACTCTATTTTGCTTAGCCAGGGACATCATAGTAGCATTTGGGGGGCTAAGACTTGCAAACAAGCACAGCTAAAACTCACTCAAGGGAGGAACATAATTTACTCATTAGAGTAAGCACCAAAAAGCAGATACTGAGTTTGCACATTCTATAGGAAATGATCCTTCCCTAATTATAGAATATATTCTTACACACACACACACACACACACCCTGGTGACTCCAGGAATGTGTTCACAATCCTAACCAGGTGTATTTTAGAACCTGTCAGGTAGAGATAACCTGCACCTGTCCTCTTCCCACAGCTGAGGCTGCTGCCCTGGCACACCTACCATTCAGCAAAGATCTGGGAGAACTCCAGGGAGCTGTTGGCAACAGGTGAGATGAAATAAAAGGGGACGTTGGAGAGTCCTGCAGAGTCAATGTACTGATAGAGGCACTCCAGCAGGTCGTAGATCACTCCAGAGGGGTAACAGGGAACCAGGACATTGCCTCCATTCCGGACAGTCATCGCTAGGGGAGAGACAATGAGAGAAATCAATTCACTGCCTTCGTATTTAAACTTCTAATAAATTCCTTTCGTCCTAATATTATATAAAAAGCAGCTTTTGTGTGAATTAGCACAACACATTACACACATGAGTTGGGAAGAAAACCTCTAATCATTACATACATTTATTTCCTGTCTTCTCCAGGCTCAGTGGAGTGATTCTTCTCCTTTGGCTGGGGCACATGACAGCCTGAGCACATGGAAACCTCCTAACAGGAGAGGGCAGCCGTGCACTGGCACAGGAGGATAAAGGAGTGACACAAACCACCTCACCATCAAAATAAACCCTGCTCCACCTCTCAGCTGCCTCCAGAGGGGAAGGACAACAGCTCCCAGGTGTCAGCCAAAAGCACTGCACATGGTGAGCTGTTCGGTGCTTGGATTTCAGATGAAAAGCCAAAGGTGTGGTTATTTCAAACAGCCCTCAGAGCCAGAAATGGGTGATGGAATGTTTGTCCTTTTTAAAAACTCTAAATATTTCTGTCCCTTCTGTATAACAAGAACAATTTGAAACTTACAGACAGCATGAGACTAGATAAAAATGAGGAGAAGAAAAAGGAAATATAGGTTTACCCTGTAATTGAGACACATCTGAGCACAACAGCAAAAGCAAGCAGAGCAAACATCGTGTTCTTTTTGGCAGAATGAATTACAAAAATACTGCACCTTCTGGGAAAGCAGAAATACTTTGTTCAGCTCAGTGAGCAATTTCACCTGTGGTTGTGGGGTGAAACCATCCACTGCTGTTAACTGCAGTGCAGCAGCAATAACATCATGCACCAAGCATTCCACAGAAAGCTGTGGAAGAGCCTGAAAATACAAATATTGCATCCCCCTAAATCACTTCCTTGTCTTCAATTTCTTGCTGAGCTTTGTTGGGGTATGGATTTAGCATTTTAAGGGTCTTTTCACCCCTGATGGGGCAGAATCTTCCTCAAGGAAGATTTTTCTGGCTGAATGTTTAAGTTTTATGGAGTTCAGGGAGATGCACAGCCTAGCAGGATTTTTCACATGCATTTGTGGTTGTTTTACTCCTTGTAGCTGTCAGTGCCTCTGACATGGTGCTATCGACAACTGCTGATCAAAGGCCCCTTGTTTATCACTTATAATACAACTGCAGGGGAGTGGATTTATTTCTCCAGGCCATATACAAACTATACCACCCAAATATTTGTGGAGATGAACAGCAATAGTTCACATTTGCCCAGAACTCGAGATGTTCCCAAACATCCCAGCAATATGTGACATTATCCCCCTCACTCAGGCAAATCTAAACTATCCCAGCTGTAAACAGGATGTGAAGAGAGCAATGAGGAGGTTAAGAACAACATTTTCAAAGCCATCTGGAGGTGGAAGTTGAGGCTCTGGCTCCAGGACCTGAATTTACATGGAGATATCAGACACCCAAAAATTCTGCAGAGGAAAGTACCTACACCCACTGCAGCAGGAATGGTGCACAGGCCAGGGATGGGATGCAGAATAGAGGTTAAAGAACATGTCAGGCCACAAAAAAAGTGAGTTCCATTCCTTTGTGGTGCTTTGACCCTGGCTGGAGGCTGCGTGCCCACCAAAGCTGCTCTATCACTCCGCTGGGGAGGGGAGAAAATGTAACAAAAAGCTTGTGGGGAGAATTAAAACCAGGGAGAGATCAATGACTAATTACCTTCATGGACAAAATGGACTTGACTTGTGGAAATCACTTTGTTTCACCTCTCTCCACAGGGTACAGGCCTGGCCAGGACCCTGTTCCAGTGTGGGGTCACAGCCTCCTTCAGGCATCCCCCTGCTCCAGTGTGGGGTCTCCAGGTGGATTTCTGCACCCCTGTGGGCCCCCATGGGCTGCAGGGGCACAGCTGGCTCTCCCTGGGCTGGGAATCTCAGCTTTGGAGCCTGGAGCAGCTCCTGCCTCTTCTTCCTCACTGCCCTGGGGGTCTGCAGGGCTGTTCCACACTTACCCCCACTCTCCTCTTCCCTGGCTGCAATTGCTCCTGCACAGCTCCTTCCCCCTCTTCACTCTGATATCCCACAAGTGCTGCCACTTCTGATGGGTTTGGCCTTGGCCAGCAGTGGGTCCATCCTGGAGCCAGCTGGAATGGGGGAAACTTCTGGAAACCCCTCACAGAAACCAGCCCTATAGCCCCACACTACCAAACCTGGCCATGCCAAGCCCAATACAGCCTGAATTCCCAGCTCTCCCTTCTCCACAGCTGCCGGTTCCCTGGAAACCTCAAACCTTTTCTGCTGAAAACAAGCACAAGTTCAAGATTCCTGGGGCCACAGAAGAAATAATCGGTGGTAAAGTCTTGAGGGAGATGTCAGCTTGATTTTCTATCCCCAGCAGAACTGCAGAGCTGGTGAGCAATAATGGATATAAAATCACAAGCCTGGGAGTGGAGAATTATTCCAGCCAGGTGCTCACCAGGCCAGGGATAAGTGTGTGGTGCCCACCACAAAGGGATAAGAATCACCTCCCAGCTTCTGCAAAAGAGGGGTGAAAACCTTTCCAAGAATATTGCTTTCCACACAAACAGCAGGTCCAGTCTGGCTCTCTGCAGCACTAAAACAACTTTTCAGAGTTGTCAGTAAGAGGACACATCTATCTGAGACTTGTTTAAAGCCCAATTTATCTTGGTGACTGATGGATGCTCTCTCCTGATAAAAGTTGTATAATAATCTTGGCATTTTACATTTAGTCTCCTTCAGCAGCTCCATAACAAGTTGTTCAATTTACAACTCACAAAGAGATCCTTGCTTTCCCAATAGCTGCTGCCACAAGGTCGAGTTGGCACCTAAAAAGCAAACTGTGCTCTTTTCTGCTCTCTATAAACACACACAGCCTCACACTCACACAAAATATCACCAACTGTCCCCACAGACAGACTGGCAGCTTTGCTGCTGGTGCCCAAGGCAATGTGGAAATAAAACTGCTCTCCTTGAGTTGCAGAGTGCTGGTGCTGCAGAGCTGAGCAGGGAAAAAAGGGGGCTTGGGGTAAACTGAGAGGAAGCTGGAGGTAGGACAGAGTGAGGGGAGGAAATCCTGTGTGCCTTGGGAATCCTGGGGATCAGGGCTGCAGCTCCACACGCTGGGATGAAAACAGAGCTCAAGGTGGAATTTTCACACCTCCATTTCTGTGCTTCACATCCCTTCTTCACAAGCATGCTGGTACCTCCTCATACCCACTTTTGGTGAATTTTGGTCTGCTTTAGCGTTTTTACCTTGAGTATTCTGAGCTGCTTGTGCACTCACTTGAACATTTTGGAAGTGAGAAAACGCAGATGAAAACTACTGAGCTCAGCCTGCCTACTCAGCTGCTTTTCCTAGTAACCCATTGCTTTTGGACTTTTTTACATATTTGAATGAAAACTGATACTCTGTTTTCCTGATGTTGGGTAGATAAATATGTAAAAGACAGCCCTAAACTGCATTAATGTAGAAATATTTAATTTCTTCAGCTTGCTGTTTTTTGGCAAGTACCACTCAAATTCCAAATTCTTACAATGGCATTATTTTAAGCATGTATCTTCTTTTGATCTTTAATGATTTTCTCATTTCTCTGAGTTTGTCTCATTCAAAACAGAAACTGGCTTGAGGACCTGCAAACCCCTGAAAACAGTTCAGAATCTTTCTGTAAACCAGGAAAAGTTATGCAGACAAACAGCCACCTGTACTGACACATGTAACACATTTATTTATATACTGTCAACTTCTGGATTCTGCTTTGGCCCAACTACAGCTCTAAGACTTTAATTTTAATTTAATTTTAAATGCATTTTAATTTAAATGCATTTTAATTAACAGTCTCACTCTTAGTTTACTCAGCATGATAGGAGGGGATTGTGCCACTGTCTGTCAGAGGGACAGTGACCCCCATGAAGGTCCAGGAGGGACAGAGAAGGGCAGCACATCTGGATTTACCAAAACAAGGTCACCAGAGCTGATCTGTGGCAGCTCACAGGGTAACAAAATTCAGAGTGTTTAAAAACAATGAAAAGGCAGGTGAAATACACACACACGTGTAAAAACACACATTTAGGAAAGGAAGTCACAAGTGTTAACACAGCTTCAAGGGGAGGTTGAACAACACCACTGGGCATCATTAACTACACAAACACATTTAATTCAGGAAATCCCTGAAATAAAAATTCTTAAAGATCATGAGAGCAAAGTATCCCAGAATCCCACCCTGCTCTCCTGCTGTTCTTCAGGCATCTGCACACAGTCCCTGTTGGAGGCAGGATGCTGGCAGAGAGGATCTTCAGTAAAACCCATAATTATCATTCTTATAAAATGCCAAAATGTGCTCTATTAACAGATATTTAGGATCATTGAGTGGGTTGGGTTGGAAGGGACCTTAGAGATCATCCAGTTCCAACCCCCTGCCATGGGAAGGGTCTCATTCCACCAGATCAGGAATTTAGTCTGATTTAGTTTTCTCATGTCTTTTGGTAACCTTTGTCAGGATCCTTCTATCACAAATTCTTTAGTTTTATTTGTAAAAAGTAGTGAATTTAAAATAAAGGGAAGATCTGTAATAAAGGAACGGGGAACAGAGTAGGACAGACATGGAAAAGTGGTTTGATGAAAGAAGGACGACAGCACAGAGGAACTGAGTGGGGGAAGGGGAGAAAAGGAGAGAACAGCACTGGATGTGACATTCCAAACAGGCTGGAAAATGCTGCCATTCACACTGATATCACAGCTTTGCAATTATCAGCTTTTCCAGCTGTGAAAGCGTCTGATTAGGTTTTATATATCTGGGGGTCTATAAATATATCTTGACTTTTTTTTTTTTAAACAGAGATTGTGCTGTTTGCTTTTGATATATTTAAAAGTCAGGTGTAAGAAGGGAAGCAGATGTGCTTGTTTTCAAAACTGAAAGTCATAAAAAAAAACATATAAAGATTTTACTCTGGCTGATACACAGGAAGGAAATAGTAATATTTCAGCTGGGAACAATATCCACATAGCCTGTTGGCAGCCAAGTGACATACTTAGCAAACCAGGAGCAGCAGATGACTAAACCTCATTATACCTGTTCCATTCCAAAACATTTTAGGTACAACTTGTGTCTCTCCAAGCACTTACTGTATTAATGACATCAGGAGCACATCGTAAAATCTAAACAGGTAGTTTTATGCCAGGAGCTATAGCTGGACAACTTGTTCAATTCCAGGAATCTCAGAATTATTTCCCACCCAAAGTCATGAATAAGATGATAAAACAGGCAGGAGATTTCTCTCAGTGACCTACCCAGGTTGCTGCAGAACTCTCCCACCATTCCATCGGGGTTGGCAGTGGGGATCTGGGTCAGCCCTGTCAGGATGAGAACGTCGCTGTTTTTAAGAGAAGCCTGGTCCATGGGCTGGAATAGAGCACAGGGAAATAAAATCAGGAATGGGAGAGTTTCTCCAGGCAGGACACGATGGATACAGTCACCAAACATTTTACACTTCACACTCCTCCATCTGTGGAAAACGAACTTGTTCAATACTGGTGTTTTATTAAAGCAGAATGAAAATGCAAACCCATTTCTCTCAATTAGTAAACAGAGAGTAGATATTCAGAAATTAGACATTAGTGTGACACTAAATACATATTCTTGATAGTGAAAATGTAGCATGATCCAATCTTGATAAGGTAAAATCCAATTCTCTCTCTGCAGATGGTGAAAAGGTAACTTTGAGCCTCACTCTGGGTTGGGATGCCCTTCCCACAGCTACTGATTAAACAAAAGTGAGCAACTGCTGGCAGCTGTGTGGTATTTTATGGTTATTTACTCTCAATAAACAACTCTCTGCAGTCTCACCAACCAGAAAAGATTTCTGCCAGAAGAGACAGATGAAGAGATTTCCTCTGCTGAACCTCCAAGACCACTGTAAGGTCAATTCCCCTGCTCACAGCTCTCCAGAGCCATTCTGAAGCAGTTGAGAAGGACCCTGCTCTGTTAAAAATGCAGGGGAATTTCATATCAATTCTGCCAGGAGTTTAAACTGTGCACCCCCTTGTAGGATCAGGCCTGACATGTGAGATTTATCACAATCTTTGACTCTCTCCAGTGTGTCCATGAAAATGAGATGCCAATAATGCAATAAAAAATAATATGGAATCTGCCTGTGATAATGTACATAATGATTATGGTATATTAGATCCACATAATTTCAGATGCCATTGCACTGAGAGGGCCTGCATTGATTTTTGTGGGTTAATGTAAAGAATATGTCTTAAAAGGCTTTTAGTGACATGTCTGAACCTGTGCTGTCAACTCCTGTTCTCCACTTCAGTGGCAACGGTGTCAATTCCAGCCTCAGGAGAGGGTGAGACAAAATTTCAATGGAAACCATCTGCCAGAAGAACAGGGAACAGTCAGTGGTGCCAGGCCTAAATCCCAACTCACTGGAAAAGCAGCTCTGGATATGTTCAAAGTATATCCTTTTTAAAACAAAATGCAGTGACTTTTTTCACAGCCTGCTTAAAAAAAAATGGGAATTTCATTATGAACACCTCATCATGATCATATAGAGAACCAGGACAGACAAACAACTTTTAACTCCCTGAGGAAGAAATGATTTGTTGTTCAGAATTCTGACTCTGTGCCACTCGAGATATTGCTATCATTACATATTTTCTGTCAAACATCAAAGAGATGTTTGGGAGCTGGTTGGAAGCTCCCAAAACCCACATACAGAAACACCAGACTGTAGCAGCCTGTGCTGGTGCTCACAGGGATTAACCCCAGGACAAAAACTATCCATCGTCCTCAAAAAGAATCTGGAAGCAAATGCAGGACAATGATGATATGGGATAACATCTGTGATGTGATAAAGAACAAGGAAAGTACAAACTGAATGTGACTTTAACTATCTGTTAAACTATTTCTTCTAAAAATGTGCCTGTGAGCAGCTCACTCACACCATTCTCTGCCACTGGGACTTAATTTCCTTAAAAAAAGAGATTTTACCAGAAGCTTCCAGGGAAACGTTCACCTTTGGAAAATGATGAAGTCTGACCTGATAAACTGAATCATATTTCATGTCAGTGAGGAGAAAACATTCTCAGTTACCAAATTACTTTGTACAGGGTGAAGTTTCTCCTCACAGAAATACTGCATTCACACATTGTCAAATACTGCTGCTCCTTCTCTAGGAGGGGATGAGAGCACAGCCCAGGATGGAATGAGGCTGATGAGAAACAGGGATTTAGAGGCTCTGATACATTTTGTGCACCTAAGGATGGCCATACTATTAAGGATCATTTATCTACTGTAGTTTCTCAGCTGAGAACAAGCTTTTAAGTGAGGGATGCTCAGAAGCAAAGCTCTCCAGCAGACACCCACCTTGGGGGAAATCACTTAGTGATCAAAAACCTGACACATCTTCTAAATTATTTTTAAATACCTCCTGCAATAATGCTTTTAACTATTTTGACAACTTCTGAAGCGCATGGCACTGCAAACTTCAAGCCTTTCTTTGCAGTAAGAATTTATGGATCTAGAGAGAATTAATTTACTGGAAATTACATCTACAGCACTATAAAGACTCTGCCCTTAGCAGAGCAGGGTGGAAAAGTTGGCAGCCACTGAGCTATCATTCCTCCTAAGGAAGGATGTTTCAAAAGTGATATAAAGCAGTCTGTGAACTGTCTGTGAAGATTCTTCAGTCAAATATGGATTTCTAAAAGAAGTCACTAATGCTCTTTTGTTCAACTCTTTTGAAAATTTCCTCTTTAGAGTGAAAGACAATTCCACAGTTTTAAGTGAACATCAAATCACCAATAACAAAAGAATTTTAGCTATCTTTTCCTCATAACTATTGATGCCTGTCATTTGTCAGGGTATGTCTTATCAATGCCCATTAAGTCCATGCACTGATAACACTGTTGCCTTAGAGTGGCCTCTACCCTAAACCTGATCCCAGCTGGAATAATCCCTTTTTTTTGGAGCAAAGTTCCTCCTAAAGACTAAGAAAAGTCAGGGGCTGTACCTGAGGGTGTGTTGTAAGCAGAGAAGATCCTGAAACATAAGAAACCTTTTCATAGTGTGACTGGATAATCCAATTGGAACTCCCAAGAGCGTAGCCCGAGCTCAGAGGGGTGACCTGCACAGCACCAAACAGCTCCTGAAACACACAGAGAGAGGCATTGACTTCAGAGAGCCCCAGAAGAAATCAGGACAGGTCATTTTGTCATCAGTGATAGGAATTTCAAAAGCAGTTCTGCTGCTCAAAGCCTTTGTGAAGCTGTTCTCTTGAGAATTACATCTGCTGGTTTTACCCACCTGTGTCTAGCAGGAGACACGCTCTGAGAAAAGCTTTTCCTGAGGCAGGGCCTCCATAAAGTCTCTCTTCCATGTGAATTTTATGGCATCTGAGTTCACACTGAATAATACCTCAAAATGAAGGAATCAAGCAGGGTCTTGATCCTCTGCTTGCCTCTACTGTATTGAAAAAGCTTGTGGGAGCTTTGCATCTTTGAAGACTCTGTTCTGCTTTAGTCAAATATAATTGGTATTGGCCAGCAGGAGAGAAGGAAGGACAAGTACTTCTATATTGATATAAAAACTCTGCTTGGATTGCAAATTTTACTGTGGAAAACAAACTTAACCTCAAACTCACTCGCTTTCTAACTTTATTTCTTTTTAAATGCTACCTGCTGGTGATTTAGCAACAACACCCTGCAAACTCAATCCACATTTTAGTTTCAGTGCAAGCAACGTGACAGTTGTCTCCTTTCCAGGTGTCATTAGGAACTGTATTCCTTCATCTGTACCCAGAAATGTGGAATACTTGTTTGGAGAAAGGAAAACAAACCTTCATATACATACCTCCCTAATGTGATCTGCCTTCTGGTTACTGAATGATAGAACAAGCATCTGATTAATGCAATATAATGATTTTTCTAGTATTTCAATACATATTTGGATGCCTTGAAAAACAAGGCAGGGGGGTCTTCATTCCTTAGTGTGTAAGCCAAGGCTCTAAAGTTTGATTATTTGAAAAGTTAGCTTTGGGAAGAGAAAAAATACAGGTTTTTTTTTCCCCCAGTAACTACAAAATAATGATTGGCTCAGATACACAGATCTAAAATTAGGGGAGATGCATCTACACTGTGAGGACAGTCAAAAATGAACTGTAACAATCCACGGATAATGAGGAGTCACAGCTCACTTTAATATTTTTATTTTTTATGGCATCTGAGCAGCAAAACCAGGTATCACGGCCCAAAAAAGAGCAGGGATCATGGCACACATGCTGCCAACAAGCCATATGGGATCTGCAGGCTATGGAACTGTGGGTTCAGTCCATTCTGGAAACTACACTGGATTATAGTCAACAGCATTACAGACAATAACTGTTAGCTGGGAGCTCTAGGAAAGGAGTTTCTGAAGTTCACATTGAACCATTAGGTTTTGTTTACAGTCCCTAATTTACAGTATGAAACAAAGCGGAGGCTAAAGCACTCTAAAGATTCCCAGAAGTGAGATTGGGGAGCTGGGAAGGGGATGTGGCTTAGAGACAGAGAGGATACATTCACTCCCTGCATCCTCCCAGCTCTCAGTGGGCCAGCCATCAGCTCCAAATTTGAGGGCACGCCGCCTTAAAATTGGCCTCCCCAAGGAAGAGCAGAAACAAATGGATATTCCCTGATTTCACCAAACAAGAGCCCTTCCTGGGAGGCAGACTGAAGGGCAGTCTGTGTAATCCTGTCTTGTTTGCCTATACCAGGGTAACTAGATCCAACACAGGATCTAGAGGGGGAGAAGCTGGGGAACAGTCGTTGGTGTTGCCCCGAGGACAGCTGTCCAGGTACTCACGATTTTCTGGGAATAGCCCACCAGCTGGATCTTGCTGAGGGCTGCGTTCACCTCAGGCATGGTGTAGCACTTCCTCCACATGGACACCTCCACCGCGTCCTTCAGCGGGGCCGGCAGCAACCTGCAAACACCAGCGGGAGGTTCTGTGGGGATCCAGAACAATAGCTGGTGCTGGACCAGCTTCTACAACAATTTACATTCTCCAGTTCTTTAATTTTACCCTTTTAAACTTTTATTTTCAGTGTGCCTGGTGCTTCAAAGTGAGGAGCAAGACCTTCTGCCTGCTGAGGAGCAAAGCCACACTTCCCAATCTGCCTCACCCTAAGGATTGCTCTCCTCCAGCGCTCTTTGTCTTTGTTGCTTTTCTGTCCAGCCCTTGCATCAAAGAAGTAGCTGTGATCAAGGTGTTACCACAACTCTTGGGGTATTTTCACCACTGATGAAAGGTGCTGGCTGATCTGAGATGTCAACATGAAATGCACCTTCAGCACTGGGATCTTGGATCAGCGTCCGTTTTTCATATCATAATCCTCTGAATAATACCCTAATAATCTGAAACAATCTGGTGATTAAAGTACAGTTACCACACCATGAGCAGGGATGGCTCTGCCCTGATTTCTGCCACTGGTCTCTTCCAAGAGCACATATCCCTGCAGCTCGGCTTCCCTGCCTTCAATCCCACTTCCCTTCCGAGTGCCCTGGCAGGGACACATGAGCTGACACTGCAGAGCTCTTTGAAATCCCCTCCACGGAAGTGTTTAAGATGTTTTTCACCAAAGTAAGATCCATCCATTCTGCTCCTCACAGACATTGCAAGTCAGCTGGCCGGCATTGTCAAGGGAAGAAGTGAACTATAATGTCACAGGCTGGAAGAGGGATGGCTAACTTCTGGGAAATAAATCTTCCTTAGCAACATGAACTGAGGCAGGAAGCAGCACAGCTGCCAAATGCGTAAGAAGAATAGAAATTTTTTTTTTGTATATTAAACCGATGCTAAATCAAAGGCTAATTCAAACCAATTTCCAAAGATTTATGAAAATTGGTCAGGTTTCTTTGATCAATTTGTTTAAAGGAATTTAATTTATTGTTATATCTACTAGGTCAGTGAACTCCTCCATAATTTAAGATACTGAAGAAAGGATTAAGGGCAGGTCTTGCCAAGACCACAGCACAGGTCCAGAACGATAACTGTAATTCCAGCACATGCTGGCTGAAAGCACCCCGTGCTTCAGGAAACAAACAAAGCCTTCAAGGTCTTTTTTGGGAAGTTGTAAGCAGCAAAAGGCCACACAATGTGGAGAGTTGTCCACCACTGCACTGAAGCAAATTGCCTGTAAAAGCCTTTAACCTACCATAAGAAGCATTTAGTGTTGGATGCTTTCAGGAGCTTCTCTTCTGGGAAGAGGAAAATGTTTCTGCAGGTAATGGAGAAAGTGGGGAATTGTCCTTGGTGAAGGAAGTTTCTCTTAGCCTTGACTGTGGCTACACTGAGAATTCTCTGATCTCTGGCAGAGACCAGTGGCACCAGTCCCAGTGGTTTCATGAAGCTGAGTGGCAATGAGGTGCTGGTCCCTCAGATGCATTCAACCTGTCATCTCACTTCTAAAATCCCTACAGAGTTACCAGAGGATATTTTGTGGTCTGGAGTAAATCTACTGCCACCATGGCAACATCCTGTTAAAGATCACCTCACAACAACCAGATGTGTGAGGGCAGCTGCTGGGACAGCCATAAACGGGGACCACGAATCCACACGGTTGAGGACATAGAATTCACCCTTAAAAAACTCAGGGATTTGTATTCTTCCCTGGGATCTGCACAGAGACAGTCCCTCCTGGTCAATGCAGAGGGTGACATTTAATATATGATGTAAAATCCCAGAACTGTTTGAAGGGAGAGGAGGATGGCAGCACCAAACTGCATCAGGCCACGGCCTCTCTTGTGCCCTGCTCAGCCTCAGGAAACAGCCTGTTTCAAACACTTTAAAAGATATAGGAAACCATCAAACAAGAAGTCAACAAAGTGCCTTTCACAAGGCAAACTTCCTCTTTAGCCCCTGAATCCCAATCAGTGTGAAAGATATCCTGGCTGCAATCTACAGAGCTTCCATGAGACTGCTCATTTGAAATAAAAGCCAGTGGCAATAAAACTGGCTAAGCAATTAGTTCAGACTGGATCTGATAATGGAAAAATGTAAACCACTATAATGAACTTATTATATTTTATACAGTATTTGCATTTAAAATGCTCCAGTGCTTTATCTAATGAAGATGATAATACTTTGTGTTTTATACTAACTGTTTGGAGCAGAATTAGCTGAACTGTAAAGCAGTAATGGGGATTGATCAGCCTGAAAAATTAAAGTTAGACTCAGAAGTAATAAGTATTCTGTTCTAGCAACAGCCAAGTAGGAAAAAAAAATCCCAATTCATCAAGATCACATTTTCTTAAGTAACGGATGTCAGTCCAAGCCTGCATGTGCCATTAGCCAGGTGCTAATTTGGGGATCAGTAGATGTTTTGCTCTAATAATCAGTTCCATTCACGCCTGCGTGACACTTGTCACCAGGCATCTCAAAACACTTTGCAAACATTAATTAAAGTCCCCGTGTGCCCTCTGTGCTGGATGGGAGCTCTGTTTTACAGATGCATAGAGAGGTGAAGGGGGAAACTCAGGGCACAGGTGGGGCAGAGGTGAAGAGACAGTTCACATTTGTTCCCTTGTTCCAGCTCAAAGACAACATTGGTTCATACCAGCAGAGTTTATTATACACAAATTTATGTTATTAAACCGCTGTTTAGTGGCTCCCACCTCCCTGCTACCCCTTTACAACAGCTACAGGATGGAACTATGAATTTTGGGGGACATCCCCAGCAATAGGAGAGAGGAACACGTATTTTAAATACCACTTCAAGGGAAAAAAGGCTCCAGTCTTCTAGAGCAGCTGAATCAGAACAAAAATTCCCTCTCTGTGTTCTCCTCTGGAATAATCAGCAGCATGCAAAGTGCCAGGCAGCACTTTTCCTAAAATACGACCACCAGGAAAGTGACATTATATGAGCTGCAAGATATATGACTCTCCTTTAAACCATGCATACAAAACATGCCTGGTGTGACAGGAATAATGGCTCCAGTCCTCTCTCTCCACACACTGGGAACCTCAGCAGTGGCTCTGGGTAGGCCAGTGGATCCCAAAATTAAAAAAAAAAAAAAAAAAAAACACTATTCTAAAAATCCTGCAGAACTTCAGTGTATTTAGTTGTGCTTTACATCCAACATGACATCTGCTTGTCTTCTTCAAAAGAGTGAGAGTTACAGTGTAAAGGCTTCTCCTGAATTCAGCAGGGGAACACAATATACAGCTAAAAATGTGGTAATTTGGATTTTTAATTTTTGCTTTGTGATATTGGGAAATATCAAGGCTACTCTTCTAATGTAAGAAATAATTCACTTTTAGGAAACTTCTAAATCAAGCCATCTTGAGATTTAGGAGTATAAAAAGGGAGATCAATTAAAAATGCACAAAGCAGCTTTTAAAAATAACTTTTTAATCAACCAACCCTATCTTTAAAATGTGCTAAAAACGAAACTGTCTCCTCCAAGGAACATGTTGTGCACCTGAAATTGTTTTTATTCCCAAGGAAAGCATCATCTACAATTAGTAAACTGTATGGAGAATTTTTAGATTCCATAGGCTTTCAAACCTCTGAGCATCTTGTTTTGATGTATAGCTGGAATAATGGACATGGTGCTTCCAAATAAGTTTTTTTATTCAGATTTTAATTTGTTCTTAAATTTTGGAAAGCCAAAAAGCCCACCTCTGCTATTCGGGTGTAAACATGGGAAGAAAGGTAACACCAGTGACCTCCAACAGCTGTGTCTTGACTTTCTTACTATGTCAGCAAACATAAATGTAAATACAACTTAAATTTAAATTATTTCAATGCAGTATCATTAAATTTAAATAGCCTTCTCATTTCACCAACTTTCTATGATGTTACTACCAAAGTCCGCTGGTTTTATCTACCATCATGGAGCTGAACTGTGTGAGGTGAGATCAGGGGAAGCTTTGCTGTTACCAAGTCTTTCTCCAAGAAACAAATTTGTGAGGTTGGAAAACAACGATGTGCAGAAATGATTAAAGAAATAATCGACCCAAGGAGTCACAGCAGCAAATCTCAAATGGTGGGAGCTGAGCCATCCTCACAGTGACTCCCAAACTTTGGTGCTTTGGGACAATCACCTTTCCTGGCACTTGGTCCTTACCTTTGCACCTCCTTGTTCTTCCACATGGAGGCAGACTGAGCCTTTGGCACGCGTTCAATGGAATTCACCAGCTCTTCCATCAGGAGCCTGAAAACAGAAATCAAACCTAAATTAGCACTGCCTCCTTTCACACAGGAGAGAACTTTGGCCCAAATCTTTACAAAATACCATAGAAATTGTAACACTCAGAGGGGTTCTTCCCACAGAGGCCATCACCAGCACTGCCCCTGTTTATCCAAGGAGTGTTTCCAATTCCATCTGCTTGCAACAGAGGAGGATCTGGCCCACTGGGTTATGGGCTATTTGGAAAGTGCAAGATAATTTCTTCATTACTGACTGCTTGTGATAAGTAATGAGACAAAACACACAACAAAAACTCCTCAGCTGATGCCTGTTTATCACTTAGGGAAACCAAGCATGTTGTCAGAGTGAACTCTCTTCATCTGCCAATGCATATTTGAGACAGGAAAAGGTGTCAAACATTAGAAATTGTCACTGCAGATTCCCCTGCCCAAAACTAAACAACATTTGTGATTGTGTGCAGGCTTTCCCTTGAAGTTTGGAGCAGAAGGAGAGCATGTGGAATGACCTGGGATGGGGAGAACCACACCAGTGCAATTTCCCATAAGACTGTGCTTGTTGTCTCCAGCTCTGGACCAGCAAAGCCCAGAGGTCTACTACTCGTTCATATTTACACAATTCCTTTCACCTACAAGGGCCTTCAGTTTCTGTTTGTTTTCACACAATGGGGGAATTACTCTGGCATGGGAAGTTTGCACAGGACCTTCACTGGACAAAGATTCCTGCCCTAAAGTGTTTACAGAGTAGTCCAGATAGGAGGGCCTTATCTAGCTCCTAATTACTGAATGTAGCAGCTCAGCAGGAGAGAGGAACAGAGCTCAGTTCCAGTTAGGCCTCACCAAACCTGCAGCATTTGGTGTTGACCCATCCAATCCACAAGACAATTTTGTAAAAATAAACTGGCAAGTTTGATGACTGTTCTGGTTTTGACTGCACTGTCATATCTTTTTCTATTTCAGTCTCCTATTTCTGCCATTTTTCTCAGTGCTTCTCTCTGGAGTTCAGAGCTCATGTAGCTCAGCTATCATTTGAGATGATGTCAGCTTGAATTCTTTTCTGTGGAGTGGAGGAAGTGTGATTATATGGAATCATAAAATCCTAGAATGGTTTGGGTTGGAAGGGACCTTGAGGATCATTTAGTTCCAACACCTGCCATGGGCAGGGACACCTTCCACTAGACCTGGTTGCTCTAAGTCCTGTCCAACCTGGTCTTGAACACTTCCAGGGATGGGGCAGTTACAGCTTCTGTGGGGAACAAGTCCAGTTTTCTGATTGGGAAGACTCCTTTTGGTTAAGGGGAACAGAGAAGAGGAGGAGACGTCTTTGATCCATAGTTTTTGAAGGTCTGAAGTTGCCTATATGGAAATTACTGAGGTGTCTCAGCCCACTCAAATTCCACTGTCCCACATCTATGGCCTGGACTCAACACAAAGAACCTGCTGGAAAGGTTGATGGTTCCAGAGGTTGGGAAACATGGAGTTAACACATTTGCAGCACTAAGGACTTGGCTGGCATTCAGCTCCTGCCTGAAAGCCTCTTCGGAACATTAGACACCACTCCTCTCCCCACATTGTCCTTTACACCTTCTCCTCAGCAGTGATGAAAGAGGAGCAGAGAATCTGAAGGGGCTTTTTACCTGCCAATTTGAACAGTGGGCTCGGTGGCATAAACTGTTCCAGTGAATCCTGTGTACTCTGTGATGTAGGGCAGTGCCATCATGCAGTGATAGTTGGAGATCAAGATTACATCCACTGTGGAGAGGTCAAGCAGTTCAGTCTGAAAACAGAGCAGAGATAAGCAACTTGTAACCCTTTCATGCAGTTTAATAAATGGCAGAAAAAATTCTTCTTCTACTTTTTTTGAACTTTATTGCAGGAATGTAACTGGTTTATAAAAGCATGTCTCAGCTGTGGCAAAGATTAATGTTACCTTTAAATTAATAAGATTTATTTTAAAAGCCCCCTTAAAATTATTCCATTCTCCAACCTGGAAAAGAAACCATGTCCTGGGTTTTTCTGTCTTTCAGGTGATGAAATGGCTGCTGTTATGAGATCCATGATTATTTTACTTTTATCAAAGAATTGATGTGTGTACCTCCTTAGGGAGGAATAGACACCAAAACTTCTGCAGCAGTGATTTAGGGTGTCTCATTTTTTTTTTTAATGCAGCACATCATACTGTACCCCAAGGAAGACATGAACGAAGGGTTTATTTATTAATATGCTTAAAAATAATCGTCATATTTTCCCAAAGTAAATGCTTGGCATCTTTCTCATTCACATTTCCTACAGCAGGAGATGAAGCCCATTCACAGGATACAACAAAATGGATGGGTGGGCCCAATTAGTTTTGATGTGACAGTTTAGACAAGAGTTCTGAGAGTGAAAGAAGATTTCACACATTGTTAAAAGAATTTTAATTAGAAATATTTACTGGTAATGCTGTAACACGAATGGTGTCAAGTCAGAAATTTACAAGATTACTGACCTCTAACTCAGTTATTATAGAGCAGCTAATGGAATTCAACACTCATCAAGCACATATTATCTGATTACAAGGCTTGGTCCAGCGATTTGAATAAAAAAGGCAAGAAAGTAGGTCACTCTGCTTTGCAGAGGGCTGACACAGTGCTCTGGTGACAAGCTGCTTAACTCCTCCTAAGCACTCATGGTTTCAATCCATGATCAGCAATGAGCTGAGCTGAGAACAGGAGGTGAAACACCACCCTCAGCTCCATGACAAGGCACCTTTTATCTTCCTAGGCTTCCAGGCAGGAACACACTCCCTGCAAGGTATCAAAGGATCTGCTGATGCCTGCTCCTGCCAAAGCTTGGATTGCCCACACCTTGGTTTTCAGCTGTGTCCAGACTGTACAGGATCAAATTCTGGACTGGTTTGGGTGGGAAGGCCCTTAAAGACCAACCTGTTCCACCCAGGGACACCCTCCACTATCCCAGGTTGCTCCAAGCCCTGTCCAGCCTGACCTTGGACACTGCCAGGGGCAGCCACAGCTTCTCTGGACTCCCTGTGCCAGGGCCTCTCCACCCTCAGAGTCAGGAATTCCATCCCAATATCCCATCTATCCCTGCCCTCTGGCAGTGGGAAGCCATTCCCTGTGTCCTGTCCTTGCACATCCCTTATCCCAAATCCCTCTGTAACTCCCCTGGAGCCCCTTTAGGCTCTGGAAGGGTCTCTGAGGTCTCCATGGAGCCTTCTCTTCTCCAGGTGAACACACCCAGCTCTCAGCTTGGCTCCAGAGCAGAGGGGCTCCAGCCCTGAGCTGAATGCCAGCCCAGGAGAGCCATCAGGAGGATACACACCAGCGCTTTCCAACCTTAATCATGCCACATCTCAGCACCTTAGAAGCATTTACTGATAGGATGAAAAGGGTGTCAAAACCAAAACAAAGTGAAATCTTCCCTGGGGCTTGCAGCAATCTCACTAAAGTGCCTTTGAGCTGAAGAGGCTTAAAAATGTTTCTTGCATGTGAAGTGAGAGAGCAGAAGGTTGCCAAGCAGAGAGAGGGCACTCTGACATGTGTGAGAGTACTCTGCTGCTGAGACAGCCTCGTATCACCTTGTGGCTGCTGGATTACACCCAAATCTTGGCTTGCTTTGGCAATGGTGTTCTGGAAGCGATACAGAGATTCTCTGGCTAACTGCTTCTGCAGACAAGTTTCTTCAAAAGAAGTGGCATGGAAGGAGATAAAGTGAAAGTCTCTTTCACACAAGCTCCCTCTTATCCTGTGTTGCCAAACAGCAGCAACATTTCCACTCTGTTTGCAGCTGGCCATGACTCCAGAACATCCTGCAGGCAGGTGGGCTCAAGGTGTGAGCTGGATATCACAGCAGATCTCTTCCCAGTGCTCATGGAGGAGATGTGGCATCTGCTGGGAATTTTGGGAAACATCTGAGAGGCCATTTTTAAAGTCCCTGTGCAGTTGGTTGCCATCTTCTGGTTGTAGGATGGGCTGCTGGGAAGCAGCTTCGTGCAGTGGTTAACAGGAGTAAGATGAAGCATCCCCATCTGTCATATTTAGAGCTACGCATGTAGGAGGTATTTTCCAGCCCAAAGTAACCAGAAAGTCTGGCTGAAGTACCCTAAACTCCAGCAGATAATCACTCCAAAGAGAATCTAGCACATAAACCCTGTCCTTCCCAAGATCTGGGCCATAATGGCACTTTCTACACACACAGATGCTTCCCACATCCCTGAGTTTCACAGGACGGTAACCAAAAGGCTCACAAGAACACAGAATTATTAGGGTTTTGGGCTGGTCTTTTTTTGGTGTGATTGGATTATGACAATTCCAGCTGGGTTGGAATGGTTGTAATCTGTTGGAACCACTTGCCAAAACCAGTACCAGAGCTGCCAACTTGTTTGGAAGAATCAAGATGACTGGAGTGATGCCAGAGGTGAGTTCCATGGGATTCACACATGGGAACAATATTGCCAGAACCTCAGCAGGCTGACAGCAACCTTCCAGGAGTGTTTTGTGCTTCCTGTCTGCAAGGTCAGGCAGAAATGAAAAAAAAAAAAAAAATCTGCCCAAAAGCAATTGTGTCTGTCTTTGAAAGACAGAGAAAACATCCCACCATGAAATGAAAGAACAGGTGTTCTCACACTCTGAACACACTGAGGAAAGGGATACTATTCCCATGCTACTCTCCATCATTCATCCCCACCTCTCTCTGCTCAGCTTTTTATATCTTTATTTCTCCTAAAGCACTCTCCATATCCACTGGGTGATTCTAGGTAATCCAAACATCTTCAATGGTCTTGCTTGCTTTTTCTACATCCAGAAATTCCAGTAAAAAACAGCTTGAGCAGCCACTTGTAGCCATGCCTGTGGATATGAAGGCCCAGCTCTTCCCTCAAAGAGGCTGTAAAAGTTTTTAACCTGAAAGTGCTGCTGGCAGAAGTGCAGCCAGCAGAATCCAACCTGGCTTAACCACAGCTGGCTCCCCAGGGAGCTCCACTGTGCAGGCATGTCCTGCATCTGTGGTTAGGGACAAGCAGCTTTCCTCACCTTCATTCCCTGCCCTCATCCAGATCAGCACATGGATCCTGTCAGCCCAGCTCAGTCTGGTTGTCTTTGAAAAGCCACAAAAAGGGACAGTTCAGTCTTATTCTTGTGTCAGATATTTGCTCAGGGAGACCTTCCACGTCTCCCAAAACCACAGCTGAAAAGGGTTGTTTCCATCCTTTTTCCAGTGTCATAGAGCCTGAAAGCACCTTAACAACACAGAGTTTTAGCAGTATTATTTACTGGGTATTAATAAATTAGCAGGAACCTGGTAATAATAACAACAACAACAACAACAACAACAATAACAACAGGTTTCTCCCATGTGATTGAATGGAGTCAGATTTTTCAGTAAGGCTTTGAACAAACTCACCTCTGGCAAGCAGAACTCAGGCACAGAGTCTACAAACACGTGGCCAGAGCACTCCTTCAGCTCCTGTAAAAAAACACACCAACAGAGGAGACACAAAAATACAACACAGAGTTATCCAAGGCAGCACATTTTGGATTTTCCAGACACTTTCTTTATCACAGGTAATTTCCAGCCCGTTATACAGGACATTTATCCCCCTTCTAGACACAATTTGGTGCAGGCAGATCTGCTGAAATTGCTTTCATGCCAGATGAGGTTGCTTGGTACCTGAAGAGATCAAATCCTCCTTGGGAAGGACAGAGAGAGTACTCTGGTAGGTAAAGAAAGAGCCCTGGTAATAACCAGGAAAGCAAGTTTGGAATTGGTTCCAAATAACATCCAACCTCTTCTATCTTACTAGAACCTAAACACAATTTATAGCCCCTGTCTCAGAGTATTTGATGAAACAACTTTTGGGGATCTAATTTCCACATGGCACGTTTTGTTAAACTCTATCCCCTATTTTCTTCCTCTTTCTCAAGGCTGGCATCAAAAACTTTTGTCACATGCAAAGTCACATCCTTCAGGGAGGAACAAAAACATTTCCAACTCTACTCAGAGCACACTCACAGGCTCCCTACTACCCACCCTGCCTTTTCTCCTGTCCCAAAGCAAGTGGTCTCAGCCAGCTTCAGACTGACAGAATTAAAGATTGAATCCAATTTTTAATAATTACAGTGCACCTGCCAACTAATAACAAATGAGCAATTACATCTAGTGGCAGAAGTCTCCTAACCTCATCTCAAGGGAGTTCAAAATTATTAAAAGTAGATCACAGCACATTTCAATGCCTCTCCAGGACTGAAGTTTTAAAACTCAGTTCTGTGACAGGAATGTCCACCTCACATGATAAAACACCCTCCTTTGACTCCTTCCCTTGGCTTTTTCCAGCATGGGTCAAAGAATTTACCATTCCAAGCACTTAGAGTGGTCAAGGTGAAGTTAAGAGATGCTGCCTTTGAATTTTTAACATGATTTCCACTGCCACTCTGTGAGTTTGGAGGTTTCTCCTGAGCATACACTGCAGCAGCAGCATCCCAGACATTTAAATATATTCCAAATAAAACTACAGTGACAGTCTGCCCATTCTTTGGAGCCCAAAGCTCTAACACCAAAGCTGGGGTTCAGGAGACACAAATTCCAGGGAATTCAAACGAGCAACTCCATTTCTGTCCCTGAGCTTCTGCAGCCCTGCAACTGCCAGTTAGCAAGTGCTCTGAATAGAGCTGTTACTATTTTATCAACAGAAATGCTGCCTGCACAGTTTCTTTTGTCTCCAATGAGAAGAAAAATCGGGTCTTTAATCTATGATCTTCAGCTCCTCTGTCTGTAAAAATCAGATCAATCCATTTTGTCCACCTCAAAGTCCCCTACAAAAGCAACTATTATCACTGTTTGCTTTAATGTTCCCATAGTCAGAGAACAGTCTATTAAGCATTTTCTCCACTGGTACCTATTGCTGCCCACATTTGAAATGTATCTGCCTATTTTACTAACATCTGACATATTTTTGTGCTCATTGTTCCCCTGTGGCAGATCAAGCTGGCCGCTGCAGTGCCAGGTTTTGGTTGAAGCCTCAGACAAATTCTGCCTCCAAAACTGATGCAATGAAAAGAGGGGGAAAAAAGAGCAGTTCTGTGTCTCTCATGTTGCTGAGGAAGTTCTGTGTCTTAGAATCAGGAGGCTGGAGATAATATCCTCCCTGCTATGTCCAGCAGCAGAACACATGTTGATTTCAGAGGCCAAAGCCATGCTTTTCCTCTCTGAGAGACCTCCCATAGGCAAACCATTGCCTTCCTCATAGTTCTGCCTGAAAAAGGGTATGAAACCAGCCTCATTTATAGGCATGCTCTGAAGCCTCAGTGTCAGAAAAGTGAGACTGTGGAATAAAAGGCACTCTAAGAAGGCAAAGCACTATTATTTATGGAGCTCCATGAAATACAAAAATATTCACACTGACAACTTGTGCATTTTAAGCAGATTTTTTTATAATCTAGGCTACCTCTGAAGCCTGAGAGTTGCTATTAGCATTTTCTTTCAAAACGTTCTGCTCTGCAAGGACATCCTGGCTGGTAGAGGTACACAGAGAAACCTTTGGAATGAGTCAGCGTGGAACGCTGCTCCTGCAGCACCAGCTCTCAACCTGTCAGGTGGCTTTTTGTATGGCAAGAAAATTCCAAGCATCACTCCAGTACCTTGTCCAGAAACATGCTTCCATCTTTCAAAACCCAACCGGGAAGTTTGGACAGCCTGGGGCTGCATAAAGAAAAGAAGAAAAATTATTTCAATATGAACTGAATTATTATCAGTGGCTAAGCACAGACCTTCTACTTGGTGTCATACAGGCAGAGAACACCATTCCTGTCTCAGGGAAGTAACAGTCCCAATAAAACAGACAGACAGTTTCACTGTGGTTAAGTGTTCACCAAAATGACTTTTACAAATCATGATTATGACACTTATAAGTAAAAATAAATCAAAGGACAAGGCACGCAGGGAGTTTTTAGTCATTTATGGTGAGGATTTTAAAAAGGCTTAGTGCTGCTGAGTTCCCTGTGGCAAAAGTGGATGAATAAACAGAAGTTAGGGCAGCAACAAACTCTGTGCTCGAAACAACACAAAAGCACCATAAAACTGCTCTGGGACAGAGGACAACAGACAAATATTCCCATCAGCAGTGGCAGGGAAAGACTGATGCTCTGGACTAAGTAATTTATAGACACAGGTTGGGATTTTATATCCACATAAACCATGGTTTCGTGCCTGAGCGTCACCCTGAAGACCCACACCAAGAGCTGTACAGGATATAGGGGCAAGGAGGCTTTGCTGTGAACTGCAGGTTCTAAGCAACAGCAGAGCCCCTTTTTTCACTGCTTCAAACAATGAAAAAGAAATGTAATAGGTAGACATTGCAATTCTGAATTTACAGCAGTAATGGCTGCAGCATGTCTTGCTACTGTAACTGAGAGACTTATTATATCTCACAGTGACATCTGATTTTTGTATGAGTCTACAACTTAGCTCTAAACACACTCTCTGCCCAGACTGAAGTTTATTTACACAAATAAAAAAAGCATTGAGTAAACAAGAGAATTGAACCTACCTGGAACCAAAGCCTGTAGCAACTTCAGATTTGGACACAGAACTTGGTTGCAATGCACTTTGCAAGTGCTGTGCACTAAGCTCTACAGACAGGCATGTTTATATCTTAAAAGCACTTTCAAATTCAACATCTTGAAAATAGGAAGTGATCCAAGGGCTCAGAGGAATGCTGTGTTCAGACTAACAGCAGTATAAAAGAACAAATTCTGACACCCCATTAAGTCACAAGGAAGGAAAAAGGGGAAATCCAATAGTCAAGGCGTGAAGACAGAAAGTAAGAGATGGGAGCAGAAGGATCTGTCATGGAGCAGCAGTGCCAGAAGGGCAATTCCCTTCTGAGGATAAAGAGCAAGGTTGAAGAAGTCTGATGATAGAAAAGATGAAGTGACTAAATGTGCTGCCCAGTGGATTGCTCAAAAGCACAACTTAGGAGCAGCAATCTGGAGACTGAGGGGGCTGAGTAGAATTGGTGCAGTCAGTCTAAAAGAGTTATGGAAAAAGCAAGAACAAAGCACTCTGATATGCAATAGCTCTGTCAGATAGAGGAGGATAGGACAGGAACCTTGGCTGGAAGGGCCACCTGGAGGGCTACAGTCCAATGTCTCAACACCAGCACAAGGTCAGGTCAGTGGCTTGTGCCTTGCAAATCCCTGGATCCATCTGTGGTTTCAGCAGCATGAGGCAGAGCAGAATAAACTTTACTTGTCCTGCTCCCCATAATTTAACCTAGCAAGGGTTTTGCTTTATTCGTGATGAAAGAGTACTAAACTTGTACTTAACTGGCATCCACTGAGGAGTGAAGAGTTAGGGGAGGCAAAATGAGCAGGTGTGTCTTGTGTGTGGCTGAAAGCAGAACAAGCAACACAGGACAGAAAGGACTCTTTACCTTGAAGCCAAGAAGCAACACAGCTCCTCCTGACATCGCTTTGACATTGTAATACAGTGATTGATTAATCCAAAATAGCTGGAACTGTCCCATAAATAATGTGAGCAAGTGTGTCATGGCTAGACAGGAAAGGTTAAGAGCTTCCCACATGTTCATTTTACCATTTTGCATTTGACTTTGGTACAGGGGAGAAAACTCCAGTTGACAAACCTCCTTTAAAGTACAGGAGCATAAAGAGCTGGGCAGCTGCAGGTGCTCTGCACATGCTCCATGGGTTGGTGAGAACAAGGAATGCCATTTCCAGGGCAAGGGGGAATCTAAATACCTTTGCACTGGCATTTCTTTGAAGAGCAAAGAACTCTAAAAAATACCCAGTCCCTTTAATGCCACAAACACTGCAGCACTTTCCTCTCTTATAGATTAGAGTACAGGCTCTCAAAATATTTGCTCAAGGAGGGTCCCATGCCAGGTACGACACAGGATTGAGCTGTGTAGCAAAGACCCTCTGTAATATCACACATTTGGGCAGCTTTGCACACCACATACTGAGATTTTCAGAATCCAAAGGGCTCATGAATCCTGCTGGAATCTCTGGCTAAGGACAGCAGAGAGAAGCATGGCTGCTCTCAGGTTAAGGTCTCACTCACGTCCATCTCCAATAAACACGTCTGGTTCTGAGAGGATAGAGATGCAGAGAACACCAGATCTGACAGGCCTGTGTTCAAATCCCTCAGGCAGTCGGTCCTTCCTCTCACCTTACCTGGCACCTGATGACAATGTCAGCTCTCTGTCATTCCATGTTATGTTGCTAACACACGTTTGAATTTCAGAGGTGTTTGGACATCATGGTAATGGACTCCTAATCTCTAATGGTACAACTATGAGTACCATTAGATAAGTTGTACCAGAGATAAGGACTTTGCAGTGGCAGCCACATTCCTCCTCACATTTCTGACTTATTTCCACAACTCTCTGCAGGACACCTGGTTTGCAGAGGAGATCAATTACTTGCCCAAGTCCATGTATTCGGGCCAATCCTTGCTCTAAGGGGTGTTCAGTCACCTCACTGACAAGATTGATTGAATTTAAATCCAAATGTTTGCTCCGATTCCACTGGGCCATCAGGGGTCAAATCTGACATCCTCTCTTATTGAGTTTGAGTCATTTTAGTGCCGACATTCTGGAGGTGCTTGGGGAATTCCAGGTTGTGACCTGCAATTTGGCTGTTCATTCCCAGGGTCTGCTATCAGCAGACAAAGCTGCCACATCTCAGGGGAAAGCTGATTCCTGCTGCTCTAAAGAACCTCTTAAGCCTTTGTTCAATCACCTCATTTTGCTACTTCTTCCTCTCTCAATTTCCTTTTTTTTTGGGGGGGTGGAAGAAGGCAAATGCAAGGCAATTCTGTCTGTACCTGGATTTCCAAAATTTGCTGGATCTGTTCAAAATCTATTACTGCACCATTTGGTGAAGTGAGCAGTTGCACTATGGAATGGGACAAAAATTGACTTTCCCACTGATCCCTCTGAGGGCATCTGCTGCCTCTCTACAGCAGATCCTGAACTCCACGATCTTGCAGAACAATGCACACATTGTCTATTCCTTTCCTCTACTTTCCAAAAAATAACAAATCATAGGAAGCAGTGGTTACTTTAACCTCACTAAGTCACTTAGGAAACTCCCTTTTCCCATCGTATTTTCCCCCCTCTCAATCAAGACTTTTCCTGAACCCAGAATGTTCCTCACTTATTTCCTTGTGGATCAAAGTTACTAAATGGCTTTTGAGGAAACTCCTACTCCTTCCCATCACTGAGTGACTCATTCCCACCTTTCCAACTGCTAATTTTTGTCATTTATTCCATTTACACAAAGCATGTCATCCTAACTTACTACCCAAATTAGCCTAAAAACCTGGGGAAATACAACTTTGTAGCAGGGCATAGAAAGGAGATCTCAGGATTCTGTTCTAGATTCTATTTCTGTTTCCCTGCTGTTCTGATCCCATGCCCAGCTGCACTGCCCTTTTATTTATTTAACTTTTAAAAGGGAACAATTATGCCACATAGGCAACTAACAAGGGCTGCTAAGTGCTATTTTTCTTTGCATTAGTCCGTGCTCTGAAGAACAGCCTGAGAAGATGGTGGTTAAACAGGACTTGCTGGGCTCCACGCACTCCATCTCAGTTACCCATTTATCTCATCTTGCATGAAGAAGCCAGAAAGATGACAGATATGTGACCTCACTTGTGCTGAGCAGTTGCAGCAATACTTTATTGAAGCTTA
The DNA here is from genome assembly GCF_026979565.1 of Vidua chalybeata. Taxonomy (NCBI): domain Eukaryota; kingdom Metazoa; phylum Chordata; class Aves; order Passeriformes; family Viduidae; genus Vidua; species Vidua chalybeata. Next base: position 111,435,522 of record NC_071532.1, on the reverse strand, counting down.
GAATAAATTATCTAGAAAAACCAATCAATAAATCCATAAAATGTCTTCCGTCTACTGAGCCAAAGGACGTTATTTTGATAAAGAGAATTTTTAAGTGAACAAAGTCTATTTATGATATCAGATGATGCTGTTCATTTATATCCATCCCCTCCCTCCTTCCAATACACCATTTCAGGCACAGCACTCCAACTGCTACCCAAGAAGATGCAGATTAAGTGCTGACAGGCCACAGAACTCACCTCTGGACCAGAGGCAGCGGGAGGAAATTGAGGGTAGACGTCATATCCAGCCCACAGTCCAGCATGATGGTGGTGGATTTGAACTTGAGCACGTTGCATGGCAAGGTTGGATGCCCTGACAGGCAGTACTGGAAGAAGAATGAGGAGGAGTTACTCAGGACCTTTCAGAACATGACCCTTCCTTGTGTGCTGGACACTGGTGAAGCCACACCTTGAATCCTGCACCCAGCTCTGGGCTTCTCACTGCAAGGACACTGAGAGAATGGAGCATGTCCAGAGCAGGGAATGGAGCTGGGGAAGGGGCTGGAGCACCAGGAACAAGTGAGGGAGCTGGGAAAGGGGTTCAGCCTGGGGAAAAGGAGGCTCAGGGGGGACCTTGTGGCTCTGCACAACTCCCTGACAGAAGGGGGCAGCTGGGAGGGTCAGGCTTTGCTCCCAGGGAACAGAGACAGGATGAGAGGAAACGGCCTCAAATTGTTCCAGGGGAGGTTCAGGTTGGACATCAGGAAGAATTTCTTCATGGAAAGGGTGGACAGGCAGTGGGAGGGGCTGCCCAGGGAATTTCGGAGTCCCCATCCCTGGAGGTGTCCAAGGAATGACTGGATGTGGCACTCAGTGACAAGGTGGGGTCAGTGACAGGTTGGATTCAATCGTGGAGGTCTTTTTCAACCTCAGTGATTCTGTGAACAGAGTTCACAAACTGCTTTTCCCCCCTTGTTTTTAAACACAGTTCCTTACACACCAAAATAAAACAGAATTTCCCATGAATCTGTGTCCCACAGCTGTGTGTGTTCACTGAGATTTCCCCATGTCAGGGAAGATTTTCTTCAGACAGTTTTTCTGATCCCAAGGGTTGAATGGATGGCAAAGCTCTTCTCTCTGATTTAGGACACATGCAGAGTATCTTTTTTTCTTGCAATCACCCCAAAACCCAGGAAATCAGCTTCTTCTAAACTCAGTCCTCCTGGCAAAACTTGGCTAGAAAATTTGAAAATGACTCGAGTGAGGTGGACAGGGAGGCAGAGAAGCCCTGCAGGAACAGAATTTTTTATTTTGGCAAGAAACCTGCCCCAACAACCCCTGCACAGGTGCAGCAGCTCTGGGGCAAGTTCTCACCTGCTTTTTGTCCTGCTAAACACAAACAGGAAGCAGGAGGGACTGGGCAACTCTACCTGAATGGAAGTGTTTGTGTATCCAAATCCCAAAGGCTTTGCAAGCTTAATGAGCCGGTGAGCAGGTGATGTAGGGGGCACTTGAGCATCATTGAGATGCAGCCACCTCCTGTCTGGAGTGAGAAACATTTAACGCGGGAGCTTTGAGGGAGAACAGAACAGAAAGGTCGGCTCTAAAATGTGGGATTAGAGACAAATGTCTGAGCAGAGCGTGGCCACCTCTGCGGGAGGGCTCCTCTGCTCTGAGGACGGATTTTGCATCTCCAGTCTCCCAAGTCCGGCAATCTGGCAGCACAGCCATGCTCAGGTGGTCAAACTGGAGCTTTTAAATTCAAGTTTTTGTCAATGAAGATGAAAAATACCACTTGTTTGGCCGTACACTGCACTAAAAACAGACTCAGTCTTTTTCTAAGTAATTTATCCCTTAAGCTTGTGTTCTATACCTCCCTCTACCAAGTGAAAAAAAGGGAGATTAATAATTTCATTTTCTACCTCTGCTCACAATAATGTTAACACAGGACTGCAACCGTCTGGATTAACAGCCCTCAAGAAGTCTATGTACATACATTCCTCAAAAACCTGCTTTAAACTCTATTTAAATAGTAAAACCGACTAAGCCTCAAATATTAAATTTAAAATATCACAGAGAGTTTTGTTTTAAATTCACAAAGCCTTAATTATTAAGGAGTTACATTACATTTTGTCTTTCTTTTAGTAAAGTTTAAAAAAATACATAAAGCCAAGCTGGTGAAGGAGTGAGGAATTCACTTGGTTTGTTCACAAATGTAACACTCTCATGTGAAATTAAGTTCTCACCAGACCAGAACTTTGACAAATGAAGCTATAAATTGAAGTAAATAGAAAGAAATGAAGGGAAAAATAAGTTCTATTTTTGTAGCTTTTAAACTATTGCTAATTAAAAAAGGCAATGAAATATCACCCCTATTATCAGCAAAGTATTTTCTTGCCTTTTTTGTAATCATGAGTAGTATCACAACCCTGACATCTATGACCTAACTGGAAAATCTTCCTTTTTTTCCTTCTTTAAAAGCAGCTAAAATCATCTCTCTCCGTGGCTGTCATGCTGAGGTAAATGGATTCCTGGGAGTCAACGGATTCTTTCTACCAGATTCAAACAAAGTGACAGAAAAATAAAAAAGGCAATTTGTATTTTCTATACAGCTGTTTGCACAGGTGACATTGCTGGGCCTGCACCTCTGTTAGAATTTTGGATCGGGAATCCAGGAATGGAAGTGTTTGCACAATGTGTGTCTCTATACACATTATAAATGTGATTATTTCCACACAGTTTATACTTGTTACTGTTTAAAACAGATCCAGAGCTTTGACTCATGCTCCTGACTGGATTAAAATGCAAGTTTTTTTATTCCAAGATTTGCTTGCTTCCAGCTTGATTCCCTTATGGCTAAAGGCTGGTGCAGCCAACACACAAAGGTTCCTCATCTCCTAACTCCAAAAGTCACATAAAAAAAGACACAAAACACACAAAAGGCATAAATATGCCCAGCTCACAGCTTTCCTGGCAGGATTTGCAAATTGGATGGAAGTTTGGCAGTGGGGCACAAAGGGCCCAAGTTGAGGGGCTGATTCCAGATGCTCAGGGCCTGGGAGGGGCAGGTTCCCCACAAACATCCCATTCCATGAGCATCTCATGGAGGGCACAGAGATGGTGGCTCAAACTTGCAACTCCAAAACATTCAGAGTTGTGCAGGTTAAAGGTAGAGCTTGGAATTCCAAGTGAAGCCAACAAATCCTGCAGTGCATTCCTCCAGTATTAGTATCACATGCCAGCTTAAAATCTGGGGGGAAATGAGCACTGAGGCTTGCCTGAGTCAAAGCACATTTGAGTTTGTTGGAATCTGAGGTTTTCACTGGATTCTGAATCAGATCTGGAGTCAGAATCCCAGAATAGTTTGGATTGGAAGGGACCTTGAAGCTCATCTTATCCCAACCCCTCTGCCATGGACAGGGAACATTCCACTAGTCCCTCACCTCTACCCTGTTCTTCCAAATTCAACCCAAGTCTATGAGAAAAGAGGATAAAAAAGAGGATAAAAAAGAGGACTCATCTTCTCAAAACCCCAAATTCAGACACATCTCCAGAAAAATGTAAGGTGAAGAATCTCATCTTATAATTCTCAGTACCTGAATTTAAAAACAATGCTAAAAATGCTCCAGTACAGACTCCAGAGTTTGTATTTCCCCTCTCTCTGTCCCTATGCAAGACTCTAAACATTGAAAGAGCTTTGTATTTCCAGTGGGGTCTTTAAAGATTTTCCAGTTTGCTTTTCCCCACTGAATTCTACCAGCCTCTACAATCACACCCAGGGGTGCTTGACTTCACAGTGTTTGTCCCACTGGTAATATTCATCCCTGCACAGATCCTTATCACACAGGTAACATTAAGCAGGATCAAGCTCCTTGACCACCTGCCTCTGGAATTAATTGTACACACTTCCATGGAGGGTGGTTTCCTAAAAGTCTTAAAACAGAACATTTACATCTATGAAGGTTTGTTATAACACACTGCTCAGTCGCAAAACCAACAGACAATCTTAAATTGAGTAATGGTGTCACTTCAGATTAAGTAAGTCAAATATTATGCACAGGTAAGTTGAAAACTGCTTGGGTTTTCACCTCCAGACCAAGAAGTGCAGCACATTTATGTGAAACTGAAATTCTTCCTGGAAAATAAAGCGGCTCCTGAATCCAAGGTCTCTAGGAAAGTGAAACAGCTCAAGAGAGAAGACCAATATCATGGGTCATGTACTTTCTGACAGAAGACTGTAATACCAGAACCAAAACCCCCGCCAGAAGCAAGGTGCACCCTTGGCAAAGCTGTTCCAGGCTGATTTTTTTTATTTATTTGTGTTTTTTTTTTTTTTTTTTTTTTGTTAGCATCTCCCTGTATTATCACACTGCAGATGGAAAACGTCTTTATCACAAACCACGGGCATTTATTCATGTTCCTCGCAGAGTCCAGCAGAAGCCACACGCGCAAGGGGAGAGCTCCAAGCCAGACTCGTGTTTAAGGCTAGGAAGGCTGAGAAACATTTTCTCCTCCTCCAGAACCCGACTAAGATTTGACCCCATCCAACACCTCAAACCCGGGCAACGCCCCCCCATCCTTACCCTCCCCACTCAGGGCCGACCGCCGCCTTCCCCCACACCTTAAGGCCGACCCCTGCCCTTCCCTCAGCCCCTCCCCGCCCCACTATCACCCCCTTATCCCTCAGTCCCCCCCCCCAAACTCCCTCAGCATCTCCTCCCCCCTTTTCCCTCAGGCCCCCCTGCAGCGCCTCAGTTTCGCCTCACGCCCGGCGAGGCTGAGACTGCGCAGCCCGGAGGCGACCGCGGGAGCCCCCCCCGCGCCGCCGCCGGGGGAAGGCCGAGCCCCCTCCCCGCCCTCATGGCCGCTCGCCCCGGGCACTCACCAGCTTCATCGCGTCCCCCGGTTCTATTTACCGGGACAATCCTGCCCCCCTTCCTGCCTGCCCGCCCCGCCGCGCCCCGGGGCATCATGGGCGTTGTAGTCCTGCCTCCCCTCCGTTCTAGATAACGTCATGGCCTCTCGACGCCTGCCGGGAGTTGTAGTCCGCCCCGAGCGCAGCCCCGCCGCCCCATTGGAGCGCCGCGCGCCCGTGGCACGCTGGGAGTTGTAGTCCCGGTGCCGCGGGTCTCCCCGTCACCCTGGGGAGGGGGGAACTACAAGTCCCAGGGTCTCACAGCTGCAGCAGGTGGGGGCTCGGATGTTGATATCAACATGGCGCTTGTCAGACAGACAAAGACAGTCGGTCTGGTGTGATTGAGCCAAAAAAAAAAAAAAAAAACAAAAAAAAAAAAAGAGAGGGAACGGGCGAGGAGGAGGGAGCGGCAGGAGGAGCGCCGGGCGGGGAGGGGGCTGTGTCCTCGGGGGGCGTGGGGGGGCTGAGGGATTTCCTCCCCCCTATTGTTCTCGTCCCTCCGCGCCCCCCGTTAATCTCCCCTCAATCTGGGGCGGAGGCGGGCGGGGGGACCCCCCCAGTCCCGCCGGTCCATGGTGAGGCGGAGGCGCCGGCAGCACCCAGAGGTGAGTGTCGAGGGGGGATACGGGGGGGGAGCGGCGGCGGCAAGGGGAGGGGGCGGGCGGGTGGGTGGGCTGGAGGGAGGGAGGGCAGCGGGAAGGGGTCCCCCCTCCGCCGGCACCGCCGGGAGTCGCGCCGAGCCGGAGAGCGGGATGTGCGTGAGGGGGGCAGCCGGGGGCGGGCAAGGGTGGGCAGGGGCAGCCCTTCAGCACGGGCGGCAGAGTTGGAGCCGCGGATTTGGGGGGCTCCGCGGGTGCCCCGGATCGGGGGAGGAGGAGGAGGAGGAAGGTGTCCTCGGGAGGCTGCAGCGGGAGGGCAGGGCACCTTTGGGGTTCGCTGTTCCTGCCATTTGTATATTTATTCTGATTCCTCCCATCTCCTGGGTGTGGGGCACGGAGTGGCGGCCGCGGAGCCCCCTCAGCCTGGGTGGGTGCTGCGGTTTGGGGGTGTTCGGGTGTTGTTCGCCGCGGAGTTTTGGGGTGGGCTGGTGCGACCCCCGGCGTTCCCTGTCCCGGGGACCCCCGGGGACGGCAGGGGAAGTAGGGAGGCTCCGACCTGCGGGGTACGGAGCCCCCTCGCTCTGCCGGGGACCTCTGCCCTGGCTGGGGCTGTGCGAGGGCTCCGGGGGCTCTTTTTCGGGAGCTTTGTGCCGCTGGAAGTCGGGGAACGGGGCTCAGGGGTGCCCCAAACCCCGCCGGCTCCCAGGGCTGCCGGATCTCTGGCAGCTCTCGGGGCTTCGGGAGGTTTTCCGGGAGGGCAAAGGCGTGAAACCCCCGAAGGGTGTCTGTGTGCTGGAGAGTTTAACGTGGGAACGGGTGGGGGAGGAGGAGGACCCGGAGGGAAGTCATTCCCAAAATGTGCGAGGAGAACTTGGGTGGGGTGTCAGACGCGTGTTTGTTTTGTACTTCTTGGGAAGAGGTGGGGAACGGGGGTGGCGGGTGAATGCTTTTGTGTCCCGTGTCCGGGATGGTTTTGGGTCAGCACGGTTTGACCGCAGGAGCGGTCGGGGGAAGGGGCAGGAAATTCTGCTGGAGTGTTTGCCTCAGCTTCGGGGTTAAAGCAAAACAAGATGCGAGTGTGTTTAGGTGCCGAATACACACCCGAGCCAGACCCCGCCGAGTTCCTCGACCTCAGTTTTGTCTGATGGGTTCTTTCCTTTCTTTCTTCTTTTTTTTTTCCCTAGTTGGTGGAGTGTCTCTTGGTATGTTTGCAGAGCACTTCTTTGGAAGCATTTTGTTCTTTGCGATAGGTCTGGAAAAGCTTCGGTTGGTTGGACGTGCTGTTTTTTCCCCAGTTCCTTCGTGTTAGGGACAAAAAAAAAAAATGCTGTTTGGGGGGTGGGGAAGGAAGAAGGAAGAGGAAATGAAGGTTTAAGCATGTTTGTGGAGTCGGGTCTGTCTCAGTTTGTTCAGGTAGCAACTGGGAGTGTGATTCGGTGGCTTTTAAGTACAAAACGTTTATGAACAAAAAACTGGGGAGATTCAAACTTTGTAGGGAGGAAAGCGTTAAAGTGATGGCCAGGGAATGTGGATCTGGGAGACGCTACCTACGTCCCCCTGCTTCAAACTAGTGGAGATGGAGGGAAGGAAAAAAGAAAACACTGGGGAAAAATACCCCTGCAATTTGCATGAATGATGCCATGTAAAACACCGGAGCGAGGAATTGTGCTCTGCAGACGATTTGTGGGCTGGAGAAAGCCTGAAGTGCCTGCTCGGGTCCCGTGATATGACTCGCTCATTTCTGCAGGGCTCATCAGGTACAGGCTCTGCTTCCTTCCTGGGATGGTGCAGCTGGCATTTGATTTCCTCCATGGATGGGAGAGGAGGAGTCCTGTGCAGTTTTTTTTTCCCCGAGATGATTGCATTTTCTTTGGCCTTGCTGTACCCTGCCTCATTAGTAGGAACTGCATCTATACTTATTTACCATTATACTGTGTCCCTTGGGAAGCGGGGTGTAGTTTGGAGTAGGTATATATGGATTTATCACTCCTAATATTTTTTTTCCTCCCATCGTGCTAAGACCAAATCCGACAACAGCAGAGAACAAACTTAATTTATTTGTGTGTTTTGCATCTCCCTTTTTACCGTTTCTCTTCCAAATTGCTAAGAAAACATCTCTGAGATGGAGAGAGGAGAGAAGGAAGAAAGAGATGGAAAACGTTGTCTGTGCAGGGATGCATTTGTTATCTGCATGTCCGGGGAGCACCGGTCTGGGGAAGGGCAGGGTTTGTTTCTGCATGTGAAAACTGGGGTTTGGGAATGTTCTTTTTCCCTTATGTGAAGATTATTCTTTAGCCCGGCGACGGCCACAACTTTTTCTGTCTGGTTGACAGAATTACCCGAGGAGCCTGGGCAGGAGGCTGGGAGCAAGGAACTTGTGTTTCACTCCGTGCTGCCTGTTCTTCCTCCCCTCGTTCCCTTAGCACCAGTGCAAGCACCAGAACAGGCATCAGCATTTTTACTCCTGTGTCATCCCACTGTTCCGAGCAGGTCTAGACGACATTGTGGTATGCAGGCTGCCAGCTGGGTTACAGGAATGCTACCCTAGGTGAAACAGCAGGATTTTTAAGGAGGGGTAAGGAAATCTGGGAGAAAATCCTGTGTGAATGAGGCCTGGTTTTCTCTACAACTGCTTCACTGAGCGGTGTCAAGCAACTCCTTGGGTTTATTGACCTTTCTGGACAACGTGCATCTCTCTAGCATTGTGATTCTGATAATTCCATGGAGTCTGTAGCTGCTGTCAGCTGCAGGGAGCTTATTTTTAAGGCAGTTTTCTGTGTGGGTCTTACTGGTCTCTTACAAAGGGATATTAAAAGTTGATAGCTGTGCAGTGTTTTGAAAATGAAATTATTATAAAGTGTTTACTTTTATAGTGATAATCCATAGGTTCATGGGAGTGGTATGCTTTTTCATTGCTGTCTGGATTTGGGAAAAGAGTGGGGCTCTGAAATTCATTTTTAATGCTAAACTATTTTTAAATAAAATGTATTTTTATTAAGCGTGACTGTCAAGAATTGTTCTGTCATTAACTTTTGGGATTGCTCTTTTTGTGTTGTGTGTCAGTGGGGCAGGGGTGAAATTTGGGTCTTTGGGTGGAGAACTGGGAAAATTAATGAAACTGAACCATGAGAAAGGAGGAAGCTGTACTGTTTCTTATACCAATGGATCTGGGGAGGTATTTGGTTGTATATGTTAGAAACCAAATGAATTTTCAGGAAACAGCAGCACATTTTAATCTCAAGAAAGCAACTTGTACTTCACAGTGATTTCTGTGTAGAGCTTTTAAGGACATTACAGAATGACAGGCTACAGTATTGGCATCTGTAGCAAATCTTTTTCATCTGCAAAGTTTTAGAATTTGAAATCAAAATACTGTCAGCTTAAGAATCTTACTGCAAAAAGACAGATGCCTTTGTTCCTCCTGTCGATAACTTCATGCAGCTTTGATTCTAAAGTCCCTCAAGTTTATTTCACATTATGCTGATTTTAACAGAGCGGGGATTGGATTCTGCATACATGTCCTCGTGGGATTGGGCTTTAATTATACCTATGCTGATAATATGATCTTGTGGGTTATCAATGCAGTGAGACCAATACTGTGATTACAGCAGGATTTTTAGGACATAATGAGGAGAAATTTTTTTTTTTTTTTTTTTTTTTGAGGAGGGAGTCAGTGTAAGTTGTAACCCTAAAGCTGGTTTTATTTGTAGTATTAGTAATAAACTGTATTTTAGCATTCTAATATTCCTGTATTGACTAAAGCTCCCTTCTGACTCGTATTAAATTAGGATAGCTGGGTAGCAAAGTGTACTAAGAGTTTGTATCTGAGCACTCAGTCATGCAAACGGGTTGTGTGGTAGCTGTGAATGCAATTCCCAGGGTTAATGCTAAAGATAAGTGTTTTGACAAATGCTTTTAATTTGGGGAACAATACAAGCAAGAATGACAGGATATGAAAAGAAAGTGCTATTTTTCGTCTCGCAGGTGGCAAACAAAGGTGTAGAGGGATCAACTTGCCCAGGTTCCTACAGGGAGTCTGCAGCAGAGCTCGCAATCAGTCTGTGATCTCAAGGGTTTGTCAGGGCTTTAATCAGTTTTTCTTCCTCCCCTCATTAATTGGCTAGCTTTGACATTTTGAAAATAACATCTAGAGATTATTTCTCTTTTCTCCAGTTTCAAACTTTATCGCCTGAAGTTTTTTTTGGGTTTTTTTTTTTTCATTTTCAGTCAAGCCTTGAAAACACAAGGTTGGAAAACTTGATCTGAGCAGCACCTCCCTGACATACGATACTATCTCCAAACAGCCCCTGACAAGTGAACCCTCTCATTGAAATCATGTGAGGAATTTTATTACTCAACTCTGAAGATCTTCTGGGGGAAAGGAGGTTGCAAACTATTAACTATGTGGTCTTCATTGCAAGTTGGCAGATAAAATGCTCTTATGTATTCGAGGCTGTCATGTGGTCCACAGCCAGAAGTAGACAATCAGCTTTGTAGTCGCTGACCAACCGAAAATTTCATCTTGTCACTGTGAGAAACACATTTATTTTTGTGTTGTGCCTGCAGATTTCAAGTGAATATATTCCTTTCTTTAAACGTGCTCTTGATTATATCATTTCCCTCTTAACTGGGCGTTTACACAGCGTTATCCTGTGGTCATATGAGCATGTGGAGAAGCTTTTATCCTTGATAACCTTAAAAAGTCTGTTGGGTTTGGGCAGCTCCTGTTCTTTGCTGTTACAGTTGGGTTAAGCAGAGGTTTGTTGTTGGTGCAGGCTCCCTGTGTGACACCACCGAGCTCAGGGCTCGTGTCACAGTCTTAGAGCCACTGCTGTGACAATTACAGCGTTGTAAAGCCCGACCTAATCAGGGCTGATCGATTTATGGCCGAAGCTCCTGTGCTGGCCAGAGCAGCACGCCTCCAGTGGCTCCCACTCGATCGTTCTGGCCGAGCCACTGCCCTCCTTTGCTGTTCCATGTCAAAATACTTTGTAGCTCTGTTTGTGAATCTCTAGAAGTGCTTGACAGAGGTATTGGTGTTTTACAAATGGAGAAACTGAGGCACGAGGGCTGAGTGACTCATGTAAAGTCACGGACTGAGGCAGCAGCACTTCAACACAGGTGTCTCCTCCCCATCTGTTGCACTTTCCATCTGTGATATATTGATATACAGTAACCTTATAAGGAATTTATTTGCTGGTCATCTGATGTGGTCATTAAGAATATCTAAGTCCAGAGATTATTTCTTATGGTGATGGGAGGATTTCCCACTGACTTCTGTGGCTCGACACGTCTCATCCTTACTTAGTTATTTTTCTTGCTTTTAAATCCATTATATTCCATCTCCAATCAGGTGAAAAGCAAACTTTCTCACAAGACTGTGAGGGATTCCCTTCTTTCTTGTACGGCTTTTCTTCTGCTTAATTTCATAGGATTTTTTTGGTGTTGGACTTCTGATCTATGTCAGGAATGCACAGGCGTGTCTGTTACTTGTTTTACTTCAGCCCCATGTTAATGCAGACACCAGCAGGTTGAACAATTGCTGTTTTAATGTGCTTTATTAAGAATTAAAAGAAATAATCTATAACTGGTTATTCTCCCTGTCTGTGTGGAGGTTTCCCTTTCCCAGTTCTAAATCAAAGCTGCTGGCAGAGTCTGAACTTAAAGTCTGCTCTTAAAACAGGGAACTGCTGTAGTGCTCCTGACAGAGTGAGCTCTGCTTTATCTTCCTGTGCAGCCAACCAGGAGCCTGTGGAAGGTCAGTTCACTTTTTCCTACAGAATTGCACTCTGAATGTTCACTTCATCATCTCATCTTGGTTTCAATGCAATTACCAGTCTGAAACTCATTACCAAGCAGAGCCCTTCCAGCAGGTTGTACATGAATACACCTAAATCACTTCTGTGATAAGACTTGACAAAGATCCCACTTTGTGTGTGTGTCCATAGAATGCTGGCAGGTAGTGCCTCCAGTCTCCATTTGCCCAATGGGTGGAGTGTTGCTTCCAGGGAAGAGTTTCTTCCAGCCTGAGGAAACAAATTTTGACACCTGCCTCATGCATAGAGGCGGCATTTTTTTGTTCTCCATATGTACAAGTTACATTTTTAAGCTTTGTTAAATTTACATGAATCCCATTCACTGCTGTGGTGGTAGATGGGATTTTAATGTTGGGTTAAGGAAGGAATTTACAAGCCAGGCATAAAAATTCTATTAATGATGTTTGGCTCTGCCCCCAGTTGCATCTTGCTTGTCCTGAGTTCCTGGTATGGGTCTTCTCCCTGCTTCTGAACTTAATATTTAAAAAGCCTTTTTTATTTTTCTGTTTGCTTCCTCAGAATTTTTAAGTTCAGCAGCAAGATAACTACCACTGAAACAATAGTGTAGGCTACTCTTTCAGTGGCCTTGTGAACAGCCAGTTTTGTTCTTCTGATAAGCCCTTGCCCTATCAATTGGGAAGTGCAGCATATAGTCATTTCCTGCACTTCGAGCTGCCCGTTCCTTCTGAGCTCTGAGGCAAGCACTGAATCTGCTTTTTGTTCTTGCCGTGGCACTGTACTACTGATGGCAGCAGAAAGCAGTTAGTTAGTTCATCAAATACAAGTGCTGTTCCTGCTTGGATATTTATTCTGACCTTTACTTTGGACAGTTTCTCTGCCATGATCAGATTCTCTGATTACAATGTCAGCTTTCACCAGAAATCTCTTTGTGATGTAACTGGCAGCGTTCGGGGGTTTGAGCAACTGGGTGTGCAGCAGCTCTGACATGGAAGTGGTGCTCGAGTGTTGGAAAGTTCTTCCTGGCAATGGAATTTCCTTTCTAGGCTCTACCATAGGTTTTATTTTATGACTCAGGGCAAACTTTTTGACTTGCCCCTGTTCCAGTGTGGAATATGGAAATAATTCTTTCAGGGCTGTTGAGATGCTTTTATATTTAAGAAGTATGTGGAGATTCTTGGCTGGCTGTTGATGGGTGCTGCTGCTCTTGGGAGTATAACCCTGATTGTGAGAGGTGTAGTTACCCAGAATGAGAGCTGGTTATGTAAGCTAATACTGATTTTTCATGGCCCAGGTGGGAGGAGTAAGTAGCTGATCAGAGTTTGCCCAAGTAAATTGCATTACATGTTTCCAGACATCATAGCTGGTCGTTCCCTGTTTGTATTTCATGGGAGCTCCATCTGCTTGGTGGAGTGGTGCTGTTTAGTGATAAGTCTGAAAAAGAGGGAACTTGCTGAACTTGAAACTTATTCCTCCCTCTTTAATTTCCTGGTCCACAGAAGTTGAGTGATGTTAACATATTGGAGAATCATAAAATTTAAGGCGAGAACAGATAATTAAATTGCCTTCCCTGATATATTTTATATGCTTTGTATCACAGGCCTTTAAATTTTAATCATTTATTCTGAAACTGAGACCAGTAAATGATGTTTGGCTAAAAACAATTTGAAAGCTTTCCAGCCCTGAGTGTCCATCACTGGTAATTTCAGGCTCATCACTTCTCTTGGTAGTTATAAGAGGCTGATTTCTAATTTGAATTAGTCTAAGTTGTGCCGCTGGTTCTTGTTAGGATTTTCCTGACAAGATTAGAGCCCTTTAGTATCCAGGACTTTCTTGCCATGAAGGTACTTACACTCTGTAATCAAGTTACTTGATAGATAAGGAAACAGAGTTGAGCTTTTAAGTCTCACTCTGAGGCATTTTCTCCAGCACTCAGATCATCCAGTGATTCTTCATGGTCTCTGTTTATTTTTAACATTGTGGAGACCAAAAAAGGTGCCTGCTCCAGCCTGTGCCTGATCCATACCAAATTCCGAGGGGCCTTTAGCCCTTTTTGCTGCATGGCCATTGAAAAGGTTCCCAGGAGCCCTTTTGCATAGGGAAATCCTGTTCATGAGCCTTGCTGCCCCAGCACTGACATTCTTTACTTGAGTAAAGTCTGCCAATGTAGTAGTTACAGTCTGCATTTTTAGATTATAAATTAGTCTTTGTATTCTGATGGGTTTGGCTTTCCTGAGCTAACTTAAGGCAGGTTTTCAGCCTCCTTTCTCCTGCTGTCCTTTCCTCCTAATAATGTCCTGTTGTGCTACAGTCCTGGTGTCACTCACAGATTTTTATCTGCAGTGATAAAAATGTTGAACTGCATCAGACCTTAAATTTAGTGACAAAAAAAAAAAAAAAAAAAAAAATTAGCATGATGCAATCCCAGGAAGTAGATGAAGAAGTGTCTGACTGACAGCTCTCGGATACGAAGCAGCCAATGTGGGTTTCCACCAGGACCAGAGTACGCTCTGTGCGTGTACTTGACTGTGCTCAACTACATTTGTAATCTCAAAAGAACAAAGTTAGTCCTTTATCAAGACATTTGCCATTAAAACGTGCTGACTGGCACTACTGGTGTCCTTGTCCTGGTAATTCTTTACTGGGAAAACACAGGTTTTTCTTTTCCTGTTCTTTGCCTGGGTGGATACCCAGCTTACAGCTTTGCAGATTTGCTCCGTCCCCTCGCTGAGCATTGGTGAAATGGAAACATCCACCTGGCCTGGGGTGAAAGGCCTCTTTGGTGCATGGGTTTTAGGCTGATTTAAATGTTCCCCTGCTAATGGATTTGCTGGGAATCATCTTTTATTGCTGGTGAATTAGAAGGTGCTTCATGTGACAAAGGCATGTTGCCCCAGTCAACAGAAAACTGTTCCCAGTGGTTTTTCCTTCCACTAGAAAGCTACTGGGGTTTAAATTTTATTACTGGTACTGTGTTTGTTTTTTAAGATACCTTGAGTCTTGCACTTCAGTTGTTAAAGAGAAACATCCCAAGGCCTTTTGTTTCTGGATGTCCCCAAGTGTAAAATGGGCAGTGCTTTTGGGGTGGTTGTGGTGCATCTGCTGCCAGGTCCCATGGAATTGTGGAAGTGATGAACTTCCCACCTTTACAAGGCTACTTCTGAAGACACTCGTGATTTACCCTTCAGTTCATGGGCATTATTCTCATAAATACTGGTGTCACTCCTCTGTCACACTCAAGGAAATTCTGATTTATTCATAGCACTGTGCCTTCTTGCTTTTTGTTAAAAATGCAGCTGCCTTCGCTTGCTGGCTGTTCCCTTGAATTTCCCTTTTCCTGTCCCAAACTGATTTAGCTTTTACTCCCTCGGTATTGCAGCTGTAATCAGCAGTGCACAGGAATGTTGTCTTCTGCAGGAGAGGCAGTATTTTTGCCATTGGTTTTTAGGATCCTGGATAATGTGGAATCTTGAAGCCAATCCTCATTTAAATACCACTAACAGGAAGAAGTAAAATGTGTGGTGTTTTAGGTTGGTTTTTTTTTTTTTTTTTCCCAAGTTGGATGTTTTTAAGGATTTACTCCTTGAGAGAGTCCCTATTTTGAAACCCGCAAATTCCATGCAGATAAATTGCAGGGAGGTCAGGCGAGTATCTGAAGTTTGGGATGTCTGCTTCCCTTCTGGCTATCGGGTGGGAAGCTGGCCACAGCGATAGGCTTTGAGGAAAGATTGGGAAGAGAGAAGAAAGGGGAGAGCACTGAGGCACAGGATCTTGGAGGCTGGGGAGGAAACTGTGGAAGAAGCTGTGCCATTTGTTCTCCTGCACTCTGAGGTGTGGAAGTGGAAGGCAAGTGATGAGGACCGAAAGCTGTGGAGTTCTGGTGGACATGGATATTTCATGTCGTGGCAGCCTCTGAGCTGAGCCAGCAGCTCTCCTGCCTCCTGGTTAAATCAGGATCTGATTTTCCTGTTCCTCTGCTGTCTTCTTGCAGGAGTTGTTTATTGACTGAAATTGTTTCCATATGGCTGCAATGTAGAGCTTGATTACATTAAACGTGGTGCTTTCCTGTGGCATTGCAGTGCTATGGAAAGATCATCTCTCCCCTTCCAACCTCCCCTTCCTTCATAAAACCTTGGGCTTGGAATATGGAACTTGTTCAGGTATTATCTTCTTTCCCCTCTGAGCCTTGTAAAATGGGAAAACGGGGATCCAGATCTTTTTTGGGTCATTGTATTTGATTGCTTAGGTGGGTTACCTTGGCGTATAAATGACTCATAAAATAGTTAAAATGAAGATTAAAGTGGCAGCAATGCTGGAACTGGTCCTCCAGGGTGTTAAACACTGATCAAGCAGAAAACCTCTCTGCTTCTAGAGAGGTTTGGGACAGTCCATTTGGATTGTATTTGTTGACACTAATGATCAATTTAAATGCTGCTCCAGAAGGTGTTAAAATTCCTGTACTCTGGATGCTGAAGGCAGATTCCCTGCTTATCTGGAGCCTGGAGGCTGTGTCCAGTTAGTGGGAAACAGATCTGTTTAATGGCAAATGGATGCATCTGTATCTTTGATAAGAATAAAAGCTGATTGCTGGCTAAGTTGGCTGATAAAACCAGCAATGAAGCATCTCTACCTTCTCTTTGTAATTACACCTAAACCTAAGTTTATAACCGGAATTCAAAATCAGTTTTTTTGTTTAAAAAAATTTTCTTTCTAAATAGGTTGAAATATAAAAACGCCTTTTTTCTAAAGCCTAAGCTTTTTGTTGTAATGCCTCTGTTCTTGTAATGGACTCCAACAGAGCCTCAACATTGTATTTCTACTGCCAATATCTCAAATCAAGTCAAACCAGTGGAGTGGTGGTTGTCACTCTTGGCTGAGCACATGGAACCAGAGGATGAAGAAACAGTAAACCTGTTTTTTGACAGAAGTAGCCTCTTCTCCATGTGCATAGAGAATATTTACTTTATTTCTGTTATACCACAGCCTATTTAATTCAAAACTGAGAAACCATTTGGGAGCTTTAAATGCTGAAATACTTGTTTTCCTCTCCTAACATAAGGTGGAAAAAAGAGCAGTGAGGGAGGAGATTCACTAATACTGAAATCTTTCCGTGGAGGACACAGCAAGGTTCAATTCATTTAATAAAGAGAATTCATTTGTTTTCACTAAAGCATTTTAAAATGCAAACCATGTTTCTGTAACCCTTTTATGCATCCTGCACCTATGATGTATCATTCAACATTAATAAAACTGTAATACATAAAAGCTGGCATTTTAAAATTGTTTTATAAACAGTCTGACTAATAATACAGGGTGGAAACTGGAATGCAGGTATGCTGCTCTTCAGGCCTTTGCCTAGCTAGAGGATGAAGTTTTTGGTTTTTTGTGATTTAGTGGAAAATGAAAGCCTTAGGAGACGATTTAAGCCCCGAGCACAGGATATCCAGTGATGTTCAGGGTGGTGTCAGTCACTCTGAGGTGTCCGTGGCTCAGAGAAAGGCTCAATGAATGTCCCTCAATAAATGTCCCTCCCAATTTAGAGGTATCTGACTCGTGAGCTGGCAGGTAAAAGGCCAGTGACCATGGAATTGTCATGGCCATCTCCTCTGCTTGTCCTTAAAGGAATTACTGCTGTCCAGTGCTTGGAGCAAAGGATGTGGGCACCTTCTCCAAACTGAGCTATTGCAACTCTTAAAACTGTGAGAGCTGCCTGCCTTTAGCCCACGCTGAGACATGACACTCAGGGAGGGTGGATTTAAACCCTTCCATTCGGCTTTGTGTTTCAACACTGCTACTTGTCCAGCATTTCCAGTATCAGGAGGAATTTCCTCATGGAAAGTCAGTCAGGCATTGGAAGGGGCTGCCCAGGGAGGTTTGGAGTCCCCATCCCTGGAGCTGTCCCAGGAAGGGCTGGATGTGGCACTCAGTGCTCTGGGCTGGTGACAAGCTGGGGATCAGTCACAGCTTGGACTTGGTGATCTCAGAGGTCTTTTCTAACCCAAATGATTCTGGGATTTTTTTGTTTTTGTGGGTCCTTTGATGGATGGCTTGTAGACATTGTGAGGAGAGAACTTTTTGCAAAAGGCTGGGGATCCTGCAGCTGGATGCCTGCAGATCCCAATTTATCTGGAAAACCTCTCTACTTGCCTCCCTGTTTTCCAAAACACTGTGGGAAATGTAGGCTGGAGAAACCTGAGTTTTCTTCTGTCCCTCACACAACCCACTGGCTACCTGGGAGCAGAAATTAAGACAAGGACATTCAATTTTAAGTGTCGTCATCTTCACAGAAAGTCACAATTTATCTTTCCTTCTCCCTGTCACAGAGCTTGTCTGTGCTGCTACTCACACATCAGAGCTGCTTTCTGCTTCTTACCCACTGCATGACCAGCTAAAACAAAAATAAAATTTCACTGCTTTGGGACCCTCCAGAACTGCCTTCAAGTAGCAGCTTTACACTAATGAAGTTTAGTTGGTTTGCCAGTTACTTTTCAGTGATTTCCAGAACTGCTGAAACACGATGAATTGGTGAAGACTCTCTTGTGTATTTTGTGTGAGCTCAGATATTTGAATATGGAGTAGATGAGTACTAAATATCTGCAATTTCCATTAAAATTCAGTATCTTTAAGGAATGAGTCCTTAAAACAAGCTCTAACTGACATTAGAGGCAGTGGGATTACTCTCTGTTGGCTCTCACAAGAACTGAACTGGAACTATATTGTGGATATTTTGTTTTTAATTAGCAGATCACTGAGTTCTAGGTCCTTTCATATTTAAGAATAATTAATTCTCCATTGTTTTTGCATCTGACAGACTTTTACTGTCAGCCTTCCAGAGGAGACATTGGCCCTCCCTCCAGTTATCTGACAAAACAATTTACTGTGAGCAGCCTTCCCCCCACCCCTCATGGCAGAAATTTGCCTCTGGTGTCCTCCTTGGTGCTGCTTCCCAGCTCTGTTTTATACTCTCCATCTCTTCCAAATAAAACCTGCACAGGGATGGGATTGAAACACTTAAAACTCCCCTTGCCCACTCCTGAAAAACTCCACCTTCTTGCTGGCCTTCCAGTGAGCAGCGTGTGTTAAATGTCCTGCAAATCACTGGATGAAGAGGATGATCCTTCAGTTTTCTTCTAATGAGAATGACTTCTGAGAAGGCTGCAGGCTCAGGGCCATGCTGCCATTGCAGTATTATCAGTACATTTTGGCTGCAAATATGCTTTCTTTTTTCTTTAATATTAAAGGGAGGGGTTATGACTTCTGAGCTATAATTGTGTGGAGACATTATTTGGGCAGACCTCCTAAACTCTCCTGCATTAATCTGGATGTGCTGGATACCAGCTCTGCGCTCTTACAGCTGCTGAGGAGAGTCTTGGACCGTGACTGGCGTTTGCAGAAAGCAGAGAAATTGCAAATTATGTGTTTTGATGCTGCACCTTGCCTGTGTTCCCTGCTATTGTTGATGGTCTTTCTCTTGTATCCATTCCTGTACCATTTGCAGTCACAGTTCCCAGTTCTAAATTTAACTTAAACCCAGTTTTGACTTGACTTTTTGGTTTTGGCCTTAGTCAGCCACCAAGCAGAAGTGATTTAGCAACATTCCCTCAGGTTTCAGAAACCACCCTGCTGGGCCATTGCTTCCCCAGGGCTCTGAAGCTGCTGGGCTTTGTAGGAAGATGTATTTTTGTAGCCCGGTCATTACCCCAGCACCAGCCTAAATCCAGGTGGATCATCATGTTCCTGCACAGTTATTTTTGGAGCAAGTTGCACTGGAAAATTTCACTTAAGGTGAGAGTTCGACTGGACAAGCTCAAGAGGTGCTGTCCAACCTCTGCAGTTCTGTGGTCTGTACAAAGAGGAAAATTAAACAGATCATTTTCATGGAGATGGATCCTTGTGCTTTTCATCCTGTCCCCTGTTCTCTCTTTCACCTTATTTTTGAAAAGGAGAGCTTTTAAAGTGTTTTACTGTAGTTCTTAAAGACATGCAACTCTTGCTAGATTGAACACTGTGGCTGGCACAGGGGAGACTTAGAATGCAGTTGTTTAATTGGCATTTTACATGGTAGACTTTGAAACTGAGGATTGACTGAGGCTCCTGCTTTGCTGCTCTGTTTCTGCAGGGCAGCAGTGGTACAAAAATAAGGGGATATGTCCTGAGAGTGTTGCCTGGAGGTGGTTCTGAGCTGCACCACTACAGGGTTATGCAGGTTTGTAACTCTGCATTTGGGCAGCTATAAAGTAATGTTTATGCAAGAATTGCAAAACTCAGCATAGGAACTGAGTTCAGTTAAAGTCAGGTGTAAGAAATGTCCTGTTGGACTCAGATCAGAAGTTTGCCTTAGCTCTGGCACAAGGCTGGATAATGCAGTGGAGGATGCTGAGGAGAGCCTGGAAGAACAAGGCAAACATTTGACCCCTCCCCAGCACATCCTTGCAGCCATCCTCACTGTGTGCTGCAGATGTTCTGGATATTCTCTTTATCCCCACTTTTCCACCCAAAGGGAGGTCCAGATGTGTTTAATCCTGAGCCATGTCCATTGCAGTGTTTTCCCCTGCTGAATGTTCCATACCTGGAGGCCAGGTAGCCCTTGTGAAGGGAGGTGCTGTTCAGTCCCTAGTGAGAAAGTGTCCTTAATTTCTAATTTAAGTCACCTTTTTTTTTTTTTTTTTAATTTGGCTTGTTCCATTCTTTTTGTTTTCTTTTTCTTTCAATCCTTGTTCAGTCCTGTGCCACTTTAAGCATGAAAAAATACAGTATTTAGACTCTGTGAGCTGGATAGTGAGTCCTTCCCATTCCCATCCTCACCAGTGTGTTCACAGGGCTGTTTGATAACTCAGGTACTTGGTTCACATGGAATCAGTTGGGAGAACATGGACATGTAACTTCATGGTCTGACTGGAATAGGGGACAGTTTTGCTGGAAGTGATTACAGGAGTGTCCAAAGTTCTGGGCCAGCAAGACCCTGCAAGTGCTCACCCCTAGCAGGGTGGAAGGGCAGGACACAGCTTGGATTTCTGATGGATCTGCATCCAGAAAAACACACCTGGCTGTGTCCAGAATGGCACAAACCCTGTGGAATAAGGGCAGGGAATGATTTCTCTCCATTTTGGGCACTCTCCAAACATCTCTTGGACTCTCAGTTACTGTTTAACTCTGGCTCTGTGTACTCTTCATACTCAGGGACTAAGTCTGCTGTCCTTAGAAAATGAAGGTTTTTTCTGACCTGTCAGTGTCTTTTTGGTGTGGATGTGATTGCTGTTTGCCTGTCATTTCTCTAACTTGTAAACCTGTCTCCAGTGTATGCAGTTTTATATCCCATTAGCTTGCTCTTTCTCATCTTATTGCACAGCACTGTAATCATCTGTTCTCTTTCTATCCCCAAATACTGGCTTTAAATACTGTTTCCTAAAAACCTTCCTCCTAGAAACTGCCTCTGTGTGACATTTCCCTTGCATACAGTGATACATGTAAGACTTGAACAAAGAATTTCATATTTATTTCATTGTAATTTTTTTTTCTAGTTAATGTATTTGATAGTTGCGCTTTTTGGACCCTCCTAATTTACCTAAAAGGTTATTTTTTATAGGGCATATGTTAACACAGTGTTTCAAGTGATGTTCAACAGTGGTGATTCTTCAGTGGGGGGGGAAGGAGCTGAAAGCAAAGGAAGTTCTGTGAGTTGCATCACTGAAAGCACAAGGGTTAATGTTTTTTTCTTGCCAGTTGTTAAGTCTGTTTCCTGCTTTTACTTTAATGTCTGCATATAAAAAGATTTTGGCTTCTTTGTCCCCTTGCACTTGAACTAGAAACTGTAATCTATTTGTGGTGCATCGTAGAGAAGTTATTTTTTTAGTACTTTCGGTTTAACAGTTTCTCTGTAGAGAAAAAAAAAAGATTGAGGCATCCTTCCAGTGAAATATAAAATGAGAGGATTGTGATATCTGAATTTAGCAATGCCTCTGCTAATAGGACCAAAGATGACAAACCAGATTGAATAGTCCCTTATCCCTCTGTTTTGGAGAGAGCCAGGCTGAAGAGAATAATCTGCAAATAAATAGCTGGGAATGACATTTGCATTTCTCCTTGTAAGAAGTTGGTAACAGTTCTACAAGGAATGGATTGGAAATGAGTTTTCTTAACCTGTAATGAGTAGGGAGCTTAAATTTCATTGCTGCTGAGGATTTCTAGCCAAAGATTTCTGTTTTACAGCTGTTATTAAAAATTTATGGGGCAGCTCAAGATCAAAGCAAATATATATTCTCTTTATTATGTAAACTTGGTTTTGTGCAACATATGCATTGCATCTATATAGTTTAGGCAGGATTTTTTGTTCTAGCAAAGGCAAACAGCCTTTACATGGTGCATTTATAGCCCAGTGACTAATGGTGGTCTGATTCTCTCTCTTCATTCCTTACTTCCCCAAGTAACTCAGGAAAAGTAAGGTGCTGCACTTGCCTTGTTTCTTGCTTGAAATCTTCTGTACTGTGCTTCATAGTGAGGTTTTGTTACAGCTTTTTTTTTCTGGTGTTCCACATAACCCAGGTTTCCCACTGGTGTGCTGAAGGACTTCCTTAGACTACCTTTCACTTCTTTAAGTCCAGACCTGAAAATATTTATAGAGAATTTTAACCTTATGGGGTGGATCACCCCACAGTCAGGGCTTTAGGCTACAAGAGGTTTTCAGGAAGGGGGTGGCCTGGCTTCTGTGCCACACTCCAGGTACCGGGCTCCTTATAAATGCCTTCTGTTCATTCATACTTCTTCTCTGAATATTTTCCTCTTGCCCTCGATTCCCACCTTGCTGCATATGAAAGCAAGTTGTCAATATTAGCATCTTTTATCAAATTTTTAGAGTGAGGGGTTTTCTTATATGTTAGCTTTGAGAATATATTGGTTGTCAATCTCAAACTTTACCAGAACCTGCGATCTCATTTTCAAAGTGAAAGCTTAGACATGAACCCTGATGGTTCCAGTTGGAGAAGACAACTGGAAAACCTAAAAACACAGGATCATTAAGGCTGGAAAAGACCAAAGAGATCGAGTCCAAACTGTGCCTGATCCCCACCTTGTCACCCAGCCCACAACTCTGAGTGCCATGTCCAGGATGTCCAGGCCTTGCTTGGGCACCTCCAGAGATGGGAACTCCAAACCTCCCTGGGCAGCCCCTTCCAGTGCCTGAGCACCCTTTCCATGAGGAAATTCCTCCTGGTTTCCCAACCTGACCCTCCTCCCCTGGCATAGCTTGAGGCTCTGTCCTGTTGCCATGTCATGGTTTCTGAAGGGCTGTGGTTGCTGTACTCAAGCATCTCATAGAGATTCACACATTCCAGTTGTTCTTTGCTTTATGTTCCTTGTATCCCACTCTGTCCCGTGTTCCCAGCTGCCTGGTGGTCTCTGAGCTCTCACATGAACTTCTTTTGCACCTGCTAGGGTTTGTGTGCACAGCCCTGGGTGTAGCTGAGCCCTTGGTGTGCTGTTACTTTGAAGCACTGATAAAAAGGCTGTAGAATATGGGAGGGAAGGAAGGCAAAAATCTGAAAAGCTGCTGGATCTTAAAGATTAATCAGCCTGGTTTAAATAACAAGCAAAGCTACAAACAGCCTTTTCTACCCAGCGTGCTTTCTTCCATTGCTTTTGCAAAGTTGTTTCTCCAGGGGAAGATTTCAAGCTCCATAAGGCTTGTGTTCTTACATTAGTGTCAGGACACGGGCTAAGATTATTGGTGTGAATATGTACAAACAATTCCATTACCTGGGGTTCCTTTCACGCTTTCTCCCTGGCGGAATTATGGCCTCATATTGCATGATGGGGTATCTATTCCTGTTTGTACAGATCTGAATTTACAAACTCAGGCCAGGGGGCTCCTGTGCATGAGCTGAGAGAAGGAGAAGTCAGCGTAAATGACAGCCTGTGACACAAAACCAGCCCTATTTATAAATATAATGAAGGACATATAACAGTGCTCTCACAAGAGGGGTGCAGGCAGACCTAGGGTTGGTGTAACGTGGGTGGTTTGTGGGGTTTTTTTGTCTTTTTTCATTTGAAGGGCATATAACTCCACATCTGTGAACAGCTTCCTGCACCCTTTTAACTCAAAAATATTTGATTCAGTTCTGCTGCAGGGAAGGGAGTGATAGGAGCAACCTGAAGATGGGGACAATTCCCAGAGCACATTGTCCCCCAACACTGCATTGGCAGAACTGGCAGCCCCTTCTCCTCCCTTTGCTGGGGCTTTTCAGCTCCTCTCCCTCCTGGGTTTGTCTGCTTCCCTAAGCAGGCTCAAAGAAGGGTTGTAAAGCCATAATGGGGGCAGGGGGAGCAAGGGAAGCAGGTAGAAATGATAATTTATTCCTTTACATTTTCTCTTCTTTTCTAAATTGATTACTAGTTGTGCTTACAAAGCACAATTTACAACAGAAATCAAACCCAGGGTGGTCTTGTTCAGATCTGGATCAAACAGCAACTTCCCATATTGGTGGTACTGACTTGCTGTCTCTTGGTGGACTGTAAGGTATTAGAAAAAGGTCCCTGAAATAATCGCAGCAAATGTGAATGTTCTGTCTCCTGGGCACGTTCTCAAGCACTGTCAGTGTTGCTGGGATTGTCTGAGAAGCAGAAGCGATGCAGGTTTTTATCAATATTTGTAATTAAGAAAATGTTCTGGCTAAAATGGTGAGTGGTTTTATGAATCTGCTGTGTCTTGTAGTATTAGTGGGCTACAGGGTGGCCCATGGAACTGTTTGCAAAAAGTTGAACTATTTTTTTTTTAAGGTTAAGAAATGTGATCTTAACCCAAGGCAAAGGGAAGAAGTGTTGTACACAGCAGCCAAAGTGGACAGGACATGTGAGGTTGTTGTCAGACCTCTTTGTGCCTGTAAAGCTGATGTGCTTTACCACCATCAGAGTTTGAGATAGGAATCAGTAGTTTGGAGTGGGCTCTGGTGATGGAAATATGTATATAAATGTGTATATATGACAAACTGAAAGTGTGTGTTCATTTATTGAACAGCATTTGATACAAGATCAGAGTTTATATTTAGAGAGATAAAACAGCTTTTTTTTTCTCACCCCATGAAGAGCAGAGCAAGAAGGGCAAGAGGGCAGGTTTGGGTCACAGGGAGCAGGTGGAAACTGGACTGGGAGGACTGGCTGTGGTCCTTCGTGGGACAGTGGGGACCAGGAAAGTGGTGCTCCAGCATCCTGCCTCTGTGGCAAAGCAAAATGTCAGCAGCGATAAGTGATGGAGGGAGAGATTTTGTGGTGGTTGGACATTTATTAGGAAGGATTTTTGCCTTAGAGAGGCTTAAATCGTGATATCCATCAAAAAGTGGTTATTAGATCACCTGGCAAGCAAGAGAAAATAAGGAAAAACAAGAAATTGTGTTTTCTAGCACTCGCTGTCCTGTTGCTTCTCTAGTCATGATTTTTTTGGGAAAATTGTTTTTGCTGAATAGTGGATTCTCAGACAGGCAGTTAAGGGAGAAGAAGACTGTTGCTTTTATTTGAAACATCTTGGAAAGGAAACAGTCTTAAAGGCAACAATAAATGTTCTGGCATAATGCAGACTAAACCATCCTTAAAACAAGTCTATATCCATCACTCTGATATACTCGAGTCCCAGTCTGCTGATTTGATGTCAGGATGATGAATTATGACCTTTTATTATTTATTTATTTTAAGGTTTAGTTGCAGACTTTATAAAAACATATAAAGTCTGCAACTAAAATAGGTCTGGATTTTGTTGTGAGGTTTATGGGATGGTTGGGAGAAGCCTATGGTTTTGGAGCACAAATGGGTGGCTTATTTTCTTGTATTTGGGTATATTTTATATACACCCAAATGCATTTGTATGTACATAAAATTTATTTATATATACACACCTTACACAGGGTGAAGTTACAAACAGGTGTAAATCACTTTTACTTCTGTACATGGCAGTGGTTAGAGGTCAATTTGTGGGTGTTGCCTCCTGTGCTCAGCAGGGCTCCTCTGTGTGGAGACACAAATTTAAGCTGATAGGGAACCAGTTTCAGATGAAGCTTTGTGAGGCGCTCACAGTGACACTTGGGTTGTGCAGATTTATTTAAATTGCTCTGAGGTCTGGCTTAATCCTTCCAATTTGTGTAGACAAGGCCATTGGAGAACATCCCTGAAAATACCCTGCAAATGCTTTGCACGTCAGACACGGTGCTGCAGTTCTCCCAGGCCATTTCAGTGCTGGGGTTCTGTAAGATGTTCCAGCCCTGTGTCCCTGCAGATGTGGCTCTTGGCTTGCAGTGCTGCAGTGTTCACTTGTGCAAGGCTGTGCAATCATGGAATGGTTTGGGTGGGGAGGGGCCTTAAAGCTCATTCCTTTCTACTCCATGGGCAAGGACACCTTCCACTATCCCAGGTTGCTCCAAGCCCCATCCAACCCATCTTGAACACTTCCAGGGATCCAGGGGCAGCCACAGCATCTCTGGGCACCCTGTGCCAGGGCCTCACAGGGAAGAATTCCTTCCCAATATCCCATCTATCCCTGCCCTCTGGCAGTGGAAAGCCATTCCCTGTGTCCTGTCCCTCCATGCCTTGTCCCAAGTCCCTCTCCTGCTCTCCTGGAGCCCCTTTGGGCCCTGGAAGGAGCTCTGAGCTCTCTCTGGATCCTTCTCCTCTCCAGGGGAGCACCCCCAGCTCTCCCAGCCTGGCCCCAGAGCAGAGGGGCTCCAGCCCTTGGAGCATCTCTGTGGATTCCTCTGGACTCTCTCCAGCAGCTCCACGCCCTTCTGCTCTTGGTCCCAGGACTGAGGGCAGCTCTGCAGGTGGGCTCTCACCTGAGTGTGACAGAGGGACAGAATCCCCCCTCCCCTGCTGCCCACGCTGGGGGATCAGCCCAGTTCATGGGGGGTTCTGGGATGTGAGTGCACGTGGCTAGGGCATGTCCAGCCTCTCTCACCTCAGCACTGCCAGGTCCTTCTCCTCAAAGCTGCTTCCTATTTAGTGAGATATGCCTGGAGAGGTTGCACATTACCGGGCTTTTGTTTTAGAATAAAACTCAAACAGCTCTCCTGACCAAAAACCTCAAGTTTTCCATCCTCTTTTAGTTTGCCAGTATGGCTGTTGGAAAGCTATGGCCTTGTCTTGTGATAGTGTTGATGTCTCATCTTGGTGTCTCGAATAAATCTGATACGAAATTTCATTAATTGCCTTATTCCTCATTTAGATTAAAACCTTCTCTACTTCTTGACAGTGAGTAAATTGCCCCCTAAATTTCTTGACATTGCTTTTGCAACTTCCTAGTGTGGGAGTGACCACTCTGCTTGCTCACAGCAGCTTAATAATTTCTAAACAACTTACTACACCTGTTGGAACATTTCCTTTATAGTCCATGTGATACAAAATTCATGCCCAACCCCTTCTAGTTCATATTTTTAGAAGGTGTCAGAAAAAAATAGTTTGATTTTAACTTGCATATTTCTTCTTAAAGGAATGATGCATTTGTTTACTCAAATATATTTGAGACCCAAATTCGTCTGGTTGTCCTGTTGTCTTCTCCCAGCATCTCCTTTGCTCCCCTTCCCTTAGCTGCTCCGGGCAGAAGTAGGACTGTCTCCCAAGTAGATAAGATCCATGAAATCCACCCCAGAAGTTCTGTTCCTCCAATAAATGCATCCCATGGATGTTGCTTGGACCTGAGTGTGGCTTCAGAGGGTGGGGGACTGTATGAAGTTGACGCTGCAGCACGTGGATCGATGCGAATCAAAGTGGTTTAAAGAGCAGGCAGGAAACTTTGGTTTGAATAATTGATCCTTACTTTTGTTTTGCACTTGTATTTCTTGGGCTCTGCTGAGAACTTCAGGGGTTTGTAGCAGGTGTCAGGATGTAACCTGAGCAATTACATTGCTTCCTATACATTTATTACATGCTGAATTAGAACATGGTTAATCCTGCATATTTCCCAGCTGATTCCTATTTAAAATCATGTCAAGCTCCATTTGGATGGAAAGTAATTCAGTTGAAAGTGCAGTTACACTTCTGTCAAAATGCAGCTTTTCTTCTAAAGTACATTTATTAAATACAGTGAGTCTTGCTAAGCTAAATTTCACCTAATTTCTGGTTACCTTGTCCTTCAAAACCATAGAGCTGGCAGAGCTCATCAACTTACCTTATTTTTATTCCTCATTTAAAAGCGAGAAACTGTTTTTCCTGCTTTCTGAATTCCCAGCTGATTTCTCAACTTTGAAAGCAGCAGTCATTGAACTGAGCTAAATAAGCAAAGTAAAAAGAAAATGTTTGTTCTTTTGTACTTGCAGACAAGGATTCTGCTTGAAAGATGGGTTGGCACTTCATCAGACACTGGTTCCCAGTGCTTACCGAGTGACTTCCACTGCTTCACTGCCTTGAGATTCTTCTCCCTTGGAAAATTTTTGCAAAATACGCATCTTAAAATCGTTTTTCTAATTTAAATTATTTCAATTTAGAAAGTAATTTTCAAGCTTTTATTTTTAAACTGCATGACTCTGCAGTGATGCAGATGCACCTTTGCTTGTGAGTATTGCAGCTGTGTTTGTGAAGTCAAGGGCACGTGTGGCGGCAGCCCCAGCCCTGCTCCAGGGATAGTGTTGAGCTGGATGTGGGATTGGCATCCTGCTGCTGGCTGGGGATTGGTGAACACACAGCCCAGCACTGCTGTGCCTGCTCTAGGACCTCATGTCCCAAATTTGGGTGCTCCTCTGAGATCAGCCTTTCACTGGGATGAGGAAGCAAGGACTTGGAAGTTATTGAATTATGGAATCACAGAGTGGTTTGGGGTGGAGGGGACCTTAAAGCTCATCCTCTCCCATCCTCTGCCATGGGCAGGGACACCTTCCAGAATGCCAGGTTGCTCCAAGCCCTGTCCAGCCTGGCCTTGGACACTGCCAGGGATCCAGAGACAGACACAGCTTCTCTGGGCACCCTGTGCCAGGGCCTCACCACCCTCTTGGGGAACAATTCCTTCCCAATATCCCATCTATCCCTGCCCTCTGGCACTGGGCAGCCATTCCCTGAGTCCTGTCCTTCCATTCCTTGTCCCAAGTCCCTCTCCAGCTCTCCTGGAGCCCCTTTAGGCCCTGGAAGGGGCTCTGAGGTCTCCGTGGATCCTTCTGTTCTCCAGGTGAACACCCCCAGCTCTCCCACCCTGGCTGTAGAGCAGAGGGGCTCCAGCCCTATCCAACCTGGCCTGGAACATTCCAGGGATGGGTAGTCCATAACCGCCCTGGGCAACCTGAGCCAGGACCTCATAGGGAGGTGATGCTGTCCTGCAGCTGCAGAGAGGAAATGTCCCCTGCTGGACACTCAAACTCTGGGTATTTCCCAGCTTTGAGTATTCCAGGGATTTTTCCTTGATGGGAAAAACTCTACAACTGAGAATGTATTCATGGCATGTCTGGACTTCAAAAGTACCTGAAGTATTTTACATTAAGAGCTAAGAGTGAGCTCTTAATGTAATGTCTGTGTGAAGGCCTTCAGCTGTTTCAATGACAGGATTTGGTTTGACTCCTTTGTTGTTCCTGCTCCGGAGTTTTTAAGATGAGTCTCTGGAAGATTGGTGGGAAGGAACTTCCTGAATTGTTCCTGCTGCAGGATCCACGTCCACGGCTGGTGCTCCTGGCTGACAGCGCTCTTCTGGCTATTTTGAGCTCGTTTATCTTTGTAGATAATGCTTGTCCTGGCATCATTCGTTGCACTCCTATAACTTTTAAGGGCTCTAAATGTGAGTTAAACATAGACCATCTACTTCTAAATCCTTCTTTTGTGCTCACGTGAGGCATTAGAGACAGCAGCAGTATGGAATCATGGAATCACGGGATGGTTTGGCTGGGAAGGGACCACTCCCTGCCATGGGCAGGGACACCTTCCAGAATCCCAGGTTGCTCCAAGCCCTGTCCAACCTGGCCTTGGACACTTCCAGGGATGGGGCAGCTTCTCTGGGCATGTCTTTTTCCTAAAAAAGCAGTGGAACTTTGGCAGAGCTGTAAAGGTTAAAATTGGTATTACTGTGAAGAAGAATAATTTCTTATTCAGAAATGGTTTAACTCTGCTGAAGGCAAGGCAGGCAAGTCTCCCTGCAGTCTCTTGAGCAGGAGCTCTGCTTGCAAAAAGAGCATCCTCGACAGATGCAGCTTCTGTGCAGTAGTTAAAAATAAATTGTGAGCAGTTTAACAAGAAAAAAAAAAGGTTGGGAAACAAATCTGGGCATCAGTTTATGACAACTCTGGTTTTCTGAGTGCATTGGGGAGTGAATTTTTAAGATCTTGAGGCAGGAAGTGTCTGTACACAGCCATAAGAGCAGCTTCTGCTTTTTGGGATATTAACTTTTCCTGTTCCTTAGGTCTGGGCTGTTTGCTCTCCTGAAGGGAGCTAAGCTCCATCTGCTTTTTAAAAATGGGGAAAATGCTATTTGCTACACACAGGGATTTGAGGTAGGGTTTTTTTGGTGGTTTGTCCAGCAAGGATACTTTAGGTCAGCATAATAATCTAATATTTATGAAGTTTGGGGTTTTTTTTCGGTGTTGAACAAACAAGTGCCTTTAGTATGAACTGAGTTTTGTCATCTAAAAATGTTGTCATTTCCTATTGCATATTTTTGTTTTATTTACCAATTAGTGATAACTGAATAGATAATAAAAACATAGATTTGATAAAACTCCTTCACTAAAACACAGAGTATTTGTTTTCATTCCTCCCCTTTTAGTTTGAAGTCAAAAACATAAAGCTGCTTAGGATCGATAGCTTCCTGGTTTTCTTAGGGACAGAACTCTTTTTCCTCCTGTGTTTTTTTGTCCCACATGTGTGTTGGAGATACCATTTAAGCTCTGATCCTGAAAATGCTGAAGTATGCTGGTAATCCTGCTAAATCCACTTTGAATCTCCCAAGTGGAAAAGCTCACGGAGTCAGGGCTGGGCATTCTCTAACCAAGAACTTTGCAGCATGGTAACTTTAGATGGAGAAGCTGCAGCACTATTTAATCTTTAAAGTACTGTAATACTTTAAAATGTATTGTAATTGGATCAAAGTGACCAGGATACAGTTATTGGCTTTGTGCTGTTGCATTAAAATGTTTGCTTTTAAAAAAACCTGCTTGGTACTCGAGACAGTTGTGTTTTTGTGTATGCCAATAAAATAGGTAAAAGCACTAAGTGGTTATTCTCTGTTTTTGAGAGCTGTTATTTGCATAAAATATTGTGTGAGCAGAGCATTGTTTGAATTCTTAGTAGATTCCTGTGCTTGAAAATTCATAGAATGCCAGAAGGTTTGGGTTGGAAGGGACCTTAAAACTCATCCCGTTCCAACATCCCTGCTGTGGGCAGGGACACCTTTCATTACCCCAGGTTTCTCCAAGCCCTGTCCAGCCTGGCCTTGGACACTTCCAGGGATCCAGGGGCAGCCACAGCTTCTCTGGGAAATCCATTCCAGCCCTCACAGGAAGTCACAGGAACTGTTTGGCTTCAGTCTGTGTCATCCTGCCATCCCTTGTGCTCTTATCTCCTTCCGGGTTCTCCAGCATTTCCTTCCTTGTTGTACCTTGAAGCAGAAGCTTCAGGAGAGAAGGTAGAACCAAGGGGAAGGGTTGATATTTTAAAGGGTTTGGACAGTGTGAGAATGACTAGAAAATTCAGGTGAAGGGTATGAGGGTGAAGGAAATGAGACAAAAATGATGGTAGCTATGAAGGATTGTACAAACCAAAAATAGTTTTTGTAGTAAAGACCAAAGCCAGCCAGGGAGGAGTGGGAGGAAACTCCAGCTTCCATGAGATTAATAGAATCATACAGAATGGTTTGGGTTGGAGGAACCTTAAAGCTTGTCCAGTTCCACTCCCTGCCATGGGCAAAGCCACCTTCCAGAATCCCAGGTTGCTCCAAGCTCTGTCCAGCTTGGCCTTGGACACTTCCAGGGATGGAGCAGTTCTGAGTAACTTTTGCACTGCCTTCAGCAAAGGCAGTTTTCCTGGAGTGAAGGAGCTCCTGCACTTTGTTAATCCCTGCCTTGCTCCCGTGATCAATGCGGGAAAACAGCCTGCTGTGAAAATTTACCACCAGAGATCAATAAGCCCTGGCTACCCAACTGTATTAAAGGGAATTGATGGGCTGAGGGATCTTGTAAACACTTGTTTGTCCCATCAGCATGTTTGTGTGTGTGGTGATGGGCAGGACGTCTCCAGAGCCCTGGCAGGGGAATGTGGCTCCGGCTGTACTCGGGATTGCTGCGGAATCGCCTCCATTTGTCTTTTAAACCACTTCGGCTGCCCCAAGATGATTACACATCAGGAATGGAAATGTTAGGGCTGATAGGGAATTTTATACATTTTTAAATAAGAACACACAAGCTTTATTTATGCTGGCTGAATTGAGATCTAGAGAAATACCCAGCTAACTTTGGCCCCTCAATGACATTTTAAGGGATAAACGATCAATGTTATGCAAATGAGTGAATTGATCAAAACTGGTGATTTAAATCACTTTGATTTACATCAGCAAGAGGGAAGCTTTGATTTAAATCATTGATTTTAATCTTGTTTTGGGATTGTACTTTCATTATTTTCCTAAAGATAGGTTGATTTTCATTGGCTGGTAACTATTGGAAGCGTGTTTATTTGCAAACAGGTACAGTTCTTAAGTTAATTCCTTCATTTCTTTCTTTGGGAGGAGCAGGAATGCTTAGCTAGTAGGGAAAGTGGGGTAGGAATATGTCCTGAAGCAGGTACATAATTCAACAAATCCTCATTTAAATTCTGTAACATTTACATTTGTAAATGACCAAATTATTCCTTATATCTGCCAAAGAGGGCAAAAGTGCTTTAGCACTTGACTCTCCTTCCCAGTGCTTCTGCTGTAGTTTTCACCAGCCAAGACTGGGATTTATTTCCCTTCCTTTCTTGCCTTCCAAAACACAGCAATAGCTAATGCTGCTAAATATTTTCCATGTAATTTTAAATAACATTGTACTAAGTTTATGTTTTGCAGTAGTTGGTCAAAACTGTAATGTAACTGTTAAAAAAGTTAAAATACAATTCAAACCCTTCTTTTTACATCTTGCCTTTTAAATTTTAATATTAATTCAGGTAGTTTCCTAGTATTTTTTTGATGGTGAATGTAATCCTGGTTTGGCAGTCAAAGTGAAAAATGCACTAAGCTATGGAATACATATTGAATTTCTTATTTCCTCTCTGAAGGACTACAGCAGCAGATTTTTTTAATTTGAGCATGGAGTGTGTCTTGCAGACGAGTTCAAGTGGTTTGGTCACTGTTTAAATTCCCCAAGTGAACGAGGCAGGCAGATGCTGCCCCTTGTTCTTGTGATTAAAACCAAAACTCTTTCACACTTGTGTTTTTTTTTTGTTCCTGGGCCACAAGATTTCTGCAGCCTAAGAGCAGCTTCAGTGGGGATGCACAGACAAGAGATCCTGGTCTGTTTAGATTTTCTGTTAGACTTTGCTAACATTGATGGGATGATGATAGCTTTGTCTCAACTCTGAAGAGCACCTTAGATCCTTTGGTAATTAACTCTTTGCTTATTACTCTGCATCCTCAGCACTGTGTAAATATTTATGTTCAGGAAAAAAAGGCAGCAGCTGGAGGTGTTGAGCTGATAATTCCTATCTTCAACAATATCAAACCTGTGATGCTGCTTAGAGTGCAGAGCCTCTGCTGAAAGTTGCCAGCATTTGGGTAGAAGATGCTGCAGGGCCTCCCTTTCCCCCTCCCAGAAAATGAGAATTAATTCTTTTAATTGTACTTTTTGACTTAAGTAGCACTTTAAAACAAACTCCCTCCCCATGCTGATGAACCAGCACTCCAGTTGCTGGATCTGCTGCACTGTAAATAGGGCAAAAGTGAGGTCCCAATATTTTGTCACTCTCAGTTTCACTTGAGTTCTGTATTGTCAGGTCATTCATTTACTGCTGTTTGTGTTCCTTGGTGATGGGGTGATAAATAGCTGTCCCTGCCATCACTCAAGTGGCTTCTGCTGGAAGTGACAAAGTGATGCAGGAACCAGGCTCTTGCAGATTTTAATGTCTGCTTAATAAGTTAGAAAACACTTAATTTTTTTTTTTCTGATGAGGACAAAAAGCCTTTATATTAATGCAAAACACTGTTGCTGCTCAGATCTGTAAAACTGGAAGGGGGAAGTTAATGGTCCATTATGACTTTACACCTCTGTGTGCTTCTGTCCTACATCCTAGATTAGGTTTTTAATTCTGAATCAAAAAATTCCACCCATACCTGACTACAAATCATATGTTGGTGGCTGATGCACTGGTTTATATATTGGAATATCCCTTTGCAATAAAAACAAGTTGAGATGGAATAGAAATGTCAAATGGTAAAGGGAGATTAAGTGGGAAGAGCTGTTTCCCCATACTTGTAACACAGGGAGTGGTAGATGTAAAACGGAGTGGAAGGATATCCTTCAGGACATGTGCCAACCCGGATAAAAAATGAGGATTTCTTGGGCATTGCTGTGAAACACTTGATTCTTGGTGGTGGCTTGTGTCTGGTCCCTTGAAGATGTGGATGTGGGAGCTGCAGTCTTTGATCCCTGCTCGTCAGCCCCTGTAGATCCAGCTCCTGGCCAGCTGCAGCACACACTTCCTATTGCTGAGCTGGACAAGCAAAGCAAAATGGGATGGGAATGTGGGGCAGGAGCAAGAATGGAAACAAGATGTTGTGAAGTTCATGTAGAAGCTGAGAATGTGGCAGTAAAAGGATGGAGAGATGAATTCTGGGAGGATTCCTACAGTGGAAGGAAAGAGCAGGAACCTTTAAAGTGAACCTTTCAATAACCCATCCCGCTTGCCAAGAGTTGTGCAAACCCAACGTGGAAGTTTCTTGTAGGGAAATGAGGGATATGATGTTTTCTCATCTTCTGTGGGCAGTACAAGAAAGAGTCAACCTGATTTTCAGCAAAAAAATGATATTAGGAAAATAATTTCTGTGCTGGACTTCTGAAATAGCTCATCTGGGGAGTCTTAATATTCTGGTTGCTGTTCCCTGAGTTGCCGTAAGCTTTTCCTGCCAGTAACTTCATCTCAATGCAGCAACAGTTATCTGTAAAGTCTAAGTGATCCTGCAATAAAAGGGCCTTCTTAATCAGAGATGGTAACGTCTGAGACAGTCAGTGCTTTCAGCATTGGCATCCTGTTCTGCTCAGGCAATCCCACGTAGGAGGAAGACAGACACAAAAAGTGATTTGGCTGTAATGCAGCAAAACAAATTCTGGCCAAATTGTGGACTTGGAGTTAATGGGTACACAGTGTTACTCTGCAAGTCTGCAGTGCTGCCTGGAAATCAGGGGCAGTTTTGTAGCCTGTTAACTACTTAGGACTGTTTTGTTATTTCAAGTTTGGCTTCAGCCAGTGAAAAATGGGGCACTTTCACGTCTTATATTTCAAAAATAAAAACGTTTTAAGAATATTAAGGGCAAGTCTTACTCGATTGCTTTAGAGCGGGTGCTGAGGCTGTGATCTCATCCATTTATATGCCATGTGTGTGTCATCCCCCTTTCTCCCCCAGCCAACTGGATGTTGACTTATGGTGTCAGTTTTCTCCTTGTGGATGTGGAGCGAGCCTTTCCTGCCGTTCCATGTTTTACAGTGCATCCACGCTCCGGAACGGCTGCACATAAATTGTGCCCAGGCCATTTAAGAACATCGGATCCTGCAGGGTCAGACTGGCTGACGAGCTCAGGAACCAGTCTGTGATGGCAGTAAAAGCACTCCTTGCAAAAAGCCAGCCTTCATCTGGCAGCTGGAGAAGTGGCAGAAACCACACCCAGATCTTCAGCTTTTGGGGTTGTTCATCCTGGAGAAAAGGAGGCTCAGGGGGGACCTTCTGGCTCTGCACCTTCTTCCCTCTGACAGGAGGGGACAGCCAGGTGTGAGTTGGGCTCTGCTCCCAGGGAGCAGGGACAGGAGAGGAAATGGCCTCAAGCTGCCCCAGGGCAGGGTCAAGTTGGACATCAAGAGGAATTTCTCCATGGAAAGGATTGTCAGGCTTTGGAACTCCGCAGTTCCAAGATGGCTTGTAGTCCCCGTCCCTGGAGGTGTCCAAGGGAGGCTTGGATGTGGCACTCAGTGCTCTGAGCTGGTGACAAGGTCATGATGGGTCACAGGTTGCATGGGATGATCTTGGAGGTCTGTTCCAATCTAAATGATTTTTTGATTTATAGACTGACTGGCAAAATTTGGGCCATCAGGTGTCGTTTCTCTGCCCCTGCCCAAATCTCTCTATTACTGTTTTTCCTGGTAATCCTTGACCCTCATTCTAGAGCTCTTCTGCTATGAGCTCTTTTCAACAAAGGCACTTGCTGGTTCTTGCCTGATCAATCTCAGTCACAGGTAAGAGTGGCTCCAAACTAGTTTTTACAGGTTAAGAGAGTTTTTTATATCAATCCTGTTTGGTTTTTTGCCAAGATCTTTATATTCCAAAGTATTAAGGCTGAGCAGTCTTTTGATATTAACTGCTGCTTGTTATTTACAGCATCAGATATACCAAATAAATTCTTATTAAGTCAGGGTTTGGCAAAGTGAAGGACACAGGAAGGTATATGATGTATTTATTTACTTTACATCTCTCGGCTTCTATTTTTTCACTTCAGATCATTTGACTCCATGAGCTGGAGCTGAAATAAGAGCAAATGTGAACTGTGTGAGGACAGTGGGAGAAGGGCTAAGATATTTCACTTTCTGCTTTGGATTGTAAAGGAAGTCCTAAAAAAAGAGACTTGTCAGAGTTACCCCACTTCTCTTTTTCTTTCTCAAATCCTGAAATGGTTCTGTAGGTGCAAATCCTTGTTGAGAACTGCAGGGCACCAACCAGCACTGTGGAATTTTTAACCCTTTCCAGTGATCTAGTTATTTCACTATTTATATCATCCCTTTCCTGCAGAGCTCATTATGTGTAATCCACTGCCAGCAAGAGGGGAAAAGCTAAAACAGGTTGCTCCATCCCTGGAAGTGCCCAAGGCCACGTTGGAGGGGCTTGGAGCAACCTGGGATAGTGGAAGGTGTCCCTGCCCATGGCAGGGGGGTGGAATGGGATGAGCTTTAAGGTCTCTTCTAACCCAAACCATTCCAGGATTCTGTGATAATCAGTTTTTTTTTTTTTTTTTTTTTTTTAATACAAAATCAATCTAGGAAGATCCATCTATTTTGACTGTGGGATGAGAACTCATAGCCAGTGACTTTTGTGCTGTTCTGTTGTCTAGAGGAACTTGCAGCAGTCTTGCTGCTGTAACTTTGGAATGTCTTCCAGGAGTTGTTTAAATTCTAGGACTGACCTCAGGCATGGGAATTTGGCTGTGCTTTCAGTGGTAAGTCATGTTTCAGCAGGGGTTAAACTAGCCTAACAATTTGTCTCCTTGGTGGATGATGACAGAGATTTATATAAGTGTGCCAGTGCATTATCCTTACTGGGTGTAAAGAATCATAAAGAAATCAGTAATAAATGAAGTTGAAAGTACCCTTTTATATAAGTCAGTGTTTTGGATAATATTCTTAGAACTAACTAAAAAGATAAAAATTCATCCTCCTGTCTCCTGTGCTTGGCAGTAGAATTGTTGGTCAGCAGGAATGTGCAGAACTTTGTGAAAAATTGTTTTTTAGATAATTGCCTGTTGCAGACTGTCTAGAGGAACTCACATTTTATTTTTGGC
Organism: Vidua chalybeata; assembly: GCF_026979565.1. Lineage (NCBI taxonomy): Eukaryota > Metazoa > Chordata > Aves > Passeriformes > Viduidae > Vidua > Vidua chalybeata. The sequence goes on along the minus strand of NC_071532.1, from coordinate 111,398,580 downwards.
ATATTGCATTAAACAGTAGCTCTTATATTTTAGGCCTTATGTGTTGATTTATATATCCTCCAGTCCTCTGGTGGACATCCAATTTCCAAACTTGGATACTTCTCTTGAGAAACTAAATTTTTTAGTTCTCAGACAGGAAGAGTAACTTTCCAAGTCAGTACCTGTCCAGCTCAGAGAAAAACCATAAGGTGATGATGGGGATGGATCTAAAACTTGCACAGGAAAGGCTTTACACTCATTCCTACCTGGATTTTGGGGTGAAGACCTTTGGACGTCTTGGCTGTCCTTTTGATCAATATTCATGCACTTGGAGAAGGCCTGGAAACTTACCTGAAATTTCAGAATCAAAGTGGAAGTCATGTTTGAATTTAAAATACTGGGCTTTTCCTTTCATTGCCCTTAAAACTGGAAGCTTGTTAACAGCAACTCATTGTTTTGTCACTGATACACAGGAGATAGTGCACAGATATTTTTGGATTTTACTTGGTAAAATCAGCCAGTTTTACAGGGGCAAATTGCAGTTCCTTGATGCTGCAACCACAACTCTTGAAATATATTTTTGAGGGATGCTGCTGGCTCATCTTGGTACCCCAGCAGCTGGAAATCGAGGGATGGAAGCATTCACACCACAGAAAGATCTTGCACCTATTTTTAATTGACAGTTATTGTAACTTAATTAATTAATACTTGAACGACACATGTAAATTTGGGTTTGTCTCCAACTGCTGCTTCTCTTGTTTTAGAGTGTGACTGAATGGGATGAGATTAATGGATTCTTCCATTTATTTGGGTTGAAAATAAAATGTCTACATAAAAATACATAATTACATAAAATTACGTTAAAATTACATAAAAATAAAATTACACTAAAAATACATAAATACAAACCTCCCTCCAGGAGTCTGAATGGCCAAATATAAAGAATCTTCCCAGATCTTTGAAAGACGGGGTGAGGTGTGGGGATGGAAATGAGGTGTGGTGTTTGGAAATGATGGAAGACAGGGCTGGAATAATTCCTGGGATGGTTTCTGGTTATCTCCTTAGAGCATTGGGATGCAGCTTTGAGGATTCAGCCTTTCTCTGAGAGGATCCCTTTGAATTTCTGAGCCGGTACCTGGCCCCTTTAGACAGGAGCAAGTGGATGCCTTGCAGTTCCTTGGCTGTAGGTAAGGGTGGAGAGCTCCTCTCAGGAGGACAGCTTCCAGAAAATGCTGCTGCAGAGGGGGTTTAGGGAATAAGCTGTATTGTGGCTAGGAAGCTTCTGGATTAAGGAGAAGTTCAGGGGGGTTACAGAGTTTTTTTCTGTGGATTGTCATTGCAGCAGGTAGCACAGGTTGACTTAAGGAGGGTTTGGACAAACCCTGATGTCAACAGCCCACTGGTGGTATGGCTCAATGCTTTGGAATATACAAAATATCTGAATGTGGGAGATAAATTGATGGGTTTTAGATAATATTTTGGCCACTTTGCTGCTGAATCACCCAGCACCAGCCTGGACCTTGTGCTTAATCTAAGCTCAAATCTTTGGTTTATAAACCAGCTGTAGTAGATAATGCATTTTCTTCTTGTTTCTGGAAGTGCAAAAACTCCATAATCAATCAGCTTTGAGAATAAATTGATGTCAAGTCTGCCTGTGTTGAGTACAGATAATTTGTTCCTGATTCTTCCCATCCCTTTACCTTCTGACTGGCTCACAGTTAGCAGGTTTTCTGCAGACATTGCCTGCGTCCACTTGTATTATATATGGAAAAAAAGAAAGTTTTCAGAGAAGTTAGCAAGTGAAAATGGAGAATGTAATGGCAGACAGAACTGTAGCCTTTGCTGCCAGTGACAGCTATAATTATATATGGGGCACATACATTCTAGCAGATCCTTCCATTTAACCACCCTGGTTTAAGTACAGACCAAATTTAGGATCTGAGCTTGGTGACCATGGCACTCACTACATCTCTAATTCCATCTTCTGCCATTTACTGTCTTTCTCAAATGCTCAGTGAGACTTTTTTTTCCTAGTTGTTCTATGGAACAGCTTTGATTTTTCTCACTTTGTGGTTATTTTAAGCTTCAGAAAACAATAAGAATGTACTTTCTTTTTTTTTTTTTTTTTTTTCCCTCTTTCCTCTGTGCTTTTATGAAAGCAGAATCTGTGTAGATAAAGCACAGTTGATCTGTTACGGATTACTGTTTCTCAGTTATTCTTTTGCTCTTGCATATCATGCCTTTATGTAGAAGAATATTTAAAGGTGCCGTGTAGAACAGTGAGATGAAAGATTCTTTGAGCATTGAAGAATTCTGGTGTCACAGGAGTCCACCTGTTCTCCCCTAACTTTTTTTTTTTTTTTTCAAACAAGTTTATTTAAAGTGATTTTTAGTGCTTAGAAAAGCTGCTGGCTTTTGACAGCCTTCAAGATTGAAAGGCTGTCCCCACAGGTGGTGGCAGCAGCGCTGTGGCCTGGAATTCAGGGCACAGGAGTGGGAATCAGAAGATCCATGTTCTGTTCTCATCTTTATCTCAGCTGACCTTGAGCCAAGTAGCAGCAGCTGAGGCTCAGTTTTCTGTGGGGAATTTTACCCTGGCTCACGAGGACATTGTTGTAAAGATTTGCTGCTCGCTTAGGGAAGAAAAGACAAAGGATAAAAACTCCTTGCATCATCATCAAGCAACAGAGCTCGTGTCCAGTCTACCAGCCATGAGAATAATTGGCAGTTTTCAGGAGAAAATATTACCAGCAGCCCGTGGAGAACCTTGGCATGAGTGGGAGTTCCTTTTGTCTGTGGAAAATTGTCTCAGAGGGGCTGACAAAGCCATGCTGATTTCTTTTGGTGTGTCCTACATGAATGAAATAGTGGTGATTTCTGTGGGGAGCTGGATCAGCCCAGAGAGCCATTGGATGTAGCTTTGTGTGTCACGTCATGGTCAGTATGGGACAATTAATGCACCCATCCAGCTTGCAAAGCTCTTCCTCTGATTAAGCACCAGAGGAATTTTCTTTTTGACCCTTTCAGGCCATCAGCTTAATTCCCAGAAGCTTCAGATTTAATTACCCAAATCATTACCACAGCATGCGTAGCTGCAGATTTTATTAATGACCATAAAATTACTGAATCCTCTTTAAAATGAGTGTGGATTCCCAGCCAGAAGTTCCCTTCACACCTCAGCTCTAGTACAGGTGAATCCCACAGGTTGGTACAGCACCTTGGCAAGTGCCACCTTTCTGTACCTGATTTCCTCCAAGTTTACTACCACTAGTAATACCCTTCTGCAGTTCTGCCACCACATTCAGGTGTTCTTGCCTCTCAAATGGTAGCTGAGCTGAAGTTTTACAATTCTCAGAGCCCGTTCTTATACCTTTAGCAGCAGCCTGACCTTTACACCTCTGTGTTTCAGATTCCTTCTACTCACTCTGCTGCCTTTGTGCCTATCCCTAAAATGTTCTTTAATCCATTTCAATTCCTTCTCCCTGCACAATACTTTATGACTTTGTAAATCAGCCTGAGTGGTACAAAATCAAATGCTTTCCTGAGATCCTGATAACTTATGTCCACTGTTTCACTCTTGTCTAACCTAACGATTTGGTCGTATAATAAAAAGGATTTCAGCAGATTTGTCAGGCATGACCTTCCTTTTATGAATCTGTACTGAATGTCCTCTACTAAATTATGCATTTCCAAATGTTCTGCAATTTTGGCTTTTATCAACATTTCCAATACATACCCACAGCTGAAGCTGGATTTCCTGTTCGAAGATTCAGCAGAACTCTGTCACAGCCCAATGAAATTCATCAGTTTTTCAGAAGCCTCTATCCTACAACTTAAGCTTCTTGTCCTCATCTTACTGAATGGTTCTTTCTGAGAAAGAGTAGGTTTAGATTGGATATTAGGGAGAAGGAATTCTTAGCTGGGAGGGTGGGGAGGCCCTGGCACAGAGAAGCTGTGGCTGCCCCATCCCTGGAAGTGTCCAAGGCCAGGCTGGACAGGGCTTGGAGCAAGCTGGGATAGTGGAAGGTGTCATGTTCGGAACGAGGTGAGCTTTAAACCACCTTTCTGTCCCAAACTATTTTGTGATTCTATAATCCTTGACATTGGAATCAGTATTTTGGTTTATAGAGCTCTGACAGTCCTGAGTGCTCAGGAAATACACAGGATTGGTGTCACACGTGGAGTGAGTTGCTGAGTCTCAGCCCACTCACAGGTGAGGGGGTTTAGGCTGACAGCTCAGTCTAAATTTGGTCTCGAGCTTCCTAAATAATTTCATTTGAGACTGGAGGTCAGTTCACCTCTCTGTGCATCCATTTATTTTCCTTGCCTGTTTCCTAAAGAGTATTTTCCATTGCAGACTTCTGATGTGCTTTTGGCTGAATATATATGTGCGAGGGGGAAGGGAAACTCCAAATCCTCTGAGTGTTTTGCTTAAAGCCTTTATGTTTGTGCTTATACCTGCTTTGAACGTATACCTTGTCACTTGGGCTATGCTTCCAAATCTGGATTTCTCTTGGAGGGATGTTCTGACCCACCTACTTTGTACTGCTGATATATTTAGCAAAGTTTTGCCGTAATAGTCCTCTGGTGCTGTCCCAAAGCTGTGACCTGCTCTGCTGCCTCCCTCCTTCCCTGGCCCCTTCCATGTGTCAAAAGCCACCTGCCAGAGTTCTGCACAGGACCAGGGGAATGGCTTTAAACTGAGAGTAGGTTTGGATTCTGTGCTGGGGAGAAATTCTTCCCTGTGAGGGTGGTGAGGCCCTGGCACCAGCCCAGAGAAGCTGTGGCTGCCCCTGGATTCCTGGAAGCGTCCAAGGCCAGGCTGGACGGGGCTTGGATCAACCTTGGAATAGTGGAAGGTGTCCCTGCCTGTGACAGGGGGATGGAATGGGATGAGTTTTAAGGTCCCTCCCAACCCAAACCATCCTGGGAGTCCATGATTCCTTGTCCCCAAGCCCAGCTCATGCAAAACAAAGGTGCTGCTCAGCCTGGTTAGATTGAGAGTGGCACAGGAGAGTCCCAGGTGGATCTACAACTCTCTGACAGGAGGGGGCAGCTGGGTGGGGGTCAGCCTCTTCTCCCAGGTAAAAACAGACAGGACAAAAAAAAATTGCCTCAAGCTGTGTCAGGGGAGGTTTAGATTGGCTGTTAGGAACAATTTCTTAAACAAAAGGGCTGTCAGGCATTGGAAGGGGCTGCCAGGGAGGTTTGGAGTCCACATCCCTGTAGGTGTCCAGGGAAGGACTGGACGTGGCAATCAGTGCTCTAGACTGGTGACAAGGTGGGGATCAGTCACAGCTTGGACTCAATGATCTTGGAGGTCTTTTTCATCCTCAGTAATTTGGGATTCTGAGATCCCAGTGCTGGAGCAGAACATCTGGGGTTGGAGTATTTGTTAAGACTACAGGGAATGGTCTGTTCTTTAGCCTGGACTCAGCTTTTAGAGCACAAGCACCACTAGAACCCTGCTTGGGTCTGTGTCTGCCCTGTATCTGCTGCTTATTGAAGGAGAAAATTGGAGTTATGGAGATACTTAACTTAAAATTACACAAAATGCTCAGTGTAATAGATTCGCTTTTCTTTAAAAAGCCAGGTTCTGCCTCCCTCCTCCAACCTTCCTGTTAGATGTCATCCAAGATGGATTCCAAGTGCAAAAAGAAAAAAAAAAAAAAAGGAAAAGAAATAAAGCAAGTGAACCTGCAGCAAGTGAATCATTCCTACTAAATTTAAACCACTTATTATGGGGAGGGAAAAAAAAAAAAGAGAGAACTTGGATTACAGGTTTAGCAAGCGTGAGCACATACTTCAGCGTGTATTGCTGGATTTGCAATTGCCAAACTACTGATTTCTTGGAACTCTGCTATTAGCATTGTTAAGCAGTGTTCCAGACAGTCACTCCTATAAATCCTGTTAATATGTTAAGCAGGAGAAGGCCTTTGAAAGAATAATATTTAGCTGGCGAGTGATCTCCATTTGGGTGTGTGGTCTGGTCTAAGGTAGGGGAAGTGACTGTACTTGCTCTTGGAATGTGTGGCTGGAGCATCCACTTGATGTTTGCTTGAGTGTTACTGCTATTTCTAGTAGGTGCTTGGGAATATTTGATTTATTTTTTGGGAGAAAAGTGTTAAACGGGGTATGAAGGGAAAGAAAACCGGAGAGGGACTTCGGTCAAGAACCTGAGGGACAGGACACAAGGAATTGCTTCCCACTGCCAGAGGGCAGGGCTAGATGGAATACTGAGAAGGAATTCTTGGCTGTGAGAGTGGGAGGCCCTGGGATGGAATTCCCAGAGAAGCTGTGGCTGCCCCTGAATCCCTGAAAGTGTCCAAGGCCAGGTTGGATAGGGCTTGGAGTAACCTGGGATAATGGAAGGTGTCCCTGCCCATGACACAGAGTGACCCTGGATGAGCTTTAAGGTCCTTTCCAGAACAAACCATCCATGATTCTCCAGCTCTTGACTTTGGAATTGGTATTTTGTTTCACATAGCTTTGAGAGGACTCTGTGCTCAGATCAGGGTACCAGCAGCTCCCACCTGCAGTTCAGCAGGGTGGGTGTCACACATGGAATGAGTGTCTGAGTCTCAGCCCAGTCACAAATCAGTGAGTTCCAACCCCCTGCCCTGGGCAGGGACAAGTCATCTCTGTTCTGCATGAGTCACTGGGTAGAAACAAGATGAAGTCTCTGGTATAAAGTCACCAGAGCACAGCTTTACTTTGGACTAAAAGCTCATCCTCTCCCTTGCCTCTGCTGCTCCGTGTTCCTCTGCAGGGGTGGCAGAGCCCCTCAGGCTTTCTGGCAAAGCTGTGAAAAAGGAAACTTTGATCGGCCTCTTGCTTGCCATGGATAATTCCTGTAGAGGGGAAGCTGATCAAAGTCCAGGTCAGCCGGGAGGAAGAAGAGGGGAAGCAGAAAAGGACGGTGGAGCCACAGATCGATATTTTCAGCACAACAGGTTGACAAGGGCACGGGGTGGAGCAGGGCAAGGGGACGTGTTTGATCTGTGCTGCTGCAGTGGGGACATGTCTGCCATGGCCCAGCCCTGTTCCAGCATCCCTGGCAGAGTCAGGATTCTCAGATAACTCCTTGTGTTCTGAAATGAACAACAGATGGGTGCCCTGGGTGCCCTGTGACCTCCAGCAGTTGTGAGCAGAGGGCAGACCCTGGTGACACTGCCCTGCTCTCAGCCTCCTTTTATGGCACAATTTTTATGTAGACTTTTTTTGGAGGTGAAAAGGAACTGTATTCTTATTTTATTACAAGTAACTGGGAGCTCACAGCATTTTTCAGAACGCTATTTTATATTTTGCAAAGTTCCTACCAAGTTTATTGTTTGTACAGCATTTTATCACATTCCTTTTTGGGAAAAAGTAATGATGATCTTAAATCCAAAGCCTGTTTTAAAACAGATAATACTTAAATTTTATGCAGTGAATTTGCTATTGTCAAGCGATACCACTTTCCTCCTAATACTTTTTCTTGTGCCATACAGCAGTGCAAAAATAAAGGCTTGTGAGGCATGACTTGTTTCTCTTTCCTCTTCCTGGTACAAGTGATGGCAGATAGAATTCTGGTTTCTTTTTTTGGGTCAGCAACTGTGTGTAGGTTCTTGAACTCAATTCACCTGAATGTGCATCTTGTATTGAGCATCTTCATTGGATTGTGTAGTTGCAATTCTGTGTCCCTGCCAAGAGTTTTACATCCATGCAAATGCAGATTCCAAGCATGGTTGGCCATTCTATGAAAAGATGCAGCTTTTGGAAATGTTCCCTCATTTGGCACAGGAAAAGTTAAAATCAAGTCAAATAAAAAGGAAATCAAGTTTGATTCAATCAACACATTTCAAAGCCCTTGTCTTGCAATTAATCTCCCTCTGTCAAGGACCCAATGCCAAGTGCAGTTTCTGGAATTCCACTAAAGAGGGTTTGGGCCATCTACGGAAGTGCTTCCTGGAGAGTCATGGATGAAGAAAGGTCCCTTCCTATCCAGTTGGATTTCTTGGAGCTGTTGTATCTTCTGCACTGTCCCTTGTTGACCCTCCCCTTTCCCACACAGAATCTGTGAGTTTCCCACAGAATCTGTGAGTTCCTCTTCCTAGTGGACTCCCGAATCCCCTTTGGTTCAAGCAGTCTGCAGTGGAGGTGGATTCATGGCATGCAGACGTTGTGCTTGGCAATAGAGCTCCTCATTTCACTAGGCATGTCCAGGGCTCCTGTGCCCCTGTATCCCTCACAGAAAACTGTCAAGGTAATTAGTGTTAACTGGATGGTGTTTGAAGGAGTCTCTCATTTATTGTATGTTTGGCCCAGGCTTGGACTCAAGGACTTGGCAGTCTCCCATCCATCAGTTTTGTTAAGGATGAAGGGGTGTTCCTTAGGGTGTACCTGGAGTTCAAAGTGCAAACCCTTCTGGTGTGATGAGGGGCTTTAAATCTCAGTTCCACTCCAGAGCCTGTCTTGTCCCTTGTAGCTCTGTAGGAGTCAGGTGGCTCCTAATTCACTCTTCCTCCCCCATTTCAGTGGTCAAAGTGACCTGAGGTGGCTGAGAACCTGTTTGATCCCTAAGGAAATGGACTTGTAGCAGTCATTGGCTATCCCTGCCAGTCAGGAGTTTGTGCCTCACTGCCATTCTTCTGTTGGTGACATTTACATGTCATTTCAGGTGAAAAAGCCAATTAAAGTCTGGTCTTTGATTCCAGGCAAACTTTTAGCCATGATTGGAGGGGTCAACATGCAGCAATGCAGGAGATACACCAGTGTAGGTGGTTGGGATGTTAAGGCTGGAAGCTCATTTGTAAGCAATAACCAAAGTACAACCCAGGTGCTCTGCTCAGGTGGGTCTGCAGGGCTGGCTTGGTGGCAGAATTTAATTTCCAGCTGCCATTAAGGACAAAGCAACACTAAATAACATCCTTTTACTAGGCTTGCATTGCCTTTGATGGATCTCTGGGACTTCTGGAGCAGCTCAGGGTCCTTTCACGGATGGTCATTTCTGCCTTTCTGGAAGCCTTGGAGTTTTGGGAACTTCATGATTTTGTGACCTCAATTTTTCTGTAGTGGGATCTGTTGCCAGTCTGCCTCAAAATGCAGCCCGGCCTCTGCCTTGTGCTCTAGGAAATTCCAGTAAATCTGAGCAAGGAGGTTTCTTTTGCATGGGATTTGGGAGGGAGAAGAAGGGAGAAAAAGTTTTGACTGTGATCTTTGGCTAATTGTCCTGTGCAAATGTGCTGTGGGGCATATTGTAGGAGAAATCATTTATTTGCTTTTCTATGATTACCTGTAATAAATGATAAGCTGTGGCTCTATCATAAGTTTGAGGTGATTGTTTTTTCAGGGGGAGAGGTTTATGTTGATGTTTTCCCCTCAGAGTTCAGAGAAAAAAGAAGATTCCATAAAAAAATTGTAAACTCGTTAACTTGACAAGGAGCTGCTGCATTTCCTCGCCATAATCCCAAAATATGGCCTGCTCCAGGGTTGTACTTGTGAAGGGTTTGGTAAACAACACAGTCACAGTAAGAATGAAAATAGCAGTGGCTGGAGGTGACTTTTGAGTGTTTTTTCTAAGGATTTTTATGTTCATAAAAAGTGTTTCCACTCACTGGCGCAGGTTGCTCAGAGAAAATGAAGTCTTAAATTTTGAAGATACTCTGGACATGGTCCTGAACAGCTGGCTTTGGTGGCCCTGCTTGAGCAGGGAGCTTGGATAAAAGGATTTCCACGTGGAGCTGGATGCTGCACGTCACCAAGCCATGGGGGGTGCTCAAGAGGTGGCAGTGCCTGGAGGAGGTTCCTAGCCTTGCTTCCCAGGGCACAAATAAAACACATCCTCGAGTCATATGGCAGAGCTTTTTTTAAATTTTTTTTTTTTTCCTAATATGCCTATTTTGGGAAAATGGGCTAGAGAGTCCTAGATTAGCTCCAGTATTTTGGACATTAGTCCTACTTTTGTGCGTGTACCCAGAAGAATTTAAGTTTTGATACAAATGCAGTACCTGGACTTTTAAAAGCACTGGGTAAATAAGAGCCTGTCTGAACATCTCTGAGGAATAAAGGACTTGGAGCTGGCAGAGGAGGGCTGCTGTCTGGAATGTGAAGCCAGACACATTCAAAGTAGAAATCAAGTACAAATTTGTAGTGGAGAGGATGATTAATCACCAGGATAACTGGAGTGGATGGATCCTTGGTCTCTTGCTGGTTTTGGGGTGAGATGTCCTGGGACAGAAGTTAAACCAGGTAACAGCTTTACTTCACACTGGCCTCAGTGTAAAGAAACCTTTTGAATCCAAAATAATTTAGGTTGGAATGAGTCCCACCTTTGACAGATGCTTGTCACCCAGACTAGAGCATTGAGTGACACATCCAGTTGTGCCTTGGGCACCTCCAGGGATGGGGACTCCACCAGCTCCCTGGGCCCATTCCAAAGTTTAACAATCCTTTCCATGAAGAAATTCCTCCTGATGTCCAGCCTGAATCTCCCCAACACATGTTCATGGACATGTGTGCACACATGTGCACAGGGCCTACCCGGAAGACCTCCTTGCAATTCTTACAGACCTTAAGCTGTATATTGAGTAAAAGACCTACATTTTTAAAATCTTGCTGTTTCTAGGAGAGTATGGGTTTGTAATTATGCATGGAGTTGGGGATCTGCCTTCACTGCGAGTTCAGCAGTGGTAGAACTTTGTTCTTAGGGCTGAATTTCTTCACCAGCCCGGACCTTGGTGATTCTACATTTCAGGATTGGTGTGATAATTGTAGTGCTGGGGCCTCTGCTTTGTTCAGCCACTGATACTGCCCTGGGTGGCTTTAAGCCAAGAATTCAGCCCCTCTGTTCATGTTTTACTTATGTCAAAATGGTGATGTTTGTCTTCCCCAAGGACAAAAGCTTTTAGTTTGTTATTTGTAAAGCCCATTTTAAGAACTCGCCAAGGAAGGTATTAGTGAAATACAGAGTGATGGCTTTTTAAAAAAAAAAAAACTTATACTATGCGAGTCACTCAGAAATTAAAAATTAGTTGCTCTTCCAAATCAGTGATATCAGGCTCATCTTTACCAAGTAACTTTCTCCTTGCTTCTGCTGGGTGTTGTGGATCAGGGTGAACTCTACTTCAAAACATTTAATTGCACACAGTGAGAAATGAAGAAAACTGAAGGGGATCCCAAGAATGTATTAAAAATCAGAACTAAAATGAGGATGATTTCATGTCAAGTGAGACAAATGCAGAGTTGATACTCCAGTGCTTCACACTTCCACTTGTCCTTGGCACCGAGAAAATGAGATTTTTAATATCTGAAAAACAGATTGCCATGAAGACTCATCCATTGTAAATTTAAGCTGCCTTTATAGCAACTTAAGCTGGGGACAAGATTGTTCATTACATCTGATTCTACAACTGCAACCATGATTTCCATATTAATAGTGACTTTTTTTTTTTTTTTTTTAAATTGTCTCTACCAGAAATAGGAAGGGGAGCTGCTTGTGTTTTCTCTGGGTTAGCAGATAATTTATTTAATGAATAATGTGAAAAGGGCAAAGGTTTGTGAATTCTTACTCCCATATCACCACAAAGAGTGGTGACACCTGCCTTGGCTGCTGTGCTCAGACTGCTTTGGTGCTAAAAGGAGAGGGAAAGAGGGATACTGAGTCATGATTCAGAGTCAGGATTTGTTGCTGATGGAATTTATGTTGGTCGGGATTGAATTGTTTCGACTCCGATTTTAGGTGAAGGGTTTGCTTGTTCCCTGCCTGATGTGCCCTTAAGCGACAAAAGCATTGAAGCAACTTCTCACATGTGTCTGGGGGTGGGGAAGGTATTTCTGTGCCACTGAACTTTAGACCAACGTGGAGTCAAAGACTGTTTGTGTCCCTTTTCAATAGCGGCCGCTCGGGGCTGGCAGCGGCTGGAGGAAGCACCAGCTTCCTCTCCGTTCTCTGGAGCTGGGTTTCCTTTCACCAGTCCTGCTTCCAAGGCAGACCTGAGCCTTCCCTGTCCTTCCTTACTTCGTCTGGGACAGTTTGTGGTTGCATTCTGAGTGTGGTAAACCTGCCTGACACTTTAACGTAGCAAAACCAGAGAATTATTTATCCTTATTTTCTCCTGGTTTTGCTGCTGTTTATTTCTGCTGAAATCCTGTTGCCCTCTGTCTGCACTCACAGATCTGCAGTCTCTTGGAAAAGCTCATCTTCCTCCTCTAATCACGTCCCAAATTTGGTCTAGATCCTAATGGCTCTTCTCTTGAAACATCTGAGGTCCATACCAGCTTTTTCCTCTTTCATTGCTATCACTAATATCATCCTCCTGCCTTTGTCATCTCAAAACCTGAGTTACAGCAGCCTTTTCTTTGCTTCTCTTATCTCATCTCCTCATGTTCTACTTTTAATCCTTCATTTCATGATGATGGAAGGTGATTTTTTTTTCCTTTCTGAGTTTTCTCCTTTGCTACATCCATACTACTCACCCTGGAAGCAGATCCTTCTCTGAGGAATCCAGTTCTTTATCATTAGCCCCTCTGACCTTCAGAAAGTTTGTATATATTCAAGTCTAATTTGTTCCTCTTTGGAAAACAAAACAGCTCTCTGTATTAAAATTTGGCAAGAAGTCAGCAGCATGATCTCATATTTTTTGTGACTGCCTCGGGGAATATGTTTAAAATGCAGTTAAGAAATTTGACAGAGGAGGGGTTTGGTGGGGGAGTCTCTCTAAAAGGTTTGGGGTGGCTGACAGGGAGGGACCTGGGTGTTTGGCTCCTCCATCCATCAGTGCTTTGGTGTCAGTGATTCTCTCCCAGCTCACAGAATGTGGCCTGTGAGGGTCTGCTGGGACCATTCATCTTGGTGATCTCTTTTCCTGGAGAGAAAGAGGCAGCTCAGGACGTTAGTGTGGGCCTGATAAGTTGTTCTGGAAGAGCAGCAGCTGACTCTCAGCACCTCCCCTCCCTGGAAACAGCCAGAGTTTTCCCTGGCCACAGCTGGGTGGGAGAAGGCTCTTATGGACAGGCTTAAACCTCCCAGGAAAGCTGGTGGTCAAAAGCTGAGTGCTTCCACTTCTGGGAAAGCTCATTCAGCCCAGCCTTTGGTCATGAAAGTTCATGAGGTTCTTCGTGGAGGAAAAAATGGAAAAAAAACACGTAGTGATGATATCATCATGCCTGGAGGGATTTAGGAGCTGTGTGGATGTGGCACTTGGGGACAGCCTTGGCAGTGCTGGGGTAACAATTTGACTTGACGGTCTTGATGGAGGTGATTTTCCTCCTGTGCTCTGCTCTGTGAGGCCTCATGTGGAATTCTGTGTCCAGCTCTGGGGTCCTCAGCACAGGGAAGATCTGGAGCTGTTGGAGTGAAACCAGAGGAAGCCACGGAGCTGCTCCGAGGGCTGGAGCCCCTCTGGAGCCAGACTGGGAGAGCTGGGAATGTTCAGCTTGGAAAAGGCTCCAGGGAGACCTCAGAGCCCCTTCCAGTGTCTGAAGGGCATGGAAGGACAGGACAAGGGGGGATGGCTTCCCACTACCAGAAGGCTGGGATAGGTGGGATATTGGGAAGGGATTCTTGGCTGTGAGGATGGTGAAGCCCTGACAGAGGCTTCCCAGAGAAGCTGTGGCTGCCCCTGGATCCCTGGAAGTGTGTCCCAGGCCAGGTTGCATGGGGTTTGGAGCAACCTGAGATAGTGGAAGGTGTCCCTGCCCATGACAGGGGGTGGGACAGGTTTAGCTTTAAGGTCCCTTTCAACCCAAACCATTCTGGGGTTCTGTGATCGTAGAGGGCTTTTCCAGCCCAACCAGCTCTGTGCCTCTGCATCCCCATGTGTCCAGTGGGCTCCATCTGGGTGAGGTGCAGTTCTTCCCCAACATCTTCAGCAGGTGTTGAGGGAGCAAGAATCATTCTCTAATGTCTGGACCACTTCTAACCACTGAGAAGAGCCAAGATGTGTCCATCCATGGCTGCACTCCATGGATTAGCAATCCACAATTGCTGATGTTAGAGATGGAGCAGAGGAAATTATCCCGTGCAACTCCCTGTGCTGCTCTATCCACTCATTTTCTATCCCAGCTCTTCCTGGATACAACATCCTACTTTTCTCTTTCCTCTTGGTTAATAGTTTGACATTTGGAGCACTTTCAGTCCGTGTTAGTTTGTGGAGAAAGACATCAGCAGTGATAGCTGAGGAAAATTCTATTAGGTCATTCCTCCTCAGATCACAGTACCTGTCTCCTGAGCTCTTTGCGGATGTTGGCCAAATAATCCTTTTAATAGCTTTTGTGAGTTAAAAGGGTAGGTAACTGTCATAAAGCTAAATGATTGCATAGATTAATTTACTTGTGGCTGAAAGAAATCAATTGTAATTTAAATTTTTGTCTCTGGACTGATTACAACACCAGACATCAACTTTCTCCATAAGAATTTACCCCTCTGCATTGAAGTCTGTGAGTCTGGATTAGTGTCAGATTATCCAGAATGATGTGATTGGATCCCTTTGCCTCTCCCAGACATCTCTAATGTTCTTGGATCTTTTCCTTGTGTCTTACAGAATGGTGAATAACACTGAAGACCCTCAAGAGGCTTTGTAACGTCCCATCCTCATGTAAAGTATGCTCAGAACTTTTCCAGTAGTGTAAGTACAAGCTGAAGAAACTCACAACAATTAAGAGTAATTTTGTGGTGTTCTTCTGTTAAATTGTCTAAAAAGAGCAGAGAAATGGTTACAATGATTATGAGCAGTTGGCTGAGTTGGGGAGTTTCACTGGTTTAGTGGAAGATTTATACCAGGGAAGACATTTAAACCAGGTATAGTAAAATAACTTTTACATTAAATTAGGGAGCAGTAACATCAAATTGCTCACTTGGTCTGGCTCATGTATTGTTCGTGCTTCTAGATTTCTGTCACTGAAACAGAAGGAAAATGATGCAGTCTTGATCAGAGAAAAATCAGTGTTAAAGGAGAGATCTCCATACAGCAACTGAACAAATGAGAGGGATAAAGAATTTAACACCACTCTAGCTTTGCTGAAAGGGATGAGCAACCTTCAGTTTAGTAGCCTCCTGCAGAGGCAGAAAACCTGGGCACCTCACCTAACCCTGGTGCTGGATGTGTTGGTCCAAGCCACCCGAGTATCTTGAACCCCAGTGCCAGTCGAGGTTGTTCAAATCTCACTGTGGAATTTGAAATCAGTTTGTTCCTTTTAATTGCTTCTGTCATATATCTTCAATTTCATTGGTTTTCATGCTGTTTCTTCAATAAATAAGCAAATTAATTCAAATTTTGAAGCTTGTCAGGCTGAAAGGAAGGGCTTGACCTGCACTGTGCTGTCACTCATCTCCCACTGGCCAATCCTGTACGGCTGCTCACAATATCCCTGTTAGAGGAACAACCAAATGCTCGTCCCCTGCAGTCAGATCCTGAGATACTTTGACCTCTTGACTTCAGATTGTTCCTTCTGTCAGACTGAGCTGGAAAGAAGAACCTTTTCTGCAGGATAGGTAGCAAGGAACTGGGCTGCTGTGAATGCATCGCATTTTCCCTGATGGATTATTTCAGGGATGAAGATGTATCCTTGGACAGTGATAGTGCAAGTGGCAGTGCAGTCACAGCCTTCTGTAGAAGGAGTCGCAGCAAAAAATAATGACTGACAGGGATTTAGTGTTGGAAACCAGCACTAAATGTATTTCAAAAAGCCATTAATTAGTGATTTTCTATTGCCGGTGGCTTAGTGTTCTGTTCAAAACTGGTGATTTCCTACTTTGCTGCCAGTCCCTTGAGCCACCTCCTCTTCTTCCTTTTAGCTGGAAGTATGTTGGATTTCAGTATTAAAATCACCACTTGAAATTGTAAAGATCTGGTTCGCAGCAGGAAAGAAGTCTGAAGGTAAGGCCACATCACCCTGGGCATCTTTGTTATCCTGGTAATTCAGAGTTTGCTGGGTGACCTCAGAGCTCCTCTGTGCTTGGAGTGAGCACAAGGACATCTCACAGCTTTGTGTCAGGCTTTGGCCAGAAATTTCCAGACTGGGAATTGCATAGCTTGAATTTCCTGTGTTTCAGCTTGATTTCAGTCATGTTCTGCCCCTGTGCAGTTTTCTGCTGCCACCTCCCAGCAGAGCAGTAGCAGCTTCCTTGATTTATTCCAGTGTATGTGCAGTTAATGTGGCCATGGAAGATGCTGTAGAAGTAGAGGTGAATAATTTCTGACTGAGGGAAAACTGGGGGAAACCTATTTGGAGGGGATTGGAGAGTATTAAATTAGAGGAAATGGGCCAAGATGACCCATTCAGATAGAAAGTTTCCAGGTTAAACCACAGATATCTTTTAAAAAGGGTAAGTGGGATTGTGAAGGGGAAAGAACAAAATGGAGCTTTAAAAAATTAAAAAGTTTGATTTTAAATAGTGATTAAGATTGAAGAGTTGCAGAACTGCTATGGTAAGAGAGTAGTTGGTTACTCCTAAGAGCAGGAGTCACCTGGGTGCAAGTTACCATTTCACTGCCTCATTTTTACCCTTAGTAGGATGAGAGTCAGTGCTGGAGAGAAGTTTGAGGCATGGTGTGAACACAGAACTCTTGATCTTGGCCTCACAAGAATTAAGAATTTATCTAAAACTAAGTCCTGAGCCAACACAGCTTTATCTCTATTGGGCTCCCCATAAATATGGGAGTAATTACATGAGCTTAGTAGTCCATATTGATTAATTAATATGTGTTAATAGTGAGCTATGACTATCAGTATGTTTTACATCCTTCAAAGTATGATTTCTGCTAGAACCAGACAGTTTCACTGTCATCACTTCAAATTTACCTGAATGATCAGGCCAGAGCTTATGAATTTAACTGCCAGCAATGGCAGGGGAGCCTGGGCAGTGAGTAAAAGAAAATCAGGGTAAACAGTGCAGATGGGGAAGGACTGGATTGAAGCTGTGTCATCATTTGGGAAAAGCAACAGGAAGAAAAGAACAAGAGTGTGAACTCTACCAAGTCAGCACAGATTGAAGAGCGGGCACTGGATCTAGAGTGGCTTAGGAAATCACCACAGGCTGAGCTGTACCTGTGCAGTGTCCTTGAAATGTGACACAAACCAGGTTAATTAAACTCAGGTAACAGAAAACTCAGCTGATTTTCTCCTTTTGTCTTTGGTGACAAGATACTGTGCAAATTGTGGGTGACTCTGGGAGCATTCATTTGGCTTTTTTAGCTTCTTTAACTGAAACAATGTCCTGCCTGAGTCCTTGGTTTTACTTTAAGATGAACCAGATGAGTTCATGATTTCATAGCAAAAGTGACCTAAAGAAAAAAATCTTGTTGAATGGTAAAGTTTTTTTTCCCTCAAAAGGGTTTGGCACAGCTGCCCAGGGAAGTGGTGAATTCCCTTCCCTGGAGGGATTTAAAAGCTGTGTGGATGTGATACTTGGGGACGTGGGTTGGTGGTGGCCTTGGCACTGTGGAATGTGCACTGGGTCTTGTCTGTCATGCAGGAAATTTCCCTGGCTTGGGTCTGGGTTACACAAAGACGTGTTTGTTGCTTTAAGAGCATAAATTAGGATATTAATTTCTTTCTGAAAGCTTTTAACTAAAATAAAACTCCAGTATGGAAGCAGCAGTGGCTAGAAGCCTATGGTTTTTGCTATTATGATTTCTTTTCTTCAAGGAGAGACTGCTATCTGTTCCTGAGTTCTCCAGGTGTAATCTCTGTCTTCACATTACTGGCTGTGCCAATAATGCTGCACTTGCAAACTGTTTTTCTAGTGGAAAATAATTTGCTTTGTAGTTAAGCACAAAAACAGGGGTAGGTGAGATTCAGCTGTTTGCTGGGTTTGGATTTTAGTTTTCTGAAGTAATTAATTTCTCTTTTAAGGAAGTGTTTTAGTTGTTAGTGGTGGTGATAGATCCTGAAGGAGAATGAAGGTGCCTGAAATGCTTCAGAATGTTTCTTTTTCTTCATGTGTGGAAGAGGTAGTGGAAATCCTAGTAATGGCTTTACTTGAGAGTTGTCCTACACCTTGTCATATGTGATACTATAGATGGACTCTGTGTCCATCATATGTGTGGTGAGAAAAGGCTCAGAGTTTGGCCAGGCTCTTGTTCTGCCTTCTTGCAAAATTCCTGAGTGACTTTGAAGAAGTCATTTGGACTCGTCCAGAGTCCAGCCCCTCTCTGGGAGCTCTTGGTCACAAAAATTAGTGTAGTGTTACTTGCCTGCCTCACAGGAATCTTGTGACTGGAGTATTTAGATACCCCAAGTGGCAGAATTAATGGAGAAGAGTTCTGAGACTCTGCCTGCATTTTAATAAAGGATTGGCCAAATTTTGAAATTAAGTGGAGGAGGCAGAAGACAGCACTGTACCTTGTAATCATGATGGCTGAAAATTATGAATTATCATAGAATCCCAGAGTGTTTTGGGTTTGAGTTGGAAGGGACCTTAAAGCTCGTCCTGTCCCACCCCTGCCATGGGCAGGGACACCTCCCACTATCCCAGGTTGCTCCGTGTCCCATCCAACCTGGCCTTGGACACTTCCAGGGATTGGTCAGTCTGGTGTCTAGGGCAGGCCCATGTCTCAGTTTTATTGATGACTTTTTAAATGACTGTTTCTTCATATGGATTAACACTGTTTCAGTGTGTTCGTGAGATTTACTGTAACTAAAGCACACAAGTCCTGCTTTGAGAGCTGTTACAGTGCTTATATATCCAAAGTTTAATCTTTGACTCCCAAATCCAAGAGCTCCTCCTTGCTCTTGGCACAGGTTTGGGCTTTGGGCCCTGGTTCAGCACTCAGCTGCCACTACAGTTTTTCTCTCTGTTTGTTAGTCCTGCTGATCCCTCATTCTGCCCTTGAATCCAGACTCAGAGTTTGAATTCCTGCCTTGTTGCTGTAGAATTGCAACAATAGCAGGAAACCCAGATTTTGGAAGTCGGGAAGGTTAGGGTTAGACAGATAAGGTGTCAGTGTGAATCAGTGTGTGCCTTGAGTAGAATTCAGAAATATCTGGCTGCCAGCCCTGTGCTTAGTCAGAGGTCAGTCCCTTTTGTAAGACTTGGATTATGACAATAATTGCCATTTATATTATATTTTTGCCTTGTAAGATCAATCTCAAGTTCTCTCTCTCTTTCCCAGAGACGTAAAGCAGCGTAAGTTACTCACTCAAGTGGCAAAACGACTGGGTTTGCTCACTGCCAGCATCCATTAAAATTATTTTATCAGCAGAGAATTTCAGGGAATAAGTGGAAGAACAGCTTGTGTAAAGCAGTGAGTCAGGGTTTGGGGCTCTTTAACCAGCTGAGAAACTTGAAGCCTCCTGAAGAAACGATGTGTTGATATTCTGCTCTCAGCTTGCCTCCTCTAATTTGTGTAGCGGTGAGTATTTGATTACGCCGGATTTATTTTCAGAAGTTTTCAGGCTGCTCTTATTAATTGTCCCCATTTTGATCGAAGGCGTGTGGCAGAGCTCTGCATTCCGGAGCCGCTGTTTTGCATCCCTAAACAGAGCTGGTGACGCTGGGGCTCCGTGGCTCAGCTCGGAGCCTGATTTCCCTCCTTGCTGCAGCGCGAGGCTCTCGTTTCCCCGGGATGAGAGCAGTCATTACAAGAATTACATTTTGTTTGTGAATCAGGATGAATGGGAGTAGAGGCCTTTTTTTTTTTGAAAATCAGAACCCAGAGATGCAACTGCAGGAGATAATTATGCAAACGTATGGATGAGGATGACTCTGTGTTCGTTGACATGATGAGCACTTCAGGCCTGAGGTTTTTTCTTTTTTTCTCTCTCTCTCTCTTGAAAACTGGTACAACTCCTCTGAAAATACTGGAGTTGCAACTGATGAGCATAAGTGATGAGTCAGATCCTTAATCCTCTGTTACGCCTCAGAATTCACAGCATCAGCTGCTGGTTTTGAAGGCAGCTTTGCTTAATATGGTGCAAAGTTTTAGGTGGTTCTGAAATATTTATATTGCTGTGAATCATTGAGTCACACAATGGTTTGTGTTGCAAGGAACTGTAAAGATCATCACATTCCATTGGCAGGGATGCCATTCACTGTCCCAGGTTGCTCCAAGCTCTGTCCAGCCTGGCCTTGGACACTTCCAGGGATCCAGGGGAAGCTGCAGCTTCTCTGAGAAACCTGTGCCAGGGCCTCACCACCCTCCAGATTGAAGGAGATTCATTTGTTCAGTAAGAACAGAAAAAGCCAAAGCTTGAATTTCAGAAGACTGGATACTGTTATGCCCCAAATGCCTGAATTCTCTTCCAGCAGTGCCTTAGAGCTGCCCTGGAAGGGTCACAGTCTTTGCCTCTGGGCTCGATCCTTGTGTGTCCCTTCCAACTCAGAACATTCTGGGATTTTTTTGGTGATACATGTCAGTGCTGTCTGTGGAACAGCTATAGCTCAATGAAAGCCCTTCCTTTAAGCATCTTGTAAGAACCAGCTGCATCCTTTGGGATAGGGCAAAGGGTTGGTGGGGCCCTGATCAACCTCATCTCTCAGTGCCATCCCTGCCCATGGCAGATGAGCTTTAAGGTCCCCTCTAACCAACACCAGCCTGGAATTCTGTGTAGAAAAGGAACGACTGAACGAAGCAATGCTTGGTCCTTGGATCTCATAAATATGTGTGGAGAGAGAAACAAGCTTGCATAACCTAAAGCAGGGTTAAAAAATTCAGAGTGGGCAGCTGGAAGTGGAGTTTCTTTGTAGTCACTGGTTCTCGTAGGAAGCATTTGGGAGCAGTACTTCATGTGTATTTGGTGGTTGAATGGCAGACTGGGTGATACGCAAATTACATTGCTTTGGAAATAGCCATGCCATCCTTAAGGCCCATTTTTAATATCAGGAGGACATCCGCCTCCAGAGCTGTTCAGGCTGCAGTTCTCACCAACAGTGGATGCACAGACACACAGGAAAAATCTGGCAGGTTAAGGAGTTCAACTTTCAACTGTGATGGTAGTTAAAACTCTGGTTTAATTAATGAGTTGTACAAGTGATTTTTTTAGCTGTGTACTTCAGAAGAACCTATTTCAGCTGGAAAGCCACAATTTATGTTGTGACTTTGCTCTTCCATTTAAATGCTGAGATGGCATTGAGTGACACCAAGGAGGTGCCTGTGATATTGTGAAAAGTGCTGGTGCTGTAATAAATGAGGTGACAAATCCTGGTTGTCCCTGTGAGCAGGACAGTGCAGTGCAGGGGTGTCCTACCCTGTGCTGTGTGTCAGAGAAGGGTAAATGTTGGCATCTCTCCCCATCCTGCTCTCCTCAGTTGATGGGACTTGATCAGAATCATTCTTAAACCAATTACCAGACTTAGGATCCTGTTCTGAACACTTTGGCTCTTGCCCACATCCATATTATGCAGATTATATCAAATATAGGTCTTACAGCAGAAAGCACAACTGGTTTTGTAAGTCTTGAGCTTTGCTTATTAGATAAAGCTGTGAATTTTAATGGAAATTGGAGAAGGATCTCTGCAGAAGAGCATCTCCTCAGTGATGCTAGAGTGCTTCCTACTCATCTACAGTGAGTAGAGGAGTGGAAAAAATGATTTCTTGTGATCATTAAAGAGTCCAGAGCCATTTTCTCAAGTGTTAGAGGTGTTAAGGCTGCTGTCTGGCCTTATTCCCAAACGGGTAATTGAATTGCTTTGAACTTCTGCGAGTTCAATTGGACATGGACTTAGCTCGTAGCTGTTTTATGGGATTATTCTGCTGTGCTCCATCACCTAGAAAGTTAAGTGTTGGGTAAATGATTCTTGTATCAGCGTGGGCTTGGGCTGTGAGAGTAGGTGAGAAACCCTTGATGTGTTTTTCCTTACTTTTCTCTATGCAGTGCAGGAAAATAAGGGAAGAGAGCACTCTGGCCACGTATCCCCACTGGAGATCAGAAGAGTCAAACTGGGGACTCTGCACCCACATCCAAAGGGTGAAATTCATTAAAAAAAAAAGAGTTTAAATAAATCTTGATGGAATGAGAAGGACAGGCAATGCTGGTGAGAGCAGCCCCTGAACAGCCTCCACGCCACAAAGTCCCCTTAGAAAGGGAGGAGTGCTGCTGCATTGGGCTGGTTGGGACCTGCTGGATATTTTATAGCTGCGGGTTTGGGCTGGAAAATAAATTAGAAGTTTTTTATTTACCTCCTTAGAGTTCTCCCTTCAGTCTGATATTCAGGTACCTCAGGTTGCTTTCAGATGAGCCGTGAAAGATGAGCATGAAGTTTTAATGCTTTAGAATGGTACAATTGGACCACCTTTCTGGGGATGATTGCCAACTTAGTGTAAGGAATGTAAATAAGTTTGATATTTTAGGCTACTTACATTTTTTTCTGCCAGAACCTAAAGAAACTTTGTCTTAAAGGGCAAGATTCAGTTGTTAAAAAATCAGTCACTTTTACTTTTGAGCTTAATTAGAAATCTGCAAAATTTCAAAGAGAAAAATACACAACTGTTCTTCCTTGGTTATCTCTCTTTTTTGGGTGCCTCCACAAGGAAATTCGACAGCCCATTGTCAGTGGTGAAAGTATTGATAGCAGACAAAGCATGGGATGTAGAGGATATTTTGCTACACAGGCAGCAAAGTTTGCCTACAGGAAAGTCAGTCCACAGTCCTGTTCTCAGGAAAAGTATTTTCCATCTTGATTTTCTCCTATACCCCCAATCATTCTGCTTGTCTCTGTCTTATTTTATTCCTTGCTACTTTTGCAGTTGATTGTATTTCACAAGGAAAAAGAGGGGGAAATAAATTGAATTACAGGTAGCCAGAGGAGTGCAGGAGGATAAGAGGCTCTTACTGCAGTGTGGGGGGGATGAAGTGGTGGAGAATATTCACTCGTTAATGAGGTGAATGAAATTAGGTGATTCTGAAATGGTTGATTTAATTAACTGCTTTGTAAATTGATATTTAAACAGAATAAGTTTATTAAAATATTTTAAAAAGGGAAAATAACCAAAGCCCTGCTCAAGTAACAGTTCGAAATAACGCTTGCTGTAGTTATTCATTAAAAAGTTGTGGATAGTTGGCAATGTTGGAACATGTTCAATAAGACCACATTTTGCAATATTTGTTTTGGGGTTTTAATGGAAAATTCCAAGTTCCTGCAGCTGTTTTCAATCATAGAAGTCCCTCAGGAGCATTATTTCTAGATCTCATGGCTGTGTAGAAAAGCACGTGAAGATGGGAACAGGAGTTCCAGATCAAGAAGACCAATGAGATGTGTCAGTGCAATATCTGCTGAGTGTACAAATATAAACAAGGCACTTTGGGCATCTCTGTATGACATCAGTGAGACCAGCGGGGAGATACTCTAATTTCGGTGTTCTTACCTCTTAAAAATTACCCAGAAGTTGCCTTAAAAGTTTTGGAGGGCTGGAAAAATTCTTTGCATGGACAGACAAGCAGATAATTGATTTTAGTTTGGTTTGATTTTTTTTTTTTTTGTTTTAAGTTGTCCACACTTTTCCAGTGGTTGTGTTAAACACAGTATCATGGAGTTAATTTGACATTAGGTTTGCTACTCTTTCATTAGTTTCTGCCAGGCTTTGAAGTCCACTGATGAACAGGACTCCAGAATATAAGCTGGAAATCATTGAATATTTTATTCCTGGGGCAGAGGGTGGCCTTGCCCAGCAGCCTTTTCATCCCTGTGAACTGAAATTCCTGCACAAGCTCAGCTGTGTCAAAGAGGGACAAATTGAAGCCAGAGCTCTTTCGTATGGCCACAAGCGACGGGAGGTCAACCCCTGCCCATCTGAGAGCTCTGCACTTCGTTAACTGGAATTCACTAAAGGACACTTAGGATTCACCAAATCATTGTGTGTAATTCACTAAATGAGATTAATTTGGCCTGGGCACCCAGATCCAGGAGCTGAGCCCTGGCACTTTAGACAAATTAGGAATGATACCCAAATTTTAGAGAGAATCGCTGGCCATGGCCACCAGCTGCTGTAGGAACAGGCCCTGGAACAGGTTGCCCAGAGAAGCTGTGGCTGCTCCATCCCTGGAAGTGTCCCAAGGCCAGGCTGGACAGGCTGGGATAGTGGAAGGTGTCTGTGCCCATGGCAGGGGGTGGAATGAAATGATTTTACAGCCCCTTTCAATTGCCATTCTGTAATTCCATGATTCTGTGTTGCTTGACATTCTTGAAGCCATCTGGAAAGTCTTGCTTTTGTCAGATGGGAGCTTCTTAGTTCACAGGGCTACAAGGACAAAAGTTCTAGGTTTTTGTGTCTGTGATAAATGGACGATTAAATAATTTAAAGTATGCTTTAGTATTAAATGTTGAAGAGTCTGTAAAGTAGGAATTTCGAGTGGAGGTAATTCTGGTTGGAGGCTCTGGCTCATTAAATTCTCCAGTTCAAACAAAGAACTTGAGCACATGAAACTTGGTATTGACAGATAAATGATCTGGGAAATGGTGACATTAGAAACACTGGTAAGAAATGCCCAAACCAGGTGTTGCCCTGAGGAAGGGTGAGCTGGCATCTCCAGTGAAAACCACCTCAAGGCCCAATGTTTAAAGAGATTTTCTGTTTGAAAACGCTGCTGCTCGGAGCTGGCTGTGATGAGTCAGTAAGTCCGTGTGACACTTCTCCCAAAGCTGGGAGAGGAGGATGGAGCAGCCCTTCCTCCCCCAGAGGCCAAATCTAGAACACAGCGTCTGCTTCCAAATGCTCCCCGTCAAGCTCTGAAGGTCTCAGGCTGGGATGCCACTTCCCAAATTGTGGTTGTTACAATTCCAGTCAGTTGCAGGTCGACTGCTGCATTGCCTGCCGTGCCCTCCTCTGGTTCAACAGTCTGGGTGCTTGTCTTGGAAAATTTTAAATGGCCTGGACGTTTCCAGTAATCAGTTTTCTGGAGGACAGCACATTCCCGTTGGGCTGAAGCACTGATGTGGATGCAGAACGTCTGTCTTCTCACACAGGCATTTTCTTGGATGGGAGTCATCCCCTTGCACTGTCCTCCTGCTTCCTTCTCCCACAAAACAATGTAAGGAGCTCAGTAGTTGCTGGATGAGGGCAAAGGTGAAATTTTCTTCTCATTTCTGTATTTCCCAGGCTGCAAGTGCCATTTTTGTGGATTTGTGCATCCTGGTTTTGTCTTTACAGCTCTACTTCAGCTCTACTCCAACAAGCTAGTTCTCAGTGTTGTTCTTCAGCCCGAACTATGGATCTCGAGTCATTCCATGACTCCTGTTGGGAGCTTCTCTGTGCCAGGGCAGAAATGGACATGAGGAGTCATCCTCAAAATTTGTGGGGAGGAATAGGCAACCCTGTCCCTGGAAAGTCTCTCAGCCTGACAGCTATCGTCCCTCTCCTGGCTCTCACAGGGTCCTTGGAATTCTTCCTTGACTTTCCCTCAGCTGTGATTTGCTTTGGCTCGCAGGGATTGTACATCAGCTCTGTCACGTCTCCTGGAGTTTGAGTGATCTCTTCACCCTGCTCTCCTGCAGGATGGTAATAAACCCTTGACTCACGAGAAGATTCCTGAGAAGGATGGAAAATGCCGTATTCTGCTTGCCAAGTTCTGCCTGGCCTCCATCTGCCATCCCTTCTTCTCAAGATCTAGAGTTCTGAAGGAGGAGATCTTGTTGTTTGTGTGACATTTGGATCTGTAGCCAGGAGAATTAGGAAAGAAGCGCAATTAAGGGAGCATACTATGATTTTTTTCAGTTCTGGGCTTTGCAGCAAATAATATTCATTGTTGTGGCACCTTGGGAAGTTTAAGAGTTAAAAATTATTTTGTTGAGCCACCAGGATGGTCGAGTTACCTGAGAAGCCAGTCTTTGGAGAGGAAAAAGCTGAAGACTTATTTCTTTAAATGAAAGCTCAGGAGTAATTGGATGTGCTGCACTTTCCTTGTCAGGGCAGGCAATCTGTGACAACATTCCAGGTTCAAAAGTTCCTAACTTCAGAAATCCAACTTCAGTCAAATCAACCTGGGTCCTACAGGCCACTAGAATTTCCACTGGATGTGTTTTTATCTTTTTTTTTTTTCAAGGTAGCAACAAAAGTTAGGGCAACTCAAACTCTTTGTAGTTAAGATTTGAAAGAGTTGACATTCATAAATGGTATGTCATAACTGGTGAAAACTTGTCCAGAAAAACTCAGATCTGTGGCCACCACAGAAATCTGAGATTCCTGTCTGGTGGGTACTTAACACTGGGCAAAATTTTGTCTGGGATCAAGTTGCAACCTTAATTACTGAGCAACCACAGTCTCTGTAGCAGTGGTTTATCAAAAACAAAAGGGCACAAACTGCAGGGTTGGTGCAGGTGTGGGGAACGTCAGGAGAGGTCTGAAATGCTGTTGGAGCGCTGCAAGGAAAGTGAACCCTGTAGTGAGATTGGCATTCATGGCAGGTATCTGGCTGAGGTTGTTTGGAGGTGGATTTTGGAGCTGCCGTGTGTATGTGTGTGCCTTAAAGTTTTGCACCAGAATTTATAAAGTACTTTCCATGTGCCACGTAGAACTATTGAACTGAAGTATTTTGTATTTTACCTCATTTCCAGCCTGCTGGAAACCATGTCTCACTACACAGACGAGCCAAGATTCACCATAGAGCAGATCGACCTCCTGCAGCGCCTGAGACGCACGGGAATGACCAGGCATGAGATCCTGCACGCCCTGGAAACCTTGGACCGCCTGGACCAAGAGCATAGCGACAAATTCGGGAGAAGGTCTGGCTACGGAGGCGGCTCCTACGGCAACAGCACCAACAACGTCCCAGCGTCTTCCTCGACGGCCACGGCTTCCACGCAGACCCAGCACTCCGGGATGTCCCCGTCCCCGAGCAACAGTTACGACACCTCCCCACAGCCTTGCACTACGAATCAGAATGGGAGGGAGAGTAACGAGAGGTTGTCTGCCTTCAACGGGAAGATGTCGCCCACCCGCTACCCCCTGGCCAACAGCCTGGCCCAGAGGTCCTACAGCTTCGAGGCTTCCGAGGAGGACTTGGACATCGATGACAAAGTGGAGGAGCTGATGAGGTGAGTGAAGGTCTCTGTAAAAAGTATGGAGGTGAGAAGTGCCTCAGCAGGAATGGATGCGTTGGAAAGTTGCTCAAATAGGGATTGTAGGGTGGTAAAACGCTGGCACAGGTTGTCCAGGGAGGTGGTGGGTGTCCCATCCCAGGAAACATTCAAGGTCAGGTGGGACAGAGCTCTGAGCAGCCTGATCTAGTTGAAGATACCCTTGCATATTACAGTAGATTTGGGCTAAATGACCTGAAATGTCTCTTCCAACCCACACGTTCCATGAGGATTTGATGATGATCAGGAGAGCAGGAGCTGCTTCAGGCAGTTGTTCCTGCCAGTGCTCCAAGGGTCACCATCCCAGAACCTCTCACCTGCCTTGTGGAGGCAGCCCCTGGCCCTGTGTGAGTGTCCCACAGTCTGACTGTTGAAATAATTTTTCCAGTGCTGTACCAAAAAATTGGGATTGATGTTGGAGCACTCGTTTTCCACCTTACTTTTATTCAGGATTCTGATTAAATATCAATTCACATGACTTCTACTCCACTATTTCACACCAATTGTAGTTCCTTCCATATAGAGGGAGAGTAGGGAATCCAACTTGGATTGCTTTCCAATGGGATCTGGAGGGGATACATGTTGTTTGTTTATAGTTTGTGGCAGGGATTTGCAGAGTGATGGAGGAAAATACAAATAATAAAGAAGAAGCAGAAGTTTTCTCTGAGAGTTGTTGGGGTGTTTTTTTTTTTTTTCCAGGGCTGACCTTCCTTTACTTTTAGCAGCTTTCTTTTCAGCATTATGGCAAAGATGAAAGGAGGGGATTATATTCCTGAGGATGAAAGTCAGTCAGTGGGCTTTGAGAGCACAAAGAAATAAGAGGAAAGGCCAAATGTCTCAAAACAATTTTGGTCATAATGTTGGAATTTATTCTTTTTTCCCCCCAAAACTGAAGTACCATTCCTGAAGTACCTGTGGGAGGACTGGAGTCCACAAGCTCCAGAATGGAAATGTGTTGGAAGCAGTTTGGAGATTTCAGGGAAAGATGTGGCTTTTGGGGGAGAGGATTAGAGATGAGCAGTAAGAAAAGCCGATCAACCTCATTTGCTGTCGGCTGCAGGATGATGGAATTGTGCAGGAAGGGGGTGGGTACAGCAGAGTGCCAAGTTCCCATGGCTGAGGTTTGGGTTCCTGTGCAGTGAGTCTCAGGTAATGCTTTTAGTGCTTACTTAAACTGAAATTGCTTGTGTTTGCAGGCATGTGGATGATGAGTGTTGGGTACAGAAATAAAAATGAACCCACAGCACAACATTCATTTTGCATTTACGTTTGCAAGCTTGAGTCTGCCTTCAATGCAGCTGGGGCAGGAGGGGAGAAGGGGAAGGGAAGGGAAATGTCTCATAAGGCCTAATAAAGGTTGGGTTTAATTGCCTGCCCTTCTCAGGAAGGGAGAGAGGAAGAGGAGGGGCAAGGCATGTGCTTATTGCAATTGAAATCTGCTGCATATCACAGTACATGTGCAGCCTTCAATTTATTTGCTTTTTAGCAGTTTTAGCCCCTTCTGAACTACCTGTGCAGACCTTGGAAAAATGATACAAAAAGCTCAGTGCATTCAGTGCAAGCTCGGGACTAAGTAGGGGACTAAGGTGTGAGGACAGAGGCTGCAAAATTTTGGATCTTTTCCTTGGGATGCTGGAGGAGGTTGGTATATGCATATTCATTTGGGCAACTAACCATGCAGCCCCTGCTATCCTTTATTTTTTATTTTTCTGCCTCATTTTTATGAGTGAGGTTTTTATGCTGGTATGAGAGATTTATTCATCCCTATGTAATGAAACTTTGTACATTCCATATGGCAGTGCTGCACCTAATATGAATTATATGGAACATGAGTCATCCATTCTCCTGCTATGGTACTTTGATCAAACGTGACACTTGTTAAAAGAAGCGTCCAGCACTGAGGCACTTGGGCTGTTTTAATGCCAGCCTTCCCCACTCCTTGTCCCCTAAATAAAGGAAATGAAGGCATTTTGCATCTTGCAGGTGCACTTTGGTTCGTCCCTCTTTTTGTGTGTCCTGTTGTTGTTTTGTTTTGGTAGGAGGGACAGCAGTGTGATAAAGGAGGAAATCAAAGCCTTCCTCGCCAACCGGAGAATTTCCCAAGCAGTTGTTGCACAGGTAACAGGTAAGAGCTCGGGGAGTCCTTTCCTCATTTTGGGAATCTCTGTGTCTGAACTGCCTGTCTGAGCATGATGCAGATGTTGGAATATCACTTGGCTTTCTGCATTGCAGTGCAGATCTGTCAGCTTAGTCATGATAATGTATGCCTTTGATTTAAGACCCATTGTCCTGCACATCATGGAACTTCCCCAGTGAATCACTTTTTTTTTTTTTTTTTTTTTACTTTTTTTTTTCCTGTGGCTTGTGCTGGCAGATTTTATTTTACAGCATTATAATAAAGCCTGAAGTTCTTATCTTAAAATGAAAACGGTTTTCCTTAATTCTTAAATTGTTGTTGAGGAGTGCGGCAAATAGATGCAGATCTGCATCTCTGGGTATGGAGAGAGAGAGAGATAATGTGTATTTATATATTAAAAAGTATATGAATAGTCAGGAGACACAGATATAGCTGGTACCACTGCAGCCAGGAGCTGGAGGATGAGAGTTGGAAGTTTTATCCATCCTTTGAGTCAAAATGAATGAAAATCTGAAGAGAGGTTGAGGGATGACCAGACCAGCTCAGGTTTTTCCTGGAAGGAGCAGCAGTTCTGGGTGCCCTCAGCCTTCTCTGTCACATCCAGACAGGTGAACTCACTGCAGTGGTGCCACTTCTTCCCTGGGTGTGTTCCCAGAGCTTTACAGAGAGGGTAACAAAGTCCTTTTGCTCCTCTATGGGGTGAGGTGTTGTTATTTCTCCCTTCCAGGCACACAGGCCGTGCCTGGAACAGCCTCAGAATCATTTTGGTTGGAAAAGCCCTCTAAGACCATTGAGTCTGATCACTCTCCCAGCACTGCCAAGGCCACCACTGATCTGTGTCCCCAGGTGCCACGTCCACGTGGCTTTTAAATCCCTTCAGGATTAGGGACTCCATCCCTGCTCTGGGCAGCTGTGCCAGGGCTGGACAGCCCTTTCCAGGCAGGAGTTGTTCCCAATATCCAACCTGAACCTGCCCTGGCACAGCTTGAGGCTGTTCCTTCTCATCCTGTCCCTTGTTTTCTGTCAGGGAGTTGTGCAGAACCAGAAGGTCCCCCCTGAACCTCCTTTTCTCCAGGCTGAGCCCCTTTCCCAGCTCCCTCAGCCCCTCCTGGTGCTCCAGCCTCTTCCCCAGCTCCAGTCCCTGTCCTGGATTCTCTCCAGCCCTTCCTTTAGGATGAAGACTTGGTGATAAAATTCAGAAGGCTCAATCCCATGTTACACCTCTAAGATTTGTTAACTTTTTAACCCAAGCTTGGATAAAGATCTTGAAATAGATAGTTTTTAAGGTTCCTAGATGTCTGGGAATGCCAAAGCAGTAGGAGGAAAGTTGTTCTTTTATGATATTTCTAGGATTTGAAATGTCATAGGAATCCACCTGTCTGGGAGCTGTGGGTTTGCAGACATGGCAGCTGTTGAGGTGGGCAAGCACAAACTGGTGCTTGAGCCACAGAGCCAGGAATTCTTTCCATGTCTCCAACTCTTCTGTGTTCCTGGGTGAAATGACTTGTCCTTCCCTGGTCTCGGTTTCATCTGGAAAACCATGAGATTAACAATTTGTGTAAATGTAAGGGATATTATTGGCCTTTTCAGATGTTAGCACTAATACTTCAAAAATTAATGTATAAATTGAGCTGCTTCAATTGTACCTGAACTCTTAAATTTTGGTAGTTAGTGGGTCACTCTCCTGCTTTTGTTCATTCCTTGTCTGATTATAGTCCTGGAAGAGCCCATCTCTGAATTAACCTCTGTACAGCACCCAGCAAGTCAGGCTGGCTTCCCCTGCAAGAGAAGGAGTGCAAAGACAGGAAAACTGCACCAAAGGAGTCTTTCCAAAAGAAGCCAATGTTTGAGGTTTTTTTTGGTCAGTGGGACTGCCAGTTGTGGGGTCGTTGAATCAGAATCACCACACAGATCCAAGTCTGTGTCACTGAAAGGAATGGATCTAATTATAATTACCTGATTAATTATAATTATAATTAACCCTTGGTGCATATGTTTGATACCCTTCAAGAAGCTGTAGGTAAAGCAAGACCAATCTCTTCCTACCTGAACCTTTCCCTCCTTCCATCCTGAACCTGTTCTCTTGGATTTCAGTGGGCACTAAGTTGGCATTTAGCTTTTGGGAGCTCTCATTGTTTCCTCCTGTGAGTAAATGACACCAACCATCCACTTGAGACGTGGCTAACTGGATTTCACACCCTTCCCACTCAACCCTCCTGTGCAGCACAAGGGGGATCCACAGTGTGCTCACAGAGGGACCAGAGAAATCCTGCAGGGCATCAGTGGGACAGAATGAGGGCTGAGCTGAAGGCACTGTGTTATTATCTTGTTTTTTCAGCCAAATCCATGGGAAACCAGTACATTTTTGCATCTCAGTCATCCTCCCTGTGCTTGGTGGGAGCTGATTCATTTTAAATCAATCCCCAGCCTTGTGTAAGCAGATGTGTAGCACTTACATGCCACTCCTAAGTGCATAGTAATGGCTTATCTGAGGGAAATGGTAAATCTCAAAGAGATGTTTGGAAGGGCCAGATTAAAGAGTGTGCTCAGCTCTAGCAGGGAGAAACATCAGCTTCCTCTCAAAAGCAGGGAGTGGTGAGGGGTGATTGAAATAGCTCAGGACAGAGATCCGGAGCACAGCATCCCAGGGCTCTCCCTTCCAGAGCTGTCTCAGCCTGACGAATGCTGGATGACTTGGAGTATTCTTCAGATGCCTCCAACATCCCTTTCAGCTGGGGAAGAGACTCCCAAGGAATGTCTGGAAACCACTTCTGGTTCAGTAAAAAACCAGTTTGCATAGGCAGAGGCTTTGCAGAGTGTATGATCCCAAATGGCATCACTCAGGATTTACAGCCTTTGTCTTACAGATAAAGATTTTTTGTAAAAAGTTACTTGTACAAGAGGAAAGCAGAAAAATTGGCTTTTAGTCTTCATCCCTTATGCCCTGGGAAGAGGCAAGAAAGAAATGAAAAATTTATGACTGTTTCTGTCCAGGAGAGTGGCTTGGCTTGGCTACCTCTGCTGGCAACTTTTCCTTACAACCTCTACCAATTCTCTGTTTCCCCTGTCCTTATGACCTTATTTATCCCATTCTGTAACTTGCCATGTTCTGTCCTTGGTGCAGAAACCTCTATTGCAACTGTGACCCCTCGAAACCTCCTTTTGCCTAATTTTGATAATTCTTCAAACCACACCTTCACTAAGAAACACATTTCTCCTTTTTCCCATCTTAATTTTAACCTTGCAAAGCACTTAGAGGATCCATAGTCCTACAGAGCAGTTCTGCATCAGTAAACAGCTTTTCCTCTTGTTTTTCCTGCTGTAACACAAGGCAAGTGATGGAGAGGGAGGATGCAGGAGAGAGGAACACAGAGGTGAGGGTTAGTCAGCTTTGCAGCTGACTTTGCAAAGAAAAATGTTGAGGCTCTCTTAATCCTTATAAAATTACCAGAAACTCTGAAAGTCATTTAGATAATGAATCTGACAGGAAAAATTAAACCTGGAAGACATTCTACAGGGCTGCCTGGTGTATGGAGAGGACAGGGCAGGTTGGAAAATAGTAACAGGGTATTAAAAAGTGACTTGAAAATAAAGGATGATTGATAAGAAGCAAAAACTTAGCATAACACTTACTAGTGCTGGTCCTAAAAACAGGAGCTGCTTTTTATAGAAACTTTTTTAATGGTGTCTGTAATAAGATAAACAAGAAGCACTTGGGTTGGGCTCTGTATAAATAATCTCCTACTGATAAGAAAAATTACAGTATAAACAGGAGCTAATAATAGTTCCTGCAGAATTTCCTATCCTGGTGTTTGGAGCTCCTTTTAACATCACTGCAGCCTGCTCGGGGCTGGGGGTTCAGCCCCACGTGGGGCAGGTGAGCTGCCAAATTTCTATCAAATACAATTTGAAGTCGTGTGTTGGAATTTGCTTCAATTGCCACAAGAATTGTACTTGGGCACCAGGTTATGGTCAGAGGGCAGAGGATGAAGAGAGAAATGTAAACGTCTCTCAGAGATGCTGTCTGAGCTTCCAAAGTTAGATGGAGGGTGAGGAAATATTTTCAGGAACTGATGTGTTTCTGTTCTACAGTAAAGGAGAGAGGGAGGAGAGCACAGGGATGAGCCCTCTGCAGATGGGCTAAAGTGGTTTGATGGATGATGCCTCTGCAAGGTTTGGAAATACTGCCTTTCCTGTTTTTTACACATAGGGAGTGAAGGAATAAAAAAACCACCTTTATTCTCCTGAAGTTACAGAGCAGAAATTTCAATTCATTTTTCTCAGTTCTTAAAAGCATAAAAAGCAAACCACCATTAAAAAAAAACCCAAACCCATCAACAGTAAAATGCAGAAGTCATTTTTTGGGTTGTTTTTAAATACACAGAGAGCTTTCCAGGGTGCAGTTCTGCTACCCTTCCCAATTATTTCACTTGTACAACCCAGCCCTGTCCTGCTGTCTCTGCCTTAATTGATAGGAGATCTCCAAAACTTGGCTTTAGATTATGCTAAACACAGTGCAGTGGAGGGCAGCCTTGGAGCACTGCTGGAACAAATAAAATCCCCACGGGTTTGGAACCCACACACAGGGATGCTGAGCAAATGCCAACACACAGGGAAACTTAACTAGTTCCACTGTGAAGAGAATTCAGAAAATTCCTGAGTTATTGATCATCTCAAATGGCATGAAACTGCATTTTGAGAAGCATTTTCCTTCCTGCTTTTTTTTTTTTTTAATACTCATGACAACACAGGGGTTTGTTTTTTTTATGATTTTGATCTTTGCAGGTTTTCTGTAAACAAGCTTTGCTAATCTCTTAAATTGATAGATGTCCTTTGCAAGCACTTGTTCTCTGAATCTGGGACTTTGCTTACAAAGTGAAGAATTAAAACACAGTCAGTTAACGTTCTTCTCCAGCTCTGACGTATTTCAGGTGCTTCTGAAAACCTCTCCTGAAAGAAACATTAAAGAAATGCAAAGCAGAGCCGCTGAACAAATCTATCAGTGAAGGTGAAAACCAGTTCCCAAAGACTTGATGAGTAGCAGAGTTGAGGGCTATGAGCAGGTTTGAGCTGCACATAGCAGTGGCTTTCTCTTGGTGATGTATTTTGCCATTTATTTTATGTATTTGGAGGGGAAACTCTCCCCTAATCAGTTGTGTAGGAGACAGCAGGGCTGGCCAGGGGAGTGAGCACAGACTGGTGTGTTTATCACTGGGAAGTGTGACCTGCTGTGGGAAGGAAGGAGTGAGTGTGACACAAGCAGTCAGCATCTGAATTGCAACAATCCTTTGTGGATACCACTTTCCTTCAGTATTTTCTGTGAGAAAACTGCTGGTGTCCATAACCAGATGTGTTCCTGGCCCTGCTGAAGCTGAGCCTGGAGTACCACAGTCCTCCTTGAGATCCCTACCTCACTTGGAGAGTGAATTTCTTCAGCATAGCTGGATTTTCACTACTCCAGAGAAGTTATTTCATCAATTGCTTCTGGCAGCAGGATGATTTCTTTTTTCCTGCCAGAGCAATTCCTTAAAGCTGAGTATGAATAGAGACAACGTGACAGGAGGGTCCTGGGGGTCATTGTCCTGTAAGTCAACTGTGTGAAACCCACTTGAGATGCAAGAAACTGTGACATTGCAACTTGGGGGATTTGTTTCTTTACAAGGAAAGGAGTTAAGAATGGGTTTGGATCACACAGCACTGCCATCTGGGAAATCCTGTGTGAGTTCTTCTGAAAGACTTTGCCTGTGACCTTGGGTTGGTCAAGCTGTTAGGATATGGTTTTGGGGCTTGTAAACCTCGTTGAGGTACAGATAAATTTTATGCCTTAAAAACATTTTACAGAAGCAGCTTTATGAGCTGTGAGGTCAGAGGCTCAGCTGCTGTGGCTAAACGACAGCCACAAAAGGACCCCAGCTCAGATCCAGCTCTGTTTGGGAGAACTTTGATGCAGTTCAGGACATTGGGACAGTGCATAATTTGTGGAAAGCAGCTTTTTACAATGAAGATGGCACAGGTTGGTCAGGAAGTTGGTGTCTGCCCCATCCCTGGAAACATTCAAGGTCAGGTTGGACAGGGCTCTGAACAACGTGATCCAGGTGAAGATGTCCCAGCTCATTGCAGGGGGTGTTGGACTAGATGACCTTTAAAGGTCTTTCCAACTCAAATTTTAATGTGATTCCATGAAAGTGGACATGGCAAGACCCAGCTTGAGTTTTTTGGCTCCTGCTGCTGTGCTTTAACCTCGAGCACATTGTCTGGAGTGGTGACATCTGTGCCACATGTGACAGTGTCAGGCAGCCTCTTGAGCAGGGTTCAGGTTTTCCACTTATGGCAGACATTTAATCTCTATTTATAATTTTTATCTACCAGTGCTTAGTGTTTGTATCTTAGGTTGTTATCCAAACACTCAACACACACATATTCACTGCAATAAGTGTAAGTGGACCGTAGTAAACAAGTAAATGACTGGAGCTGTTACCCAGTGTTTAATTAATGGGAGCAGGGCAGCCAAAAGCAGTGAGACACAAACCTTTGTGTCCCACAGCCCAGGACAAGAAATGGCTTTTATAAATCATAATAGGTCAAGAGCTGCAAATTTTCAGAACTTGGACTTTCCACTGGTGATCAGGCATGCAGATGGCAGGATTTCAACTAGGCTGGAGCCTTGTTTTGGGCCAGAGAGTGTTATCAACTTACACTGCCTTCTTCTGGTATTAACTTGTGTGCTTCCACAGTTACTTGATGTAAACTTGGCAGGGTCTGAGGATTGTGTTTGGTCGAATAATTCCACTTCCCCAGTAGTATAAACTCAGTTTTAGATCCCACTGTGGGCCCTGGGGGTAGGCAGCTCTTGGCTACCCCAGCTGTTCCTGAACTCTGTCAGTTGAGGGCAAGGCAATCTCTGGGAGTGGGTTCTGGGAAAATCAGGGTCTTTGTTGTGGGCACAGCTCTGCTGAACAGCAGTGAGCTGCTGTATCTGAAACAAAACACACCCATCCCTTTCCCCCAGGACAATTAAAACTTCACAGCCTCCAGAATTCTGTTTGAGGAAGAACAATTAAGAGTACAAACACAGTGATTTTAAAAATCTGGTTGCTGTAAACCCACCTGAATATGGTACCTGAGAGTAAGGTTGAGACATTCTGGAGTTAACTACGTTCAATGCACCAAAAACCCGCATAATAAACTCCCACTTTAGAAGTGGTAAAACTGCAAGGGGCTGTTTTTCATGAGTTAAATATGATTATGAGAGCTTATAAAACCTTGATGCATCTCTAGAGGGGGAGGTAGTTTGGGTTCTGTGTGCAAACCAGCCTCTGCCTGCCCGGGTGATATCACCAAGCAGGTGGTGGCACAGGTGGTGTTGGCAGTATATTGGTACTTGGAGCACCTCCTAAAACTTCACTTCTCAGGAGAGTTTGGATGTTGTTAACTTGTTCTGATGGCTGAAGGACCTTGTGGAAAGCACAAGGAGTTCTGAAGTAGGGCTTCAGTTACTCAGCAAACTGCATTGTTTACCTTTTCAGGTGAACCTATTGCTGACCTCTTCATGCACTTCTAAACCTCCTGTTTTATTTAGTTTCTCTGCTGATCATTTTTTTGCCCTTCCTGCCCTTCATTCCCTATCACGCTTTGGAAATAACTGTATTAACTTCTACGAATTTTTTTCCCCCTTCTTACTGTTTTCATAGAATTCCTGCTTAAAAACTGCAGTGTTTTGTCCCTGATCATGCCTGGGTACCTCGAGCTTGGCTCCTGCTTTGCTGACAGACAGCTGCTCTTTCTGGGTTGTTTTCTGGCCGTTGTTACAGCTGCTGACAGTTGGTTTGCTCCATATCTGGGCTGATGTGATCTATATCACATAAACTGTTTTCTGTGTTTATCTCCATTCTTATTCAAGCATTGAATGATAAGGATTTCCTAACAATCATTATTTATATATAATAGTGGGGAAGGGACTTGTTCCCATTTCACAGATGAAGTTTAGGAATCGGGGAAGGTGTGGACAATTCATGTCTATGATAGCTTTGGCTTCCCAGTTTTTAGCCTCTTTGCTTTGGGGCTGATTATGCAGATTTCAGGGTGTTCCTTGAGTAAGGTTGAACATAACCCCAGGGAGAAATTTGGGCAGTTTTGGACAGAGCAGGGAAGCTTCAATTCTGCTTTCTCTGGGATTGAAGCTTCACAAGTTCCTGGGCTTTGTAAGACACCACCTATTATCAGTAGATAAACCACTTAAAAATGTTTGGTAAAGAAGAAATTTTCTCTATCTCTCTTTTTTTGTTGAACTTTTCTCTTCCTCTCTTTTTTTGTTCTGTTCTGGTTTTTCACAGGTATCAGTCAGAGCCGGATCTCCCATTGGCTGTTGCAGCAGGGGTCGGACCTGAGTGAACAGAAGAAAAGGGCATTTTACAGATGGTACCAGCTTGAGAAGACAAATCCTGGTAAACAAATGCAGTCTAAACATCTCCTGCTGTTTATTTACAGAATGGAAGCCTTTTGTTTATTAGCACTGACAATTCACTTCTTGGTCTGGGGAACTCCAGAGGTTCTCCCTTTGACCAGGTTAATTTTTAGGAGGGTGGGAAGAAATTTTTGCTTTGCAACAAATAATGCAGAGCTGCCTCATCCAGAGCTGTCTGTCCAGAACTCTCTGTCCAGCTCCTCAGGCACAGACACCTGCCCTGCCCTCCCACCACTCACTAAATTTGGGAATCAGAAGCAGCCAGTGAAGTTGTAGTGAGTTAATGTGAAATATAAGCTAAGGCTCTTCAGAATGAACAAATAGAAACCATTCATAATGGCTGCATAATATAAAGTTTCGGTAAAAATCCCCACACATTTTGTCAGAGAGGATCTTCAGAGGGTTTTGGGTTGGATCTCAAGCTCGTGGATGGGATGTTGATAGTTACAGTGATAAGCTGGAGATGTGTCTTTCAAATCCCACCTGCTTCTCCAAATCTCAAAATAGATCTTGAATACAAAAAGAGAAGTAAAGCTCCTCATTATCTTTAACTAACCAGCAATCTTCAAAATCACAGTTGAATTAATTTCCTTGTATTGTTCTTCTCCATAGATTTTGTTTGACCACAGTTCTTATTTTTCCCTTTTAACAGTTTTATTGTAAAGATCAAAATATTTATGTTTAATTTCCTTTAAACATTGGCTTGATTAAATTAACTGTGTAATTGTTTTAAGGAATTTAAAACTCAAGCTCTCTAGTGTGAGCTTGGCTTCAATATCCAGAATTCTATTAAGAAAAATTCCAGGGGAATCAGAGTCTCAAAACTTAAGCTTTGTGTGTAAACTGAAAATCAAGAGGCTCCAGCTGACAGTTGGCCTGAGAATAATTCAGATTTAAGTTGGGTGGGTTCAGAGGGACAGCTAAGCCTGTTTTTTCTGTTAAGCATGTTGATGCTTCTTTTTCTTAAAATTTGTTTTAAAGAGTGAAAGTGCCAAGAAGCCTTGATTTTTGCACTGGCTGGAATTGTGATACTGAGGATCAGCAGAATTCTTGGGTACAACCATCCAGTACCAACTGCTTGGAAAGGCTCAGCTTTTACCCTACAAAGTAATACCCTGGCATTTCCCTTTGATGAAAGGTGTTGCCTCCAAAGTAGTGGAGAAAACTTGAGAGTTTTTTTTAAAGTGTAAAAACCACCAAAACCCTCTCCAGATGAAACCTGTTGTGTGGATTTTTCCCAGCCTTGCATCCTTTATTTGCAGTATCACATGAAGCTGTTTAAGAAATAATATTTTGTACTAATAACAGAACCCTTGTTCAAGTTAGCTCTAAAATCTTTACTTCTTCCTCTTTACCTTCTTTTTTCCCCATATCCATGAGTCTTGTTTGTCCTTTTGCTCTTGAGAGGTGTCTAAGGAAGAAGACTTTCCACACTGAAGGTTATGGCTGAAATTGAAATGAATCAACATTAACTCTGCTTTGCTTTAGACATGGAAAAACTCCTTGAAGAGTGGTTGTTTGAGTGTAACCTTTTTCCCAATAAGATATCTTAAACAGCATTTTCAAGGAGTGTAAAAGGGAAGTTGTTTCCTCTGCCTAAGCCAAGGGACTATTTGGATGCACTTAAATTCCTTTTAGAACCAGACAGCACTTGGTTTCTTTTTAGAGGCTGAGGTAGAGGGAGGAACCTTCAGTTTTCCTGTCGCTGTTGGGAAAAATCAACCTGAGGAGAATGGTGTTGTATTTATTTATTCATTGCAGGATAATCCACTGCTTTGAGTTATTGCCATCTATTATATTGCAGGTCAGCCCAGGTAGCCAAGAATAATTAGCATGGGTATGTACAAGTGTGTAAAGGGAGGTACCAACCTTGTCCAGAGAATCCTGGATGTAAATAACTGTTACAAAACCAATCTGGAGCTGAAGTTTTGGCTACTACTTAGAGTATCCTGTGATTAGTAGACAGAGTAACAGGTCTTGTGTCCTCCTTAGAGCCAGAAAATGAGGAAATCAGTGGAGCTTCCTGCCCATTCCCAAAAAAACTGATGCCATCACCACTCTCTGTAGGGTCTGAAAGATTGTCCTCTTTGAAAGAAACTTGAGAGATGAAATGACTGCCACATGTTTTTTTCTAGTTGCTAGCTTACTGAGAGGTGGCATGTGGCTTTCTGTTCTCATACATCCCATCTTTTCCAGTTCCAGCTGCTGGGAGGGAAATCTCAGTCCTTTGAGAGAAAGTCAGGTCTGTGTGCAGAGGGGACCCGCAGGTTTGAGTTATCAGAGGGCAAGGTGAGGTTTTTGGTAACTATTGGTTCCCCAATTTCTAGGATTCCTTATCTTGAAAAACTGGATCTTCAGAATAAATCAATTTTTTGGACTGAATTTGTGTAGTAATGGAAAGAAAACCTAAAATTGAAACAGTTTTGAAGGACTAGGACAGCAGATGTAATCAATTCCTAAACTGTGAAGGGGGAATAGCTTGTGTGGAAAGGACTGGAGATCTCTTGGCAGACTTTCTCTTGGCTCTGCCAGTTTTTCTGTGCAACTCGTAGAGTTCACCTTTTATCTCCCTCTCCCATCTCCTGGATACAGGTGAGACCTTTCCCTGTGGGTGACACCCCTGCCTTGCCTTCAGCTCCTCACAGCAGGACCTGCTTTTTACCTTTACCTGTGCTTATATAAGCAAATTATGACTTACAAATATATCAAAAGAGATTTATTTCTCTTTTTTTTTTTTTTTTTTTAATGTGCTGTGTGATGCTTTAAATCATCCATAGGCAGTGCTGCCTCTGCCAACCAAAGGACTTGGTGCTGGAGAGCCTTAGGGCAGATTTAGGGCATTGCTGCTGTTCAGATGCTGATCCTGTATGGACACGACTCAGCAATTCCATCCCTTCCATTCTTTTCCAGCTGGCTTTGAGCTCTTGAATGTGCTGTTTGTTATTTGCCTTGGTTTCACTGCTGGTTTGCATGGGCAGTTTTTGCATTTCTCCTGTCCTTGGTGGTGGGTGTTCAGACAGCACCAGACTGGAATGTTGCAAGGGAGACTTGGAGTCTCATGGAAGAGGAGAAAAACACCCACTTGTCCCACTGTATGCAATAATCTTGCTCAGAAAAATGTCTTAATCAATGTTTTCTTGGTAGGAGTGATGTCAGAGTTAATGGCAATGCTGTGAGTTCCAATGTGCTTCTGATTGTAAATTTTTCTGGAAGGAGTTGCCCGTTAGGGTGAAAGGCAGTTTTTTTTTTTTTTTTGTTGGAGGGAAGAAGTAAATGCTAAATGCTGGTGTTTAAAAGGTCTTTATTCCAATTAATAGGGATACTTTTCATTTAGATGGAGCTTTTTTTTTCACACAGGCACCACTTGTCTGTCCTGTGTTTTGTGGAGGACTGAGAACATGTTGGCAACAGATAAATTTTATATATTTCAGAAGCTGATAGTGTCCTGCAATGTTCTCACTATTTTTTTCAGAGCCCATAGGTTTTAAATAAATATTTTTTTTTTTAGATTGGTAGTTGTTAGCCTGATTAATTTCCCTGGCACTGGGTGTTGGGCAATGTGGGAAGTTTGTTATGGAGTAACTTCAGCTTGTCTCTTGCCTCTGTGTAGTGCAAACTGAAGCTGGCACCTCGAAATGATGTGTTAAAGTTACAGATGGATACAGACTGCTTCCATTTAGGCTGGGTATTTATTTCTGCCACTCTTCTCTAATAGGAAGGCAGCTGTGGTCACCTTGGAGAGAACCTTCTTCCTTGAACAAAAGGAAAACAAAAGGGAGTTATTATCAGGATGTAGCATCTCTTTTGTTTTTTCAGAGTGGTTTCTTGTTCAGCTGTGAAAGAAAAGCCAACCCAAAATCAGGGGCTGGCTGTCCCACGAGGTTTGCACTGGGAAGGGATGGTTGGTGGGTGATTTGCTGTTCCACAGGGCTGCAGAGCAAACAGTCCCTGCTCTGCTCCTTCTCCTCCCTGCCCTGGGCTCTGTAGGGAACCTTGTGCTGCTGATTTCAATCCAGCGTGGCTCACTCTGACCAAGAGGTGTTTATTGTGTGATCTGGGGTCAGCCTGGCTAAAAATACAGTGAGGAATCTGTTCTTATCAGGGTAATGTACAGCAGGTACTTGCTGCAAATGAAAACTAGCCAGGAAATGGTTTCTTGGAGCTGGGAGACACCTGAGGCTTCCTGTGACCGTTCTGTGGCAGGGCCTGCCTGAGCCCAGGGATGGGGAGCAGCGAGTGCATGGGATGCTCTTAGAGCACCTCCCTTCAGGATGGTGTCTGGGATGTTCAGGCCTTGGCCAGGAGGAATTCTGAGCATCGAGAGAGCTGCATTCCAGTTGGAGAGCACCTCCCCTGCCTCCTCTCCCCTAAAGCTGCCAGCAGCATCCTCACAAAAAATTCACACAAAAAATTCACAGAGAAAAGCCAGTGCTGTAGGAAAAGGTGCTGAGCACTGGCAGGGAGTGAGAGCTGTCTCCTTTCATTTCTGTGTGTGAAAGGAGCTCTTCCCAGGCAGTTCACCTCTGCACCCCTCAGAGGTGTCTTGCTGTTTGATGCATACACTGAAAACCTTGTACTGCGTCTTCTCCACTCTGTCTGCTCAGGAGAGAAGTTTCACTTCTCCTTAAAAGCTGTTTGAGGGGTTTAAAAAAGGAATCTGAACTGGTGACTAGGATGTAACTTGCTAAGTTATAAAGAAGTGGAGCTGGGTGGTGAGAATGTGATGGAATGTTGGAACAGCAGAATAAATGGGAGCTCATTGAAGACAGGGGGATGAGG
Source organism: Vidua chalybeata (assembly GCF_026979565.1). Classification (NCBI taxonomy): domain Eukaryota; kingdom Metazoa; phylum Chordata; class Aves; order Passeriformes; family Viduidae; genus Vidua; species Vidua chalybeata. The sequence continues at coordinate 111,356,229 of NC_071532.1, read as the reverse complement.
AAGAGCTCCATAGGTTCTTTATCAAATGTGCATGTCATAAATGATAAATTTGGGTTTGAAGTCATCTCATTATGCCCCCTGCCATGGGCAGGGACACCTTCCACTATCCCAGGTTGCTCCAAGCCCTGTCCAGCCTGGCCTTGGACACTTCCAGGGATCCAGGGGCAGCCACAGCTTCTCTGGGCAGCCTGTGCCAGAGCCTCCCCACCCTCACAGGGAACAGTTCCTTCCCAAATTCCCATCTAACCCTGTCCTCTGGCAGTGGGCAGCCATTCCCTGTGTCCTGTCCCTCCATCCCTTGTGCCAAGTCCCTCTCCAGCTCTCCTGGAGCCCCTTTAGGCGGGGCTCAGACCATCCCATGTTCCCTTTTTTCCACACGTTCATCCAAGCCCATTTTGGGCCTCTTTATGCATTCAGATCCTCCTCTCTTGCTGTGTGGGGGTACTTGCTTATAATTCTCAGCATATTCCTCTCTTATCTGCTGCTGATATTGATGTTACCCCATAGAAAAGAGAAATGGCTAAATTGATCTAGGAAGGCTACTAAAACAAAAAAAGTGTATTATATTCAGTATGTGAACATACCTGTAGCAGCAGCAGCAAATTTATGCTTTCAATGCAGATTTTTTTTCAACCATTGTCTGAAAAATCTCAGGCAAATTTAATGGAAGGATTCTGCATCTCTTGGCTTGATGTGAGGCATCGCTGATACTCCTGTACTCTCCCTGTGAAATCAAATCTTCAGGTGGGGAAAGTACATTGCTAACACAATGCAGGGAAAGCTAATTTCTTTTCCTGTTTTCCCCTGTCTCTTTTTAAATTTTTAATTTTAATTTTTTTTTAAGTTTTTGAAGTGTATTTAAAGCCCGGCAACTTGATAGCCACCCAGCCCCCTAAACTGTGCAAGTAGCAGAAAGACTAGATAAGGAGCTCTCCTTGAAATGGCCTCCCAGTAAATTGGCACTATAGGAAATATTTCATGTTTCAATGGAACCAAGTAATCTGTGTAGGCTCGTTAGCTGGGAATTAGGGAGAGGCACCGTGCCTTGTGTGTGCAAGGCAGAGATTGTGGGCTTCACTTCCTACTGACTCCTCCTGGGGAACATTTGTAAATTATTTTGGGCTCCAGTACCTAACACAGATGCAAGCCCCTGGCAGGAAGGGAAAGACTGTGTGTGCATTTCTGGAAAGGAACACGGCCAAGTGCCTAAACAGCTTATTTCTTGCTTTTTAGCTGTAGGAATTTGTTTATTGGTTAAACTCTTGGGTTCCCTTGACCCTTTCACTCCTCTGTGCATTAGAGGAGCAGCGTTGTTGCACTAAGACTGTGTGATTTGATGATTAAATCCCAGCCATTCTGAGTGAGCCTGAGCACCCACAGGGGTTTGCTGTCACAGCCCTGCTCTTGAGTGTGCCCAGCCCTGTGAGCAGGGCTGCTGCTTCTCCTGGATCTGCCCAGGCTGGCTCAGTGCAGGAATTCCACTGGAGCTCAGGATGCTTATGGGATATAGGTGGTGATTTATCTTTTCATACAACCTTTTTTTTATTTTTTTATTTTTTTTGCATAGAACAGCTCTGTCTTCCCTGCAGGGGAAGTCACTGAGCACAAAGCTGCCCTTCAGAACATATCCTGGTTTCTGTCCTCATGTCCTATCCCAGGTTCCCATCCTCGCCAAGGGATGTAGGACAGATCGATCTCCCAGAGTGTCTTGATTTATTTTGATTTATTAACTGAGAGGCTGTTGTGGAAAGGATCAGGGGTAAGTTTCAAAGGGGCCTTTCCTGAAGGCATCTTGCCAAATCCTGTCTCGTGCCTGATGCTTTCCAGCACAGACTCATGGAAGGGAGAAATACATCCATAGAAGGGGAGCAGGAGAGGAAGGTTGTGATGTTAGTTTGCTTGCAGTGACTTTTTCAGGCAGGCACCCTGGCACTCCTGAGCTCATGTTTGCCCAGGCCACACGGTGTGTTTCTATTGGTGGAGCTGCTTCAGGTATTTCCTCAGCTCTTCGGACACACTGAAATACCTTTGGTATAAATTTCCATTTTGCTTCCTGAGACTGCTGTATAATTAAATAGAAACTGCTGTTTCCTACTTTGTGACAGCTCAGGTGGCAGCACAACCTAAATGAATCCCAGCTGGGGCACAGCTCACCCTTTCTGTGTGATCCTTTTCCTTTTGATGAAGACAAGACAGATTTTCCTAAGTGCCCATCAGCTCCTTGGATTTCCTTCTGCCCTGGAGGATGAGAAATAGGAGTTCTAGCTGGCTTTGTGTATCTTTAGGGTGTCTTTGATAATACTTTACATTTTTTTTTCAGTTTGAATGGTTTCATCACCTGTCTTGTCTTTTTTTTTTCCCCACGAGCAGGAGTGAGAGGATGGGCCTGACTTTTAACCCTCTGGGAAACACAGTGTTTATTGTCCTTAGGGGCTACACTAAGCATGAGACCCGCTCCCATCCCAATAGAAGAGCCAGAATGGAGACAGACGCCTCCCCCAGTCACAGCTACCTCTGGGACCTTCAGACTACGGCGAGGCAGTCGGTTCACGTGGAGAAAGGAGTGCCTGGCTGTTATGGAGAGGTATGTGGTGGCTCTCTGAGGGGGTTTGGAGATGGGAGTTCTAAAGCCAAGCCAAGGGTCCTTTTCCCTGCTCTGGTGAACTCCAGCGTTGTTTTTGTGGATGTGTTGTAGCCTCGTGCTGTAAGAATTGGATGTGTGATGATGGAGTAGGAGGAGCTGTTTTGCCTCTTGTGTTGTTTAAAAAATTGTAAAACTGCTCTGGACAGGATCTCTTTATTTTTGTACATCATGTCCTTAGCCCAGTCTGAGTGTGTTGGTGTTCAGCTCTTTGCTTTTGTAGAAACTTTTCCACTTATCCTGATCCAGGCTCTCTTGGGAGGGTCTTGCAAGCTCTTTCCATTCTGCATTTCTCCTTTCCACTTTCCTGACTTGTCCCCCCGATGCCTCGTGGTGTTCTAAAGTGGATACCGGCATTTCGGCAGCACTGTAATTGTTCGGGATGCAGAACTTTGCCTCACAAGCAGTAGATTCCTGGTCCAAAAAGGCTCTTAGAACCCTCTTACAGGAGCTGGGAGCAGCACAGAGTGAAGTGGATCTTTCAAATCCATATGCAGAGTGGCAGGTGAACATTAGAGCTCCCAGCTCTCCTCTCTGAGCCTGGGCGTGCTTTGCCTTTCCCTCTGCTTACAGGAATGTCTCTTTTGTGGATAATGCTGTACAGTAGAGAAGGGCTGGGGAACTTGGGATGTAGTTTAGGGATGAATGCTTATTTCTGTCCAGGGCTAAATGGCTGGGAGGAGTTTTTTAGCCTCTGAGAGCGTGAGGAGCCTCCTTCCCATGGAAGGACTTGGATGACTGTGTGTGTTACACTCCTTCTGGGTCTGCAACCCCAGTGAGATCTCAGCCAGCAGATTTATAGGATGTGTTTTTACCATTTCTTTAATGCTTCCCTTTCCTCTTACTTGCATGGGGGTCTTGGGAATTGATTAGGAGCAGGAGAGCATCATTTGCCTGAGCTAAGGCTGAAATCCTGAGCTCCCTCAGGAACACAGGCTAGACACACTTCTGTGTCTTTGCAGCACTGGAACCAGTAACTTAAATGTTTATTTCCCTATTCTGACCTGGCACTGATATTTTATCTGGCATTGATATTTTTGGCTTTGCCTGGATGTTTCCCCAAAGGAAATAATGTAAATGTTTGAAATCTGTTCTGCTTTGTTAGACCCAACTAATGCAATGCCCTGTGATCTGATAGTGTGTTTTTCTAATGTCCCCCTCCACAGAGGCAGAACAAGGGGCAGGACAGAATCTTTAGCACTTTGAAACGCTTGTCTGACTGTCCCGACTGTGTGTGCAGGAGGACAGAACCACCACAGCTCTGTGTGCCTTCAGGGCAGCACCATCTCCTGATCAACCCTCTGTGTGTGAAATGCTTAATTGGAAGTAGATTTAGAGCTCTTTGGGCATGGCTGGTTTTGGGCATGGCTGGTTTTCTTCCTGGTTTCTGTCTGGCCCAAAGTGCAGTAACTGCTGTTATTTGCTGTTTGAACCCTGATTGTGCCTCAGACTCCTTTGCTGGGGAAACTGCTGATAGAAAGCTGAGCAAGCCACCCGTTCCTCATCCACCTTTCTCCTCAAGCCAGTCTCTGCTGGGACACTAGAAATTAAAACTGTGGTGTTTTAATACATCTGTTAGAAAGATGTGAGATGTGGGTTGAATCAAGTTGCTCTTGATACTGGAAATCATCCAGTTATGAATGCAGATACATAATCAGTCTAATTTTTCATTAAATTCTTCTTTGTTTTTCTTGGTTTTGTTTTCTGTAAGGTCTTGTTCTCTGTAAGGTCTTTGCTGCCAGGGTTTTCTCCTTATTCTGCTGCTGCCACATTGCCTTAATCCTGGCTTTTAATATTAATTTGCCAAGCTCTTGGCTAGGTCATTATGGGTGCTGGGTTTCACAGCCTTGTGTGGGGTACTGGGAAGCAAAGCTGTGGAGTTTTACTTGAGGCAAGAACACAGTAAAAGTGTTGTGTGGCCATAAAGCTACACCATAAAGCAATGGGAATATGGTTGTTTAACTGTTGTGTTTTAACAGGCCTCGTTGAGCTGTAAGGATGAGCTGTTTTATGTGACAGATTTTGAAAGAGTGGGAGAAAAACGCTCTTCTGGGAGCCCTTGGAAAAAAAAATCACTAATTTCACTTACAGGGCACTGGAGTTTTCCAGGCTTGGCCATGATATGACTCATAACAGCAGCAGGATGAAGGTAACCAGACCCCTCTGGCCCAAGCAGATCAGGTTTCCCTGGTACCCCAGGGTCAGGAATAAGCATTTGGCCACTAAAATGGTGTTTGGCATTGCCTGTGGGCAGGTGCCATTTGTCTGGTAATTTGCATTTTCCTCTGCAGGATTAAGTTCTGACTCTTAAGTGGAGACATCTCAGTTTAAGGGACTGTTTTCCCTAATGAAATGCAACTTTCGGTGCACTGAGTTTGTGTGTCCTGCAGCTTCTGGCTCTGATGTTGGTGCACACAAGGATTTGGGCACCTGGTTTGGAGCTGCTGCTCTGGGAACCTCAGGAAAGTGCTCATTCATTTGGGATGATACCTGTCCAGGAAGGAGAAACAGAGATCCAGGAGACAATTCCATCCTACTAATGCACTCAGAGGAGGGCTCTGTGCACCCTCCTCTCTGGCTGCCTCCTGCAATTAGAAATAACTTTGATGGTTTAGTTTAATGCCTGAAGATAAGAGGGTGGAATCCAGACCTGAGTGGAATCTCTGCAAAACTCCTTCCCTCTGAAATGCTGCTGTGATGCTGTATAAACATTTTTTGGTTGAGGATGAGGGTGTTGACCTGCTCTATCACTTAATTGTGCTCCCTGCTTTTGCTTTGGTCTTGGATTCAGTTGGTAAAAATCGTAGTTGCTAAGAGTCCACATGTCAAACCAGCTGAGAGCACTTCAAGGGAAGAATCTGAATGTGATTGCAGAATTTTGAGGGATTTGTTTCTTAGGAGCAGGCTCTCCAATTGAAAATGCACAGCACCAGTTAGGATTTGATCTATGAACTGAATGAGAAAAGGGTGAGGGTTGAAGGGGTAGTTTCTCTTTTCTGAAAAAGATTTAACTCAGCAGAAAAATTCCAGTTCAATTAATTATTATATTGGTGCCAACCTGACAGAATGAAGATTAGAGTTAGGGCCATATCCTGAAATGTCTGATGTACCTGAGGGTCTGAGTACAGGGTATGTGTATTAAATGAACTAATTGGTTTATACTGGACTTCCAGGATGCTGCTTGTGGTTTCTGTAATTCAATTCTCCAGCCTTTACTGCTTTTTTGGAATCCTCCCAGGGTAGTTTATTAATCCCTGGTCTGAGATTTTTTGGACAATAGATTCGGGTCTCTTTATCCCTTTACTTTTTATTTTTCTTTAGATATCTCCCTGAATATTTATGTTCTGAAGGTTAAGAGGAGCAGTGGTTCCAGAAAGTAAAGTTCTATATTTAACTGCAGACTAGGTGTGGTTCCGACAACTGCAGTGCTACTGATGCCAACCTTGACCTGTTCTCTTCTGGAGCCTCCTGCTCATGGAATCTGCTGAGTTTTGAGTGTGTCGATGTTGTTGTGTGGCTTTGCCCTCCTTTGGGAGCAGAGCTAAGACTGCAAGAGTCCTTTCTGTGCAAACCTGAGGTTAAACTTGAAAGCTTCTTTCTGGTTCACTTTCGTGTTCTTTTTTTGTTACGTCTTGTCCCACAGATAATGTTGTGTTGTGGTTTTTTTTTTTTCTTTTCTCTGCTTTGCTTCTTCTTTTCAGCTCCTCTCATTAGAAGTATGAAATTGAAAATTTCCCTTAGGGCTTTCTTTTTTTTTTTTAATGAAGCTGTGTTGTCTTGTCAGTCTATTTTTTTTATTATTATTTTTTACTCCCAGTGATTTATGCTTCTCTTCTAATCATATATTGGAGTAGAGGTTTATCTTCTTTTTCAGGCAAAAAAAAACCCCTAAGATTGGCAGCAAAATCAGTGATCTTATACTCATTTTAAGGCACTTTTCATGAGTGCTGTTAAAGACTGGGGTGGGGGGAATTGAGTGTTGTTTTTTAAGTATATGCTTTATCCAAAGATTAAATTAAAATAACTGTAAATTCTGCCCTAAACAAAAATGAATAATTCATCAGATGAATGTATTTCAGTTTGTCTAGGGAGCAGGGACTTTGCTTTTCTGGTTGAGGTTATTTGGTTTGATTTTATGGCTCTGGGTTTTTATTTTAACACTTGTCTGTGCTTCTGAAGCTTCATTTTAAAGGTGTATTTAGATTAAATAAGACTGAGATGCTATAGATCACCATCATCCCCATTTCATAGGTGGCAAAACAGAGTCAGGTGTTTCTTTTGGCTTTATTCAGAAGAGAAATGGGTTTAGATTTCCCAAGATAGGGGGGCACAGTTTCATTCTGTAGCTGAGCTGAATTAACATTTTGTCACCAGCTCATCCTTAGGTGTTACCCTGCCTCGCCACCCTTCTCAGTTCCTCCTCCTCAGTTTCCCTGCTCCTGCCACCCTGGACTGTGCCAGAGATGTTTATTGTCTGATGGAAATAGCAGCCAACTCATCCTGCTTCAGGAAAAAGAAATCCTTTTTATTTCCCCCTGCATTTTCCTGAATTGTTTTGGCTTGCTGTGCTGGGGCAAAGGACAGGAATGCACAGCTGGGAGCACCGGGAAGGGGAAGTTTAACAAAAACATGGTGATTCCATGGAGTTGTTTGGTCTGCTTGGTTTTTTTCTGATTTTGTTTGGTTTGACTTGGATGAGTTCCTGGTTTCTTTACAGGCATGGCTGTACTGGCATCGTGGAAGAGGGGTCCTTTGATTTTTCCAAGGTGCAGGAAAGCTTTAGGGCCATGAGGATTAGAGGGATGGAGCACCTTTCCTCTGGGAGAGTTAGGAGTTTCCAGCCTGGGAAAGAGAAGAATCTAGGCAAAGCTTGGAGCCCCTTCCAGAGCTTAAAGGGGTTCTAGCAGAGCTGGAGAGGGACTTGGCACAAGCAATGAAAGGACAGGACACAGGGAATGGCTTCCCACTGCCAGAGGGCAGGGATAGATGGGATATTGGGAAGGAATTCCCGGCTCTGACTGTGGCAAGGCCCTGGCACAGGTTGCCCAGAGAAGCTGTGGCTGCCCCTGGATCCCTGGAAGTGTCCAGGGCCAGGCTGGACAGGGCTTGGAGCAACCTGGGATAGTGGGAGGTATCAGAATTGTAAGAAGATGATATTTAAGGTCCTTTCCAAGTCAAACCATTCTGTAATTCCATGATTACTGTGACATTACTGCCCGACTCTGTCTGATTTAACCATTTGTGGCTTTGTTTCCCTTCCAAAGCTGAGGAAGGTCATCTCCATGCTGAGACCAGTCACTGCTTCATTCCCATCATGGTGCTGGGAGATTCAGCCTCGTTTCCCCTCCTGGAAGAGGCACATCCCACCCTGATGCCAAGGTGGTGCCCTGGGCATGGTCCTGGCCCCGAGTGAGATGAGGCCTGACGTGCCTTATTAGAAATCCTTCCGACTGTGAAAGCGCTTTTACTGCAGCTCTCCTGAGCGCCGGGGCTTCCACGGCTTCCCTGGGGAACACGAGAGCTCTATTAGCTCCTGAAATTCAGTTAGGAAATTTTCTTAGTTAATTTCATCCCATTACTCTTAGTTATGTCTTCCAGCAGAACCTTAATACCGGCCCCATAGGGGATCTAAGTTTCCTGTGCAAGGCTTTGGAGGAGATTTAAGTTTGGGATTCATTGCGTTTCTCCCTTTCCAAGCTGACAGCAGAGCAGGAAGTAATGTCCTTTGGCCCCTTCCATTAGGCTGTACATTGTTAGAAACAGAACAGCAGCTTCTCATCAATAGAACGATGGCCACGGGTTGGCTCGGGAATGCTGCTCGTCTTTCCTGGGTTTGCTGGGAGGTCACGAGGGCTGGGAATTATCTCTGCTGTCCCTGTGACCCTCAGGTGTCCTTGAACCTTTCGGTGACTCGTTGGTCTCAGCTGTAAAATATCCACTACCAGCTTGGGAGATGAGTCAAGCCAAGGGAAAAGTGCCAAAAGCCTCTAATTCTTGGGTTACCAAGGAATATTGGCATCAGGAAAAACTTCCTGACTTCAGGAATGGCACAGCACTAAGCAGGTTATCTACAGGAGCTAGAGAACATTTCTCAGGAGCAAATCAGCTGAAATCTGTCAGGCTGGTTCTGAGATACTTGATCTTAATGCAGAGAGGAACATCAGGTGATTTCTTTATATTTTTTCCAGCTCTTTCAATCCTGTCATAAGGTGTTTGTTAGTCAGCAACTTCCAGGGGGAGATTCAACTTCATTAAGTCCTTTGAGACGCAGGGAATGGGTTTTTTTTAGTATCTTTGCTGTTTGTGCTCCTGAAGTGCTTCTGGATCTGAGCGAAAGAACTTTGCAAAGGCACCCAGCAAAGTTCACTTTACCATTCAGACACAGGCAAGATCATCTGGTTGTGTGAAGGTTCAAGTGGTTTGGCTCAGGGTCGTTGCTCTGTGTCTTCATAAAATGCAAGAGCAGCCATTTTCTGCTTGGCACACAGGATCTGCCTTATTTTGCATTAGATCAAGCTCTGTTCCCTCTCAGACATGCATAATATACAAGCTTCCTATTCTAATCAGCTGTAAGCAAATCCCAGTTGTTTGGCAGATTGCAGGCAGTAAAATAGAATGCATGGATGTCTGTCCAAAGCCTCAGCAGACTCTGGTTTCTTCAAGGATCCAGCACCTAATGAGTTATTTTGCTTTCTAGAGAGCTCAGGTGCTTTTTGTATCCTTGTATTCCCTCTTTCTCTCTCTCTCTCTCTCTCTCTCTTTTTAAAAATAATAAAAGATGATCTGTGGGAGGGGCAGCTCCTTGCAGCAGAGCTCAGATAAAATTCTTGTGTCTGCCAAGGTCAGAATAACTGAAATCAACATTTAGAAAAAGCAACTTTGTCAGCCTGGTCTGTAACAGTTCTGGCTGGTGCAGCAAACCCACATTTTAGAAATAAGAATTCTCCTTTAGTCCAGATACTCTGCTGCATTTCTCCAGCACCAGTTGAGATCCTCAGTGTTCTGTCCCCCTGCTCATGAAGGTGACAAGCAGGATCTCATCCCAGGTGATGATGGTTGTGGTGTTTATCATTCTTTCTACCTCACCTCTCCATCCTGTGCCTGGTTCACACCTGGCCAGCAGCCATGTGGCTGTGGACAAAAGCTCTTATCTCCTATCCTGTATTTTTAATCCTGCTATTGCAGCTCTGGGCGTTCTTATTATTCACATAAATATGTAATTCCTTCTAAATCCTGCTAAGGTCTTCAGGGTACTTCCGGAGAACTAATTATACCTAGTTTCATTTCATATGCTAAAATGTGTTTAAAAAGTCAAAGGTCCCTTTGGCATGAGTATCATGAGAAAGAATAAGGCAGAACATTGCATTTATCCAGGATCATTCTCTATATGTGCTGCTATCAATGTGCTGCTCGTTTATCTCCTCTCTGAACTTAACAGTCACTCTCTTATCTCTTCTCAGACACCAAGGCTTCCCTTGCCTCTAATAATATTAATTGTCACTCTTCTCTGGACCTTTTCTATTCTTACATTCAATTTCTAGTGACCTGGGGCAGGTGAGTGGGGACCCAAGCAGAGCTGATTTCCATATTTCCAGGGAGAATATTCTGACTTACACAAGCAGCTGAATCCAAGTCCTGTTGTTCCCCTGACCTCCAGCCTAACATCTGGTTTTTTTGCTGATCGCTTTTGTGTATTGATGGAGAGCGTCTCGTCTTGGAATAGTCTTTCCTGAAGAACTACTACTGATTTAGACCTGGTCATGTACGTGAGGAGTTGGAATTTGCTCTTGTCCACGTGCAGGGCTTTGCTTAATCCTCAGATAAGAAATGAAGTTCAGTCGTGGGAGTGTTAATTGCTGTGAATTTCAAAAATACCATCTTTATTTGTATCCAGCACAAACAATTCTCCTTGCATAACTTTATTTAATGTAACTGTTAATGCCAGTCGTTTTAGGGCACAACTTACATGAGTCAAGGGCTTGTGCTGAGTTCATAAACAGAACCTTTTGCTCTTTACAATCATGTTGAGACCTCTAGATGCTGCCTGCTGTAAGGACAGTAAAAATATAAGTCTGGTGCTGTGATTTCTGTCTCTTCGAGCTTTCTTGATTTGCCTCAGTCCTTCATGGTGTTGTTTTTCCTGTGGCTGTCCTGTTTAAAGGATCCAGAAGGAATTAGGAACAAAAAGCTTGTATTAATCAGCTAAATTGCTGTTTTCTCAGGTATTCTAACCTGGATTCAGGAGGCAGGGAAAGCCATGACAAACTTGTCACACAAACTGTGTGAAGTGGCCCCTGGCAAGTTCAGGCTGCATTTTATGTGGTTTTCATAATGTTTGGGTTGTGCAGAGCAGCTCCAAGCTGAGGGAAGAGTTACCCCTCCCAGCAGGATTCACCCAATCCGTGTGTAATGTCACCCCTGGAACAAACCCACTGAAGTGAATGACAGCATTAACTTCCTGAGTAGTCTGGGAAGCGTTCAGAAGGAATTCAGGACCAGGCTGGCACCTTGTCACTCTGCTTTGCTGCAGCCAGGGCTTTGCTGCTCCTGTCAACAAGGAGGATCCAGGAGCACCATCCAGCCCAGAGTGTACTTGGATTTTCCCATTCCTGCTTTCCAGAACTGTGCAGAGCATTCCTGCTGACTCTCACTGCAGCTCAGCTCTGAACAGAGTCCAGCCCTACTTCAGCCAGAGGAAACTCTCTGCCATGGAGGAACAGATGTGAGGTCTTTACACAAGTAATAAAGAGAGTCATTACAAGGATAAGTGAGGGAGGAAAATTCCAAAGTCAGACTCTTAAGTTGTTGCATCATGTATTTATGGGCTCTTGGTCAGACAGACACTTTAAAAATGTTTAAATGGAGCACCTGAAAAAATGTGCTATCAGAGGACTATATGAGCTTTAGGCACAAAAGTCACTACCACATCCTTGATTATTTTTTCATTCTTTTTGGGTTTTTTTTTGTTGTTTTTTTTTTTTTTTTTGTGATCCAGGATAGCCCAACTTTCTTATTTGTTTGATTTTCCTTTGGAACACATGTAAGTTTTAATTTGTTTTGAATACTTTGCTCTGTGTGAAGAACTCTATCAACAGCATAGAAGAAATGCTTTTTATAATACTCTTCTCTCTGGATAGGGAATAGCAGCATCCTCATCTATGTCAGGCTTGGCCTTTTTGGTGCTTTTGTTGCATTGTATCTTTTGGTCACAGTGACTTCACAGAAACTGATCTTCCCAGCTGATGATCTTTTTGTGCCTATGAAGTTGTTGTTCCCAAAGTGGGTGACCTTGGCTGCTGCAATGTTAAATTTCTGTTTAGTTCTTTCCCTTAGGATTCTCTATTACTTTTTATGGTGCTTCAATTCAGTGTATTGATGTGGCTTCTGACTTTGGTCTCAGCAGATTCATCACCATGTGCAGACTTTCTGTCAGGATCATTAATTGTTTTTGTTTTTAAGGTGCTCCAAAGATGACACTTGAGGAGTATCCCTGATTGTAGTCTTCTATGCCATTTGTTTCATTTTTCAGCCTCTTCTTAGTTAGACGTTTCCTTTCTACCCTGTCTCGTAATTATACTAATCTTTGTCTTTTCCAAAATCATGAATAATTTCCCATTTGTCACTTTATCAAATACTTTACTAAAGTCCAAAAATGCTAAGAATAATTAGTTTTTCTGGTCAACAATTCCTCAGTTGTTTTTGGAGCTTTATGGGCAGCACTGCTTAAGTCATGCCTCCCTAAAGGATTGTCCCCAGGAAACTCAGCTGATCTGAGCGAGGGTGACAATGACATTTAAGAGGAAGCACATGGCAAAACCCATGGCTCAGGGCAAGGAGCACAAATCTTGGAGTAAAGAGCTGTGCATTGATTTAATCTGGTTTCTTGGCTCTGTATCTTTTAACTTTCCTGTTCTTCTACCTCTAAATTCTTGTAATGATATTAAAGAGTAAGATGAAAAAAGACAATTTCAGAATAGTTTTAAAGGAGTTGATGATCTGGGTATAAAAAGCGCTCTTAAAATACAAAACATGATGGGTGTTGGTAAATGAAATAATCTTTTGAGTCTTTAGAGCTTATTATTTCCAAGATATCTGTTCACAATCCTGTAGGCAAAAAAAAAAAAAAAAAAAATTATAAAAAAGTTGGATAATAAATGCAGCTATTTCCTGTCCCTATGGATGGTTAATGGTCACTGAACAATCTTTGGCAAATAAAGAAAAAGATGTTGCTGCTGCCAGGTTTGAGAAATATTCTTTAAAGATCCCAAAGTTTCCTGATAGCTTAAAACTTCCCTTAAATGTCCTTCTTTGCTGTGTTGTCTACGAAGAACCCCCTGAAGTTGGTCGTGGCACTGTAGTATTTTAATCCACTGGCATTACTGGGTTAATTCATTATTTCTCATTTTCCTTTGCTTCTCTCCATCTCTTATGTTGTATTTAGGTTGCAAGGTAGAGAATAGATTGATATTTAAAAATTAAAATACATTTTCTGCTACCTGGGTGTACAACACTTAATGGGATAACAATTTTGGCCCAGATCTTGGAGATAGTGGATGTTAGGAAAAATACATGTATTGAGCCCAAAGTCAGATTTCATCCTGACTTTAGGTGCTGGATATCCAGGTGCAGGATAACTTCAGGTGCTGCAGGAATTGGCCTTGTCTGTGCAATCCTGTAGGATCCTTTCATTTAGCTGCATTAATTTTTATTTTCTGAAAATGCAGCAGCAACTGGGGGCTCTGCTGAGCTGAACCAAGTCTGGTCCAAGACTGGAAACTGAAAACAAAGACTTGTGGATTTTTGAGGGAAAATACTGGTGGTGACGTTGGGAGCTGCCAGTTTATACTAAGATTAACCCCAAATTTCATGATTGGTATTTTTCCTCTCCTGGAGGCTTGGGACAAAGGGAGGCTCCAAGATTCCCATCCAGAAGAACTAAAACCTTCCTGAGGCTAAAGTGAAGACAACCTGAAGGACCTTGGTGCTCACACTGACATTATTTACACACATCCAGGGCTGAGCATTCCACCAAAGCACAGTTTTGAGGCAGGGATAGGCTGTTCTCAGAATACCCAACCAGATGAGCTGAAAAGCGAGCTCTGGCTCTGCTGAGTGGAATATTTTGTTCCAGAGAGCAAATAAAGATGTTCTGGGTAATGTAAAAACCAAGTTTTGCTGTTTATTTCTGTTGCCATATAAAGCCTTGGAATCCTCTGTTGTCTGGTGAGTGGTGTGTGTAAAACCCTCAGTGTTGATTAGAGTTTGTCTGGTTGGAATTGTGGGTCACCAGCAGCAGAACAGCCCTTCCCAGTGGGTGGGCCAGGGCTGATTCCTGCAGGGCCTCATCCCTCCTTGGGGATGTTTCACCCATGGGCTGACCCTGCCTTGGCTTTGCTTGTGAGGACCAGATAATCCAAAATACAACTGAAATAACTCTTGCCCTGTACCACGTTAAAAAATGAAGATGAGATGTTTGTTTCACAGTTGTTTGCAGAAAGTTCTGTTTATCACTCACATAGTCCAGCGGATTTAATGCACATAAATATCCCTGCAGCATGGAGGTCTCAATTTAAATATTTCAAGTAAGTAAAAGGGAGCAAGAGGTCCTATTATTCATGCTTAGATGCCTTGTTAGGAAGAGCTTTGATGATGCTGTTTGCTCACACCAAGCAGCAGGACAATTCTCACTTTGTCTTGTCTCAATGTGTTGGTTACTTGCTGGCTTCAAAAAATGTCCACTTTTATTTTATGAACAATTTAGTGAACTCTGTTGACTTTGAGAGTCTGGTGATGCCAGTAAGTTTAAGGATATTCAAAATCTCAGCTGTCAGTGTCTTCAAGGTGCCTTAAGCAAAAAGTACCTGTGTGTTTCAAATTGCTGCAAACTCCAAATCTTGCCATTCAGAAGAGGCCTGTTGTGTAATTTCAAAAATGCTCTTATCACCAAATCCAATTACGAGGAAGAGTAAATGGCCACCTCAGATGTCTTAACTATTCTTTTTTTAATTGTTAATTATCTCGACAGTAGGGTGCTAGAGATTAGGAGGGACAGATTATCTTTTGCAAGTACGAGGCTTTCAGAGCTATTATCAATTAATTCTGTTTCTAAACAAATTTTAGGATAATATTAATAGCTTGATAGGTCCTCGAGACCACTGTCAAAATTCTGAGAAAGTGATGTTGAAAGAATGAAAACCTCGTTGTTCTGTTAGCTTTGAAGGTCATCCAGCTTTACCCACTCCCATGCAAGGTGTATTTTTGGCATTTTAATCTGTGTGGCAGAGGAGATTCCTGCTAAGAAACATCAGTGAAATGCCTCTCTCGGAGTTTAGACAGCAACTTGTAAAGCCAGAATTGAGAGTCAGCTCTGTTGTGTGAGGGTTTTTAATGTGTACTGACATGGCTCTGGAATTTATGTATGCAGACACGTCCTGAGGTGTGAAATAATTTCAGTTTCTCTCTGTCTGGTGCTCTAAGTGATCTAGTGCTGGTGAGATCTCTCCTCTAGATTTGCACTTGCAGTGAAAGGAAATCAAAGAATGAAACATTTCTTAGAGTGAGAGGCTTAAAAACTGTGCTGTCCCTGGACAGAGTGTGGCAATATCCTGGACCTGAAAGCTCAAGTGGGGAATGAGAAAGATTTCTAAAAAGTGATGATTTTTACAGTTTGTTTCCAAAGGTGATGTAAAGTTACAGTAGATTCTTCATTTGATAAACCCCCAATTTTTAATATTGTGACTGGATATGTGTGCAGGTTGGACAGAAGATCTGGGCTTAATTCTGGGCTTCCAGAACTGCTGAGAGACCTCTTGTCAGTGCTGCAGAAGAGGTCAAGCTATAGTCCTGCAGTGGTTTCTCCATTCCTGTAAATCTATGGACCTGTGGAATCCATTGGCTAAATGATGGTGCTGTGGAAGAAACAGCAGAGAGCTGCAGCCATCGTGTTTGTCAGTGGTTTTTCTGAGTTAGGGATTTTTTTCTTAGATTTTTGCTGCTTAGGTCTGGTTGAGCTGATGCCTCAGCTGAAGTTCATCCAGAGAGCTGCACTTCCCATCCTTGCCTGGTTATGTTTTGCAGTCCTGGGGGAAGTTCTCAGCTCCATCAGTTTATCTGTGGAGGGGATATCTTTGAGCTTTAATTTTGCTGTCAAAAATAAAAATGATTTTATATTGTGGGTTTAGTTGACACCCATGTCGTTACTAAGGAATCAGTGGAAATATCAGTAGATAAAACTGGTGGTGTCATCTGCTGACCTCGCTGAGAATGGCATTAGTGATATTCTTGGCCAGTATTTACTGGGAAATAAACCAGTCATTACACTTTCTGATGAGATTGTGCTCTGAATGTCACTTCTCTGACAGCCTGTCTCATGCCACGCTGAGATAAGATCTCAGGCACAGATGACAGACTAACTTCAGAAATATTTCCATTGATTTGACAGCCTGAATAATAGTTCTGCTACAAGCCAGAAAGACTGGAACAGTGACCTCTGGCTGCTGGGTGATACTGGGGTGATAAATGTACTAATGAGAGATAAATAGGTAACTACATTTGAGTGTTTTCTGTACCTTGTCAGTGGAAAGCAGAGGAACTCTTGGGAGGGAAACCAGATAGGGAGCTGAAATTGCAGGCATCTTATCAGAGCCAAAGGAGCAGCTTTCACCTCATGTATTTTGAGACACCAGAGAATTTGGCAGGGAGCTCCATCCCTGGGGACAGCACAAGCTTCTGTTCATCCACAGGGGTGGGAGCTGGACAGTTCTGCTTTTCCATCCCTGCCTGGGCTGGTGGCCGAGCCCGTGGCTCTGGCTTTGCTTTCAGCATCCCTCGGGAGAGGATCTTTGGGAGCTGCTGTGGAAGGAGCTGGGCCCAGCTGCCTTTTCAGCCGTGTCCTCCCGCCTCCCTTGGCTGCACAACTGCTGCTCTTGGCATGTGTGGGGAGCTGGACCAGGCAGGCAGCTGGGCACAAAATATTCCTGCAAAAAGAGAATGAAGGAGAGGATGGGATCATTCCCTTTACTCTGTGATTAAATTGTGTTAAGCTGGACTGCAGCCTGAGTTCAGGGAAGATGAATCTCCCATTCCTGGAAGTGTCCAAGTCCAGGTTGGACAGGGCTTGGAGCAACCTGGGATGGTGGAAGGTGTCCCTGCCCATGGCAGGGGGTGGGAACTATGGAGGGTCTTCAAGAACCTTCCAGCCCAAACCATTCTGTGGCTCTCTGGTCTCCAGCAGAGGAGTTGGAGCCCCCACCAGAGTGCCAGGATATTTCACTCGCAGGTGAAGCTCCCACAGGGGTGGGAGTGGGAACCCAGGGATGCAAACACAGAGTGAGGGAGTGAGCTTGCAGCATGTCTGCTGTTCTTCAGTAAATGTCCATCTGTGTATTCTTGCCTCCCATTAATTGCAAGGTCAGTTATCCTTCCTCCAGTGAGGGTGATCTGTGTCCCCATACCTGAGTGACCTCACCTGAGAGTGACTCAGCTGCAGCAGCACTGTGAATTGTTACCTGCAACACATTTGAGCCTCTCCACTCTGAACCCCTGCCACACTTGGAAGTTTTAACCATTAGGTCCCGCTGTAAGCTAAACATTTCCTCAACTTGGGGTCTTTTGATCAGTTTTGGGGGGCTTTATCTCTTTCCTTATCTGGAAAAGCACCGACCCCACCAGTCCTTGTACCTCTCCGTGGTTGTCGTTTCAGACACTTCCCTGGCAGCTGCAAAGCTGATAGGAAGCAACAAAACTTCCACTGTGGATTATCAGGAACACTACTGAGGCATTGCTTAATGCATCTGATATCTCAGCCTCGAGAACAGAAGGGGAAAAAAAAAAAAGATTGGCAGCTATTGCAGGAATTCAGAGAGGGGCACCTTGGTACAGAGTCAGGGGGAGGCTTCTCCTTCCATTACAGAGCCCTGGGCTGAGATGGATTCCCTCTCCATCATTGTCCTAAGCACATTATCCCTGAAAGAAAGAGGGTTTCTCTGAATCTGCAATTTTTCTAGGCTTCAGTGTTATTGAAATGAAACGGCTTCAAGGATATCTACATTCTTTACCATCATGTGGATTCTCATCTCATGTAAATTATTTGGCCACTTTTCATTTTAATCCTCCACTGTCATTTTCTACAAAAGAGATCATTTGGTTTCTTCATGGAAGGTATTCAGCTGACAGCTGCCCTTTGTCTAGAAAGCAGTGTGCCTTTGCAGGAGTTACTTGTGCCTGCTCCTTCTCTTTTTTTTTCCTTCCTTTTAAGTTCATATGGCTTTATATTTTTCATCTGTAGCTTTCAGAAACTTTTCAGACTGTGAACAGGTTTGTGGCTGTGAAGGGAATTTCAGACATCCTGCATTCTTTCCTTGTGTACCTGGCTGATAAGAAACAGAACTAGAGGCAGAATAATTAATTTACTGCAAGAAGAACTATAGTCCAAAAAAATCACAGTGTTTTCACAACTTCTACATGAGCAAACAAAATAGTCAGTGATGAAGTCTTGAATTTTTTATCATGGCTTCCAGATCTTGAAAACTTAATTATTCTCATCTACTTTTCAGGAATCATAGAATCATATAACCATAGAGTCATTAGGGGTGAAAAAGACCTTCAAGATCATCAAGTCCAGCCATCAACCAGCATCGTATTTACCACTGAGCCAAGTGCCACATGGTGGGAGGTTTAAAATGTCGTGCTTTCTGTCATGGCACATCAGCCACAAGACCTTGATGGGATGGGGATGAAATGTGGTGTGTTGGTAGAGTTTATGCACAGGGGGTTTGGAGGCTGAGGAGGAAAATCAGCAATTTATTGTAGAAAATGTTTAGACATTTTACATGAAAAGATCAGAAATTGCTGCTTGAATTTAAAGAAAATGTTTCAGAATGATGAGAAATGTCAGGCAAATTAATTGTTTATAACTTAGTTGTAAAATGTTTAGAGATAAGAATTACTGCTTCAGCAGCTTCTGAATCACAAAAGTCATCGGAATACACCAAACTCCCTCATTTGCTAGAAGAGATGTCTCATTCCTTGTCCAGTTCTGGAAGTTTGCTCCATCACAGGGAGATTTCCTGTTATCCCAGAGAAATGTAAGCATGGGCTGAAGTTTTGTTGTTGGTGGAAAATATTTTTTGTTATTTGTTGGAGGCAGCAAAAGCCTGGCTGTGGCTTGGGAAAGGGACAGTATTGAGTTAGGTGACAAGAAAAGGGTCACTGGTGGCTCTGGTGTTATCTTTGCTGCTTTAATTAGTTTCAGTTTCTTGAATTAATAAGAATGGGCAGTTCAAGGTCACCCCGATTGATAATTTTATGTATTTTGTAATTTCTTCCATAAATGTTGTTTTTTGTACACGTGGTGCTGGTTAGGACTCCAGGGCAGGCAATATGTTTGTGTAAATAACAGAGCAGCAGTTTTCAGCTGTGATCTCTTGATGTTCCTTTATCTCAGGGTGCTTAGAGGAGGAAATGATTCTTGGCTCTGGGCAGAGGGCAGTGCTCTGTAGGTGGGAGAGCTGCAATATTGTCACAGGGCTGCTGAACTGGGATCCTGAGCTTCTGCTTCCATCACTAACCACTGGAAAAAGCATTTTCTGCTCTGTTTTCCAAGCTCTCCATTCCCCAAAAATGCACCTTTGTACAGAGCCCAGCGACCCCTTTGATCAGAAATTTGCAGGTTGAGATGGATACACACATCACTTCAAAGGCTGGAATCGCACAAAGCGGACAGACGTGGAAGAGGGGAAAATGCACTTTAAAAATTACCATGTCCAGAGGGCGTGATGTTCATTCTAAATTCACATAAAGCTGCACAAAGACACCAATCCTGTGTCAGGGAACTCCTCCTCTTGATTCCTCAGTCATCTTAATTCCAGCAATGAGTTTAATAGTGCCAAACTCCCAACTTTTCCAACACTTGAACTGAAGTTTAAGGCAGAGCTGCCCTTCATTTAGAGAAGATTGAGCTATTCCTGTGGTTCCATTTGCTCTCTCCCAGGAGATCACCTGGATGTACATGAAAGGTGCAACTCTCTGAGCTCATGTGTGATTTCTCTTACCCACTGAGCAGCAACTTTGAAATAGGACCCCATTTTGGGCATAGCTGTGACTGTAAATGACTCTGTGAACAGGGGGATGAAGTAGTGGCACCTAAAATTCAACCCGAGTGTTCAAAATTTGGACAGAAACAGTTCTTGTATGGAACAGAATCTGGATTTCCATAGAAGGTAACTGGGGCCAATCCACTGGATGAATAATGGAAAATAATAATTGCCTCAATAAGCCTGAATCTCCTATTGCCAAATGATCTACAGTTAAGGAAATAAATATCTTATTTTCAAATCCAGAGCAGCTGTCCAACAGCCGGGCCTGCTGCTGATCAAAGTTGATAAAAGAAATCCTAGGATTATATATTATGGATAATCTACAGAAAAAACAGTGGTTGTGGTGTGATTAGCGGAGTCCATTGAAGAAAACAGGACGTTTTGTTGGTTTTAATGCAGATCTGATAAGCTCTGTGGAATGTAAATCAGTTCATTAAAATTTGCAGAGCAGTTCAGTGAGGTAAAAGAGGAAACAGTTTTAACTTTTATAGGATGTTTACTGCATATAAAGTACAATAAAATCACAATTATTCCAGAAAAATACTGTTAGAAATGTGCTGTATTCAATGTGTCGTTCTGAGGAAGATTGAAAAATTTTGAATTGTGGTTTTAAAAAAAACAGTCTGACTGTAGAAATCGTCCTGTGTAATTTCATAGCATCTCCACACCATATCTGTCTCTGCAGTATTTGTGGGATTTTGCATAATACAGATATTAAAAGTGTGTATGGATGTGTATATATTCACAAATATATATGAACAGGGATCAAAATGTTAAACAGCACCTTCTAAATAAGCTAGGGCTGTGTCAGGGGATAAATAATAAATAAATTATAATAAAATCAAAGGCCTGTGGTGTCTCGGAGATGATGCTTCACTTGACAATCTTAACTCTGATATCCATGGAATTGCCTACATTTTTGGGTGTCCTGGTACAATATTCCAAATGCTGAGATAATACTCATTTATCTGAGGGATTTGGGAAGTTTCCTTCATTCCATGTGCACATAAGTGCAGGCTGATGTTACTTTACTATAAAATTCACTGTGGTACCTTTGGAGGAGTGATCCATAAATCAGCAGCTGACACCTTTTAGTGGAGCTGCTTTGGAACCTTCACGCTCTGATTTCTTAAGAAAAAAAATTGTTTTTTTCCTCTTTTGCAGTTACTTCAATGAGAATCAATATCCCGATGAGGCAAAGAGAGAAGAAATTGCCAATGCCTGTAATGCAGTTATACAAAAACCAGGTGAGGAGCTGCTGGGGGGTCCTTCCCAAAAACAAAGAGGTTTCAGCCCCTTGAGTTCTGAGACTGCTGTTTTCAGAATCACAGAATAATTTGCGTTGGAAAAGACCTCCAAAGTCATCAACCTTTGACTGATAAATCAGGTTCTTGGAGGAGGAAAGAGCTCAGCTCCCCTGTTTTTCAATATTTTACAGCTTCCAGACAGGGATCTCAGATTAGAACCTGAGTGTTAATGGAGGACCTTATGTTTAGGTCAACAAGTTGCATTTTCCCTGTTTCTGGAGAAGTTATACTTGGGAGAGGAGCATGAATATTCAATGTAGTGTTAGTGGATGCACCTGCCTTTGCTTAGTTTTGCTAACCAAACATTTACATAGATTTCAGAACTTGTGTTTTGGATATATTTAGATTTCTTACAACCAGAATAAAAATTAATGAGAAGGCAACTAAAGTGTGAGTCATGCACATGGAATCACAAAATTATTTAGGATGGAAAAGCCTCTGGGATCATTGAGTCCAACTATCCCCAGCACTGCCAAGGCCACTGCTGATCCATGTCCTCAAGTGCCTCATCCATAGCGTTTTTAAATCCCTCCAGGGATGGGCACTCCACCATCTCCCTGGGCAGCTGTGCCAGGGCTGGACAGCCCTTTCCAGGCAGGAATTGTTCCCAGTATCCAGCCTGAACCTCCTCCGCTGCAGCTTGAGGCCATTTCCTCTCGTCCTGTCCCTGTTCCCTGGGAGAAAAGATGGATCCCAGCTTTTTATCCTTTCAAGGAGTTGTGGAGAGCTGGGACTGTCACAGGATAGCTCAGGGTCAGACCAGTTTAGAATGGAAGTGACCTCTGGAGTTCATCTGGTGAGGCAGGACCAGCTTAGATGAGATTGTTCAGTTTTCAGTATCTCCAAAACCGGAGGTTTTCCCGCCTCCAGGCCCCTGTTCTTCCACAATGTTGGGCACTCTCATGGCAAAGTACTTTTTCCCTAATATCTGCTGAAATTTTCCTTGAAAAATCCATCAGGTAGAGGACCAGAGAGCTGAGGATTTGGTTCCTGGCTGTGCTGCTGGTTTGTGGAGTAACTTGGAACAAAGTGCTGCAAGGCTGTGTCAGGGAGCAGTAAAATGCTGCCAGTGGTGCTGATGCACAGCATTAGGCATCAGCCAAGCTATCAATTCCCAGAGTTTTCTTTTTTTCACTTGTCTCATCTCTCCTAACTTATTTAAGTGTGCAGATTGCTGCAATTACATGGGTGTTTTGTATGCTGAATAAATAAACTTTGAGAAGGACTCAGAAGCAAGGGGGGGCTCAACACTGTATAGCCTGCAGAGGTCTGAGGATGCAGATATGGGGATATTTAAACAGGGTCAAGAGCAACTGAAGAGGTTTCCAGGATGTCCTTGGAATACTGAATCCCTCCAGTCTTCCCTTATTTATAGTGATGATCAGATAAAAGCATAGTTTTTTATAGCTGCCTTCTCGTTTTTGGAAATTTTTTTTGTTGGTTTAAATGTAAAAATCCAGTTTCCAGCATGCACCCCCGTTCTCCCAAAAGATCCTGAATTTCCTGGCACAGTTTGGAGAGTGTGATGGGTGCTGGGGACTGAGAGAAAGGAAAGCAGATTGCAAGGGTGACACAAAACCACTTCATTCATTTTGCTGCTGTATAAATCAGTGAGCTGTACCCTCGTGGCACACAGTAAGAGAAGGAGCCCCAGGGATGGGGTTTGTGTCAGGAATTTCAGTTTTTGGAATCTCAGTTTTGTGCTCGAACTGGAAAAGCAGCCCTTCATTCTTCCATGGCTCTGGATTGAGTTGGTTAAAACTGCAAAGAAATTCCTGTAATTCAGATTTTTTAAAAACAGAAGAAAAGCAGATACTTGTCATTTAGTGCCACAGCACCTAGACACTGGAATGTGATCCACATAAAGTTCACTTTTTTGTGAGTTACAGTAACTTGCCAGTGCTGTTTGTGTTTCAGGGGTTTATCCCATAGAATCCCAGAATCATTTGGGTGAGCAGGAACCTCAAAGCTCATCTAAAATTCTAATCCCAGAACAGGGACAGGGACACCTTCCACTATCCCAGGTTGCTCCAAGTCTAGTCCAACCTGTTCTTGGACACTTCAAAGGGTTGTGGCAGCCACAGCTTCTCTGGAACCCAGTGAGTAACACCGCTGAACTATTATTTTTCCCTCCGTTGCTTTCCTAGGAAAAAAGTTGTCGGATTTGGAGCGAGTCACCTCCCTCAAAGTGTACAACTGGTTTGCCAACAGGAGGAAGGAGATCAAGAGAAGAGCCAATATCGGTAATGTATCACAGAGCCCGCCTGCAAGGCTTGGGGTTTGCTCAGGAGAGGTGGCAATTACGTAAGAATAAATTAGTGAAAACACCAGAGGTGCTGACAGCCTCGGGAGAAATGTGGAGGAATTATGAAAATGAGTCTCTTGCTGTTCCAGATTTTTTGTGAAATACGTGTAATTTGTAGAATTCTGTCATCAGTGCAGGAAAAGTGATGCAGTTACAAAGTTTTACTGGAAGATCAGCTTTAAAAAGCAAAGTGAGAATTTTATAGGTGGAAGGAGAGTTGCATTTCCCTCCTTTGAGTATCCAAACTCAAATCTGAACTGAAACCTCAAAACTGTAAATAAAGGATATAGAAATGTTGGGCCATTCACAAACTTAGTGTGGTTTTTATCCTGGTTGTACTCTGCCCCTGACAGCTTTCCAAGGTTTTGCCCAGGGACAAGTGGCTGGAAAAAAGCCATTTTTTTTGCTGATGATCAGGAAAAAACAAAAATCACTTCAGAGTTAACCCTGTGGGTTCTTAGCTGATTGTAAGGAAGGAAAGTGACTCTGAACTTGTAGGAAGGAGACCCTCTGATGTGGATGAGATATTCTAAGGAGAATAAATCACCTCAGTGGCCTGGATTCAACAAACTCCTGCCATTCATAAAAAGTTTGATGTCCTTACTTAGATATTATGCAGAATTACTTTAGCAGCACATGGGTGAACAGACATCCATATCTGCTTATTTCCAGTATTTTTAATTATTTCAAATGTTCCACTATTTTGCCTTATTTCTGAATAAGAAAAAAGCTCTTATTACATCATGTAACATGTTCCCAAAATTTAACTAAATTTATTTTTCTACAAGTAAAAATCCCTTCTCAAAGGGATGGGGGAATAAAACAAACTCAGTCCAAGGTGGGTGGAGTTTAGTGTTTGGGGAGGAGGTTTGGAAAGAGATCAAAAAGAATCAAGGGGAGCTTTAGATCTATGGATCCTACTGGAAGATGGATTTTTGTGTTTTCAAATCCCTGAAGTGCTTTCAGAAATTTCTCCCATCTATTTTCAGACACTCCCCACCCCCTGAGTCCTGCCAGTCCGAACTATGGGGGAAGATTTACAAGGAATGCCTTTGCCACCCCAGTACCTTAGAAATGACACTGATTTCTGCTAGGACAGCTGGAAGACAGGGATTTTTATTCCCAGACAGGTCTGGTAGTTGGCAGGGAAGGATTTCAGGCAAACCAGTGTTTGTACCTGTGCTGCCTTCCCAGAGGTTGGAGAGTGAAGAGGAAGGTGCTAAGAACTAACGCTGTTCCTCCAATTATTCTAACTTCCTGAAAAAGCAAAAAAAAACTGAGTTACTTTGACTTCTCCAATGCATCAGATAAATGAGGGATCCATTTGCTTTTTTCGAAGAAGCAGCAATCCTGGAGAGCCATGGAATAGATGTACAGAGTCCGGGAGGTCACTCCAACAGCGACGACGTGGACGGCAACGACTACTCAGAGCAGGTGAGCACTGGAGCCTTGTGGCCCAAACAGGGAGAACTCAAACACCTAAACACCTTTTGCCTCTTGAAAATTGTGTTTTGTTTGGCTTTTGTGTCATTGTGATGGGGAAAGGGTGAGAATCCAGTATTCACCCACGTGGATTTGTTGCCTCACAACAGGACACTTGGCAAGTACGCAACGGGGAGGAGGAGGGACGATGTTCCGAGGGAGGCAGAGAAGCAGAGAAGGTAGAAGAAGACAGGAGGATCTGCTCCAAACAAGCAAGTTACACCCCTCACACCACACACAATGTCTGAGACACGGGGGGAGAGCCTCACCTCAGCCACAGCCCTGCCATCCCCATGCTCTCCTTCCCCAGCACTCTGAGTTCCCCAGTCTTTCGCAGTCCTGTGTGTCAGGCACCAGCAATTATCCCTGAAAAACTGGGCGCCTCTTGCACCTCTGATTTCCTTCTGCAAGAAAGGCCCTGTTCTAGCCAGGGCCACCCCTGCTGTGAGCTACTGACCCAGCCCCAGACATGAGCAGGAGAGAGCCCTGCCCAGGACCCTTCAGAATTCCTTGTGCCAGCCTTTCCCAGCAGGATTCTGAGCACTGAGCACCCTCCTGGAAGTTCCTGAGCTCCCTCTGTTCTGTAGGAGAACCTTTCAGGAACTTCTCAGGATCATCCCTCAGACACTGACAGACAAAGGGTGAAGGGTGGGGGGAAAGGATTTGATTTAATAAACTCTGACCTTTAATTGGCCCATTCCATATTGTTCTGCAAGATTGTGCCACTATTTGGATTGTTAGCGTATTATCTGTCTTTTTTTTTGTTGTTGTTTGTTTGGTTTTGCATTTTAATTCTTGCCTGTTCTCTCTTTTTCTTGGTTGTTTTTAACCCTTGACAGCAACTTCTTTTTTAAATTCTCTAGCAAAAGAATAGCCCTTCCCACACTCTGAGCCCTCACCTACCCTAAAGTTGGTGACCCTTCCTTCACACACCTTCCTGACAGGTATTGCATCCCCTTCCCAATTTTCCCAGTGCTGGCCAAACCCCCAGGGCTGTGTGTGCTTGGCACCAGTGACTCGACCAGTTCACCCTCCTGCTTTTGAGAGGAGATATTTTTGTGCTACCCCACAGCTGGGTTGGATCACTTTTCCCTGCCTCTTTTGGGAGGAGCTGGGAGTTCTCCCTCTCCAAAGGCTGCTGGTGGAGTGGAACAGCAGCTGAGTGTCCTGGAATGAGTCCCTGGCACATTTGGCTCTGGCCCAGTGCAGCAGATCCCTGGCAGAGGCATCCCCAGCTGCTCTGCTCCTGATGGGGATTGAGACCCTTTTTAGAGGTCAGCACCAGCAGATTTGGTGGGACCAACTTTTCTGGCTCTCAGTGATGAGAAGCTGCTCTGTGACTGCCATGAAATATTTAGAAACCACTGCCAAGGCCAGAAAATTCCCTGTCAGACAGACAGGACTGGAATACTGAGGTGGAGCATGATGTAGACTCCTGAACTATGATTTTCTTCTGTGCATTAACCAGCATATGTTGAAAAGAGAAATAAATTGGTTATTAAAATTTAAAGATCTTTGTTTAGAGGCCTTAGAAATGACATTTCTCAGTAATCTATGAGGTGTCATTAGCAGCAAAGCAGATTAAATGGCAAGTTCTCCTGATGACCATTTAACATCCCTTAGCTGCTAAACCCAGAAATTCTGTTTTCCACAGAAACACTTAAACTCTAAAAAAGTTTAAAACACAAAGGTTATCTAAAAAGTGCTAACTTTTTTATGCTAACAAAGTGCCTAAACCCTCAGATTTTAGGGCTCTGTATGTGTACCATGACAAAGGTTTCTGAGAGACCCTAAAATTTACCAGACCCTTGTTATAAATGAATGAATCCTTCTAAATAACCTCAGATTTTACCAAATCCTGGCTCTTTTTTTTTTATCCTCCTCAACATTTTTCGCCCATCATCTTAATTTAAAAATGCTCTATGCACGTTTTGAATTTTAAATCACACTAGTTCATCACTTGAAGGCTGTTGGGAGACTGATAAATGTTTATCATTTCCTTTCTGTAAATGGTAATAATTTGAAAATCCAAGATCACAGGGGGAGATAACTATTAGTGCTCTGTTTTAAAGAGGGGAAAGCACCATCATTTTTCCCAAAATTCCCTATTTAATTTATAGTGGTTCCAGTCCCCTTCAGTCACTGGTTTTCTTATCATTCGAAGAGTTTTCCAGCATCTTTTCCCCTATATCTGTGTGAATTCAATGTTTTCACAGGATGCTGACTTGGACCAAGGGTTGGGCTCAGTTTGTGTCATGGCTCTGGTCAACAGTAGCAGTTAAAGAAAAAGTACTTCTCTAACGTATATAGAATTATTTCATTCTAGTAGCTTCCAGCTTCTGGAAGTCAGTAGTTTTAAGAGGCTTCCTGGGTTTCCATAATTTCTAGCAGACTAATTTTCCCTGGATTTGTCAAACACCTTTTAAAGCCATTTTTACTTTTGTCTGATGTAAGAATCAGTGAATCCTGAACTGAACTGTGCTAAGTGAGCAGTGCTTCCCACTGCTGCCTTGGATCACATTGTCATTCCAGCGAGTGTCTTTGATTATTAGATCATAAAAAACCATGGACAATTGTCCTCTTATTTTCCAATTACTTGTAATAAACATTTATCATATCAACTACCAGCCATTTCTTCCCCAAACTGGAAGACTTGACTCTGTTTAGCTTCTTCTCATGAGGAAGCCTCTTCCTTTGGGATGTTTCTTTTCTCTGCCTTTTCAATTTCTGTTGTGGCATCAAATAGAATCAGAGAACCCACAGAATGGTTTGGGTTGGAAGGGACCCTAAAGTTCATCTCATTCCACCCCCTGCCATGGCCAGGGATGACCAGAACTGCATATTCCAACTATAAGCATGGACCTGTGCCATGGCCAGTGATTCCTGTCTTAATTTGCTTTCCTGACTTTGCCTCGTATATCACTTCTGTCTTTACAATTCAATATTTTCCTCCAGAGCTGGATCCTCCACTCCCTGCCTCGTTTTGTCTGCACAGTGAGGGAATCCAGTCCTAAACCAGGCCTAAACCAGTCCTAAACCCACGTTGTGACTCTGCTCTGTCCCCCCACAATCGCTCGGCTCATTTGTTTTCTCCGCTGTGGTTTTGGGCTTGTGGAATAACCCTCCTTCTCTCTGCTCCTTCCCACATGGTTCCCAGGATGACAGCACTAGCCATAGTGACCACCAAGACCCCATTTCCTTAGCCGTGGAGATGGCAGCAGTCAACCACACCATCCTGGCGCTGGCCCGGCAAGGAGCCAACGAGATCAAGACAGAGGCTCTGGACGACGACTGATGCCAAGAAAGGGGAGGGTCAAAGCAAGAAGTAACTTAGTTTTAGACGTAGCACCTTAGCAGACTTTCCTCGGTCCTTAATATGTGTTCTTACAGTATAACTTTGCAGTTTCTTGTACGTCAGTTAGCTGTTAGGGTCTTGTTCTGTGAAGATGGCATGGTGCCCTCAGCCTTTGCATATACTCTCTCAGTATTAATTCCCAATAAATAATCAATCAACCAACCAACCTCCCTCTCCCGGCCCCCAGTGGCTAGAAAGGTAAAATCAAAAAAAAAAAAAAAAAAAAAAAAAGAAAAAAAAAAAAGGAAAAAAAAAATCTTGCTGCTCTGTCTTAGCATTCAAAGTGCTTCCAGGTATTTTAGACAGCCCTCAATTACAAGTCTTAGGCTACACTTAAAATCTTGGATAACCTTAGAGATGGTGTTGAAACCGATAGTCCGTACACTTTCCCTGCCCTGAGACTGAAAGGATGCAAGCTGAGGTAGTGGCACAGGGTCGATGGACACCAGACTGGGAGTATCAACAGAGAGTAAAAAGAACACTTAGAAACCCCACTCCAGCATGGGAATAAACAATTTCCAGCTGCAATAAGCCGTGCCTCACTGGTCATACAGTGACTCCGTTTACTTTCGGGTGCTGTGCCGAGAATGTCCATTGGAAACACATTCCCACATTTCAGTTGATGCTCACATATTCAACACAGACATCCTCTACTCTCACAAGCTGCGTGGCTCAGTGGAGAAGTGCTGCCTTCTGCCTCTGCGACCATGGTTGAAGCCCAGCCTGGGATCAAATGAAAAATGAGCTGAATGTCTAATGGACAACAGTCCACTTCTCAGAACCACTGCTCGTTCTTGGCATGGCTGGCAGTGCCTGCTCAGAAGAGGTCTAGACTCTTACCCATCCGTCATTAACAATTTCACCTTTAATTCCTCCTCTCTCACCTTTTCTGTCCCCACTCTACTCCCCTCTCCACTTTGCCACTTTCGAAAGCAATGTTTTCCAGGAAGGTTGTTAAGGTCCTAAAATGGGTGAGTGGATTTTTACACGCCTGTGTAAGTAATGCCTACGTCCTGACTAGCCTGAAAGGTTACTGGAGAATTTGACATCTGACCGTTGCTAGATAACCATCAGAGCATAAATATTCTCCTAAATATGAACTTTTTTTGTTTGTTTGAAGGCAGGAGGATCTCTTACCTGAGAAATGGGGTGTGAATGTTTTGTGTTCTCTTTACTCTGTTAAGGTGTGAGAAAGCTATACTGCTACGAGCAATTTAATTAATAATTGGAAGCCATACTGATAATGGATGTGGTAATATTTGTAAAGCAAACCTACTCTAAGTAGCAGGAACTAATGGAATTGTTTTCCTTGATCATATGTAGCACTTTTGTTACTTTTTTCTTAAAGATATTTATATTTGATAAGTCTTTTTTTTATCATTTGAGAATTCCAAATACCAAACAACAAACTTGCATTACAGAGTCACCCTGCGATCACCTTGTCATCTAGTATCTAAATGATGAACTGTGTGTGCATCTAAGAAAATTACATCTGCTAGCATTGTGTGGAAATGATCTCCTGGCATCCTGATAAAATGATATGTTGCTGCCGGTAAGAGGAAACGTTTTGATGGAAACAGCACGAAAAGCGTTAGAGACGGGCAGGGCTGTGTTACATTAGCAGAGAACAAATTAAAAACCTACAGAAATTTTTGTATAGAGACACATATATAAAAGTTTGCATAGCGTTTCCTCCACATTCTGCTTTATCTTCCCAGGTCGTGTGGGAGTAGCTTAAAGAGGGGAAAACAGCTCAAGGATGGGTTTCCCTTTGCTCCCCTCCACTTTCGAGGTGGAGCGAAGGGAAGTTCCTGTTACTCGCCTTGTTCTCATCCCTTCCTCCCTCTTAACCCTCAGAGAGCTTCATGACCTCTCCAGTGTGGCTCCTCAGCAGGTTTTGAGCCAGGCTGAGCCCTCCAGATCAGCTGCCCCTCTGTCCATGTGGAGCAAACTGCTTCCCCACGTGCCGAGGAGATCCTGTGCTCTCAGAGGGCTCTGCCGTGCCACCTCTTTGTCCCTTGGAAGATCTATAGGTAGGGCTTGGCCTCGCCTTCCACTTACGGATTTCATTGGAGAATTTATGTGCTTTCCTTAGATACAGATCACTGGAGCAGAATGAAGCCATCTTTTTTTTTTTTTCCTGTTTTATTGCATTTCTTGAGTAGGCAAATTCATGAGTAGTGTCAGGGTGGACTCAGGAAAGGCAGGACTTGGATCAGTGACCATTGCACCACTGCAGTTATTTTCTTACTGCCTGTATGAATGTTTTGGTACTTAGGAGTGAAAGGATGGGGAGAGCTTTTATTTCTATTTTTGCACAGCAGAATGATCGAGCAAACTCAAGCCTTAGTGGAATTTTACCTACTTATTCATTCCACAGTCACACACTGAGCTGACAGGCAACATCCACGATTTATAGTAAGGAGATTTTAATAATCGATGACCTCTTTACATTGGGCTTGCCACCACCATTTGTTCTGGCTGTTTCATTTTAAAAAGAACAGACTCAAACTGTTGGACAGCTGCAATTTTAAAAGAAATATTGCTTATTGCTTACTATAGTATCTGTAAAAAAAAAAAAAGGCATTGTTTGAGGCTTTGCCTTTTTAAAGCAACAGGGGAGAATAAAAATAGTATTAGAACTTCGTATCCTGATTACAGGTTCATGTGATGCAGGATCAGAGAAACACCACTGAAATTGTGTGTCTGCACCATCTAATGTAGAATAATCTGGTCTTAATTCTGTTTGTCACTGTCAGGAAGCTGCTGACATCCCACATCAGTATCTTCTCTGAAGGTTAAACAGGTAAAAAAAACTTTGTGAGCAGCTGGAGATTGGCAGATGTTCCTGGGCTGTAAATACCCATTTTTTTACCTTCCCACATCATCGTCTTAGCAGAGAAAATATCACATATCTGGGGAATCAACCCCTTGGTTCCGTGGGGTCAGTGTTTGGGGTGTGTCTGTTCTGGCTTCTCTTTGGGCATCGGGAGGTACGAGGAACGAGTGGCACCTCAGAGGAATGAGTGTCACCTCAGCTGTCCCCAGGGTGCTCCTGGCAGGTTGTTTGTTCCCTTCATTCTGGAAGTTCATAAGGAGCCATTTGCAGCTGGTCAATCCCTTTTTGGTTTGAGGTGAATTATCTGTAACGGGACAGGTGCTGATGTGATGGTACCGAGACGAGCGAATGTGATCTGGAGTAAGTGAAAGAATCGGTGGAGGGTGAGTCCCGGAATTCAGGAATCCTGGAATTCTTTCTTTTGGGGGTTTTTCCACGATATGGGAGTCGTCTTTGTCTTTCTGTGTGTGGGCTGCCTTGGAATTGAAGCCTCATTTTGGTAGCACTGCAATGGAGTGGCAGTTTGTTGTAGCCAGGCTGGAGTCACTCTAGTTTGTTCTCTGGGGGTTCCCTTGAAGTGGCTCTGGTGGCACATCCGAGCTACCTTTTTGTTCTGTGAACAGAGAAGAAGTTAACTTAAGAAACTCCTCATCTGTGATGGTCACAGATTGCTTTTACCTTTGTGGAGTGAGTTCTGGTTGGTATTTTGTCCCTCATAAAGTCCTTTTACTTGAGTTGTTGTCTCTGACCGTCTTCTTAAAACAACAATTTCTACCTCCACTTCTTTTCTGCATTGTTTTGGTGTTGGGTTTTTCTTTAGTTCCCCCACCCTTTTTCCTGAAGTATGAGATCCCAAACATTTGCAAAAGCCTTATGAGTTGATAAAAATCAGCAGATTTGTTTTCTGTTGATCTTCTGAATACTCTGTAGACGCATGTGTGGTTACAGTGAAGTCCTGTGCTGGATGTGAGTCTGCAGTGCACCCTTGCAGCAATTAAGGAATCTTATTTAGAGCCTTCAGGAGGTCATGGAAAAGGTTTAGACCGCTCTGTCCATCATTTGTGGGGCCATTGCATGGGCAGGAGGGGACAGATGGGAGGGTTGGAGCACATTCACATAGTGGGAGATTGTAGGAGCTGGGATTGTCCAGGCTGGCTCTGGGGACATCCTACATTTTGGGTTTTAACTGTCTTAATAAATTCATTTTAACTTGGGGGTCCAGTGCAGGATCAGGAGTTGGACTTTGATGATCCTTGTGGGTCCCTTCCAACTCAGGATATTCTGTGATTCCAGAGAAGAGAGAGCCAGGCTCTTCTCAGAGGTGCCCAGCAAAACCCTGAGGGGCAGAGGGCTAAGGTTGCATGAAGGAAAATCCCAGATGAATATAAATAGAAGTATTTTCATGCCCAGTGGTAGAAATGGCCCAGAAAGTCAGTGAAATTCCCATCCTTGGGGATACTCAAAATTCAGCTGCATGGACAGGGTTGGATTAGCGACCTCCAGAGGTCTCTTCTGCCCTAAATTATTCTCTGATTCTGTGCAGACCTGCTCAGGCTGAGGTGTTCCCTAGTTCTGATTTGTACATGTTGACTTGTTTAAAGAAATTCTTTTAATTTGGTAAGGATTTTTTTTCTGTTTTGCTGATCATAAAAATTATCTTTTCTAGTTTTACTAATAGAGAGGAGCTTTATTTGCAGGGTCTGGCTCCAGGCTCCAATCAAGCCATAAGTTAGAGATTTCATTAATTATTTGCTCTGTTTACACAGTTCTTCAGGGAAATTTGACTTACTCTGTTTGTTTCATTGCCTAACATCAGACTGGTAAGTTTTTCATGTTTTTGTAACATTTGTGATTTGTAGATCAGTTTTTGCCTTCAATTGTGAAGATTTATCTTTGTCTTGCTGCTGTGAGTGCAAGTGAGAAATTCCACATAGCTGAACCTATTTCAGGAAAAATTGGGATTAACTCAAGACCACTGGTGACTACTGTGGTAAGCCAGAAATTTTTGGTAAAAATAAATCACAAATTGGTGATTATTAGGAGCTGAAAGGGTTTGAATGGGAAAAAGTCAGATTATGCTCACTTGGATCCCCCCTTTCCTTATGCTGTTGGCCACTTCTAGGAAAAGCAGTGTGATAGTTGAAATAGGTTTTGTTTTTCATACAGATAAACCCACTAAAATTGGTGTAAGAATTTTCCAAACTCAGAATTGCTGCCTTGATGCAGGATGTTGGTTCCCTGTGCGTGATCCTAACTGGAATCTAAAGCTGGAGTCAGTCACATTTTCCTTGGAAATTACTAAATTCACTGTGAGACCCTGCCTGTAATCCTGAGCTGTGAGTTGAGCTGGGGAGGGTTTCCAGCCCCTCCCCATCTCTTTTTAATTTATCCCTGCTCATTTTAATTAATATTTATGATAATGTTCCTCCTCCCACTCTAGCTCCATCAGGGTGCAGCCCCCACTTCCAGTGCTCATCAGCTTCTTTCAAACTCATTGTGTAATTACCAGCAAATTTTAGGAGGTTTTGTCAAAATTTTGCTCTTATTTTATCTGAGTTTTCTCACTCAAGTAGCTCTTGCACTCTTTGAAGTTATTTAACTTGATAATATTTTGATCGAAGTCTTAAGCTTATAGGCAATAATCTTTGGTTTGGTGCAGCTTTTGGCATTTGGCAGGAGTCTTTGTTGGCAGGATTGGTCTTAAAATTGTGTTGTATGTCAGTGATCTTAATATATGTTCTGTACATGGATTTTGTGTGTTTGTAGCAGCAGTCAGGGATTGGATCTTGATCCCTGCTACTTTAATGGAGTTTTGTGGAATTTTCACTGTGATTCCTTGGAAGGGAAGGTTGATGGCCTGACCAAAAAAATACCTTGCAGTTCCCAAGAAGAGTTGCAGAGATATTTCAACCTAAAACATTCCCCCTTGGGCTTTTGAGCAGCTGGGATATTTACTCAGGATATTGGATCAGTTATTGGCCAAAAGGGATTTGGTACAGCCCTAAAACCTTCATTTCAGCCTCTCTTTCTGCTGTCAAATGTGTGGGGTTTAAACTGTCTGACTAAAGACATTGCACATTCATGAAAACCAGAGGCATTCTAGAGATGGCAGCTACAAATCCAAATTTAAAATACACTGAAATTATCTTTTCTTCCTTTGTGAGAAATGTATTACAACTAGAGGAGCGTGGTTGAGTGTTTTGAGGACTGTCAGTAAGGTGACAGTGATTTGATGTTGGTTTTTGTCCAACAAACGTAAATCAAATCAAACCAATGGAAGTTTATCTCAGTGGCTGCAGTGAGGCAAAAGGAGAAAAATTTAAACTCTTTTGCTGAAGAGTTTGTTGCCATTCTTGGCCTTAGGTTTTGTCACTTAAAAATAGCCTGGAATTGTTTGCTTTGTAGTTTATATCAGAGAATTGTGGAATGGGTTGAGTGGGAAGGGATTTTAAAGAGTATCCAGTCCCACCCATGCCATTGACAGGGACACCTTCCACTATCCCAGGTTGCTCCAAGCCCCATTGTCCATCCTGGCCGTGGACACTTCCAGGGATGGAGCAGCCACAACTGCCACGGAGCTAGAAAATAATTTGCCATTTGAAACACGTGGGAAAATTCACAAAACATTTTAAATGTCCCTTTTAATCAGGCTGATGCAGCAAAAGAACCAATGGGCTTGATGGCTGCAGTGTGGAGCTCTTTCCCGTTCTTTCAGGGAGGTCTGGAGTGCTCCAGCCAAGAGCTCAAGCAGGAATGAACTGAAGCCATTGAGCTGGAGCGGGCTGGTGATGGGCCTTTGATGTTTCTGTATGTGCAGAGCATCTCTCCCTCAGCTGCCTTGGCAGAAGCCTCCCTCTGCCATTTATTCCCTCTCTGCTCAATGGCAGCGGGTGTGTTCTGCTGATCAAAACACCCAGCACACTTGTGCTGAATCCTTTCAGGCTGCAGCCAGGGTAATTGGGATGGGCAGGATAAATGCATGGGAGTATGGCAGTCACAGTGATGGCAGCTCTTTTCAATGGCTGGGTGTCCCTAACGGGTAATTAGCAGCTTTAGAACTGCGGGGATTGGCATGGCCGTGATTAAAAGGATTTCTGTCTTTTTCTGTGATTGAAAACAGAAGATCTCCCGCCCCCTAATTCTCTTTTAATACCGGTGTTATTAGTGACACTTGGAACACAGCTCCTCTGTAAACTTAAATAATGACCTCGGTGAATGGTGACTTACAACAGCAGGGACCGAACCCAGCTCAGTTTTCTATGCAAAGCTGCTCCTCCTGGTTCTCTGTTCCCTGCTCCACGTGCGTGTCACTCCCAGTGAGTCTGGGAGACGAAGAGGACATTTGGTTATGTGACAGCCTGGGGACAGATTGCCCAGGGCCTGGTTTAGCTCTTCTGGCTCATTTTGGATGTAAGGAGATGAAGAGGATGAGCCATGAACTCCACAGGACTCATCCCGAGTTCTCACCTCTCTGCAGGTGGAGGGTTCCTCGGAGCAGGGAATGTCCCTGGCTCTTGGGTGCCACTCCAAATTCCCATTCCCTGTTTGGAAGCCTTATGAGCACTTGTTGCTGTGTTCTCCTCCAGCTCTGCTCTCTCAGCTAATGCAGTGTAGTGACAGGAGCTAATCCCCCTTTTTTCTTAAAAAAAATCTCAAAATACCCCCCACAGGAGAGCTGGCAGGATACCATCCTTGCCATTCACCCAGGATATCTGGTGGTGACCCAAAATATCATCATTTTCCCCTGATCTGTTGCTAGATTCTCCAAAAGCATCTGCCATAGGGTGTTCTGTGCCTTTTAAATCTGTTTTTGTGAGTATCTGTTGCCCACTGAGCACTGCAGAGCCTGTGCTCCATTTTTGTCCTTAAATGTCTTGACCAGATTTTTCCATAGTGCTGTTCTCCACTTACCAGACAGATTTCCACCTTTTATTGGTATGTAAAGATGCTTAGAGGGGACTCTTGAGTCAAATTTAGTAAAACTAGCAGCTTCCAATCACCAAAAAATCCTCAAGAGAATATAGGGACTTCCTTAGGCTCTTATTTAAATCTTCCAGTTACTTTTCAGCTTCTTTGCACTGAAATCCGTGTGAATCCCAGTTCAGAGCAGACCTGTGGCCGTGGTTACTTCAGTTCTTTGAGCACAGTTCCCACCACTGCACTCACAGTAGCAATGGGAACGACTTCTGTTTTAGAAAATATATTTTTAGATATTCACTTGCTGCTGTCACTGGCCTCAATTCAGCTTCCCGTCCTCCTCTCCCTTCTCCTTAACTAATTAAAGTCTTCCATATTATGGCAAGATGGCATATGTAGCTTAAATAACCCACCTCTTTAATTAAGAGGTTGGATTCAGCCTTCTGAGATATATTTGACATCATTTGAGATTTAAAAATACATTTTACTTACACAGTTTATCTGTCAGATCGCTCAAGGAGGGCAAAGAGATAATGAAAGTAAATTATTAATTAATATTTCTCACCCAGTATATTCCATTAAGAATATTAAGCATTTATTCCATTCCTCAAAGCATGTTTGACTTTGGATAGAATTTGTTTTTAAAGTCTGCCTCCTGATGAAGTTGCTGCTGTCTCTCTTTGACAGGGCAGTAGGGACTGGGTGGGAAATACCCTTCAGGAGCTAACCAGAGCCAGGAATTCCAAGTATCAACTCACTGACCAGGTTTCCCATTTCCTTTATGCATTGTGAGCAGATCTTTTCAAGCCCAACATGCCACAGACTGTCCCTGACACATCCAAGCCGTTCTTACCTTGAAAACAATGGGTAAAATTTCGGAGTGAAAACAGCAGCAGGAGCATCTCCACGTCCATTGTATGGGATGGAGTGGGATGAGTTTGGGTTTGGAATGGTGAAGGAGTTCAAGATGTTACTGGGAAAGAGCCGGGGGTATTGCACAGCATCTGGAACTGCTCCCTGAAAAGGGGAAACCCCTTGGGATCTGTGTTAATGAGAGAATTGGAGTGGTTTAGGAGCTGTCACTGGAATTTGAGCTGTGCTTTTGTTCATTTTCTCACAGAGGTAGTTCAGAGAATCCTGGAATGGTTTGGATGGGAAGGGCCATTAAATCCATCCTTCCACTATCCCAGGCTGCTCCGAGCCCTGTCCAGATTGACCGTGGACACTTCCAGGGATCCAGGGACTGGCGCAGCTTCTCTGGGAATTTCATCCCAGCCACACCCTCACAACCAAGAATTCTTTCCAGCATCCCATCCATCCCTGCCCTTTGGCTGGGGGAAGCCATTCCCTGTGTCCTGTGCCTCCATCCCTTGTCCCAAGTCCCTCTCCAGCTCTCCTGGAGTCCTTTTAGGCCCTGGAAGGTGCTGGAAGGTTTCCCAGCAGAGTTCCCATTCAGTTTAACCAAACGTTCCCACCTTGGCACACAAGAACAATTCAAACAGTTCAATTCAACACTTCCTTCCTTCAGAGCTCTTTACTTACACAAATCTTCCTTCTGAAGAGCATTTTAAGTCTCAGTCCTCTTTCTCCAGGGTCATAGAGAAAATAAATGCTGTTGAGATGTGGGAATGTTTATAAATCCATTGGATATATGTGATAAATTTGTAAAGAATGATGCAGAATAGAGAGACACTTTCAATTAGGGTTGGGTTTGGTTTTTTAATTTTTTTTTTTTTTTGATGAAGTAGATGGAATAGGGAGTTTGCATCAGGATTGTGGGAGGCCACCTAACTTTCAGGGTCTCCTTGTAAGTGACACACTGGTCCCTTCTGGCCTTAATTGTAAATCTATGACTCCAAAGAGATAAAATGTGTCTTTTACCTTTAGAACTTGTTCAGAATATTTAATAGTTTTTAGAGATTTAAGTTCTGGAGGGCTTCTCTGCAGCAAGAACTTTCCATCAGAGAACACATTGTGCCTTATGTCTCTAACCCCAGTTCCAGTTCCATACAATAAAAATCTTGTACCATTACCCCAAAAATTCAGCATAAATAGAATTTTATCAACAACAACCATTTCTTTGGGCTGCAGTGCCTCAGCAGCTGATTTTCACAAATACCATTTTCAGAGGGCTTCAAAAAATCCCACAGCCAGCACAAGTCCTCTTGTTAAACTGGTGTGTCCTTATTTCCTCCATGGAGCCTGCATTCCTTGAGGGAATTCCTGTGGGGTCTGAGCTCAGCCCTCCTCAACTGCTCTGAGCCATTTGCTTCCCTCTGAAGCTGATTCTTAGTACTGAATATGGCACATTATTTTCCCAGATTTCAGTGCTTCTCATAGAAATAATTCCTTTTAATCTTTCATGCAAGCTCCTTCACACCCCGATAATGCCATTTTACCTGGTTTGCCTGTTCTGAAGCGCTCTGACCAGAAGCTGTTGTCCTTGCAGCCTCCAAGTAAGGGATTTATGTTGTTTCCACCCTATAAAAAGCAATCCAGTGCAGGGCAGAAGCTTCCAAACATTCTACTCTGGGGTTTCTTAGCTCTCAGACCCTTCTCCCTTCCCTCCTTGCAGTTTGGATGATTAGAACATCACAGAAATAGCAATTTCTAAGTGTAATCTTTTTATTATTATTACTTGGTCTGTCTTTTTTTTAATGGGAAGATCTGTTTACTGGGAGACATTCCCCTTTCCTTTGGCCTTTTAGATGGTGCTGTATCCATTACTTACTTGAAGTATATATGAAATAAATAAGAACAATTTTATCTACTTTGGCCGGTTAAAAAAAAATCAGCTCATAAATTCAGCCAGTTTACAGCGGGTTCTTCACTTGCACAGTCCTCTGTGAAATCAGGTGGTTGGACCATGGGAGAGGGACAAGGTGGAAATGTTTTTTTCATAGAATCATGGAATGGTTTGGGTTGGAAGGGACCTTAAAGCTCATCCAGTTCCTCCCCCTGCCATGTGCAGGGACACCTTCCTCTATCCCAGGTTGCTCCAAGCCCTGTCCAGCCTGGCCTTTTTTTGTTCCAATTTATTTTGCCTTCCTTGCCCTTTGTGTTGGAGCCTTAATTGGAGCAGTGGATTTTCCTGGTTTGGGTACCTGCTTTTAATGTGGGTGTTTGGGTCAGGATGCCTGGATTTGCACAGCTTTCCCAGGAGTCTGCTGCTTCCC
This sequence comes from Vidua chalybeata, assembly GCF_026979565.1. NCBI lineage: Eukaryota > Metazoa > Chordata > Aves > Passeriformes > Viduidae > Vidua > Vidua chalybeata. The sequence continues at coordinate 111,317,111 of NC_071532.1, read as the reverse complement.
TTGGACACTTCATTTATCTGGGGTTAGGGATCCCTCATTGCAGCCAGAGTAGCTTATTATTATTATTATTCATAAGTTGGTTTAGGCTTGAAAATAGTTGGAAAATCTTGAAGTCACGTTTCCAAATGAAAAATTACAGTGAAAACAGAGTTTGGATTTTGAGCTTCCCATCTTCCAGTGTTATCCACTGAATTTTCTGTTCCTTTTTTTTTTGGCTTTGTGAATTTGAGTGTCATCCTGAGCCTTGTGCTGACGTGAAGCTGGTGACTGGTTTTTGGTTGCTGTGGGGTCAGAGCCCTGTGTGGTCTTTCGGGAGGGACGGATTCCCCATTCTATCACCCAGTAAAAGGGCAAAAGCCCTTTTCCCTTGCTGTTGGCTCCAGACATGTCTTTCTGAATCTCATCAAAGCCTTCCTGATTTTGCTGCTGGAGTTCTGGATGGTTCTGGGCAGCACTTCTCCCACCAGCGCTGCTGGTTGAGGCTGGGAGAGCCCGGTGTCCCTTTGGAAGTCAGATCCTGTGGGATGACACGATGCCACCGTGCCACCATGGGACAGGCTGTGCCCTTGAGGATAAACCCAGGAATACCAGATTTAAACTCAGTTTAGTTTCACAGCAGTTCAGTTGAAGGGTGACGAGTCAAAGTCAGTTGTGGCCATGGGAGCACCATTTTCCTGGCACATTGCCTTGGCTGTCCTCCTCTTGGTCTTTATGATCTTCCCAAAGCCTGGGAAGCGGGAGATACGTGCAGTACTTCTTTCATTTTAGTTTTTTTTTTTCTTGGTGTCGATTTAAAAAGTGCCTAAGTGAGGAACAGGACTCCAGAGTGAGCTGGAGAAATAGGATTAGACCTCATTTCCCTCTTAAGAAAAGAGCCCTCCCTGCATCCCTCTGCACATCCCTCCAGTGAGTCGAGAGCCCAGCAGAATCTGGCTGGAAAAAACTCCCCATTCTTTCCTCGTGCTGCCCCCTTTGGTTCTCAGTCTTTTGGGAGGGATCTCATTCCACAGTCAAACGTTTGCAATCTCTGATCTGGGGTGGATGGCAAAGAGGATGGAATTCAGTAGGAAACTGCCTCTTGGATTGCAGATGAAAAGAGCTCTGTGTGATAAAACACCCACCTTTGGAAAAGCAGATCTGGGTGGAAAAAGCCGATGTGCTTCTTTAATCACCTCTTTTGGAATCACAGAATGGTTTGGGTTGGAAAGAACCTTAAAAATCATCCAGCCATGGGCTGGGACACCTCCCACTATCCCAGGTTGCTCCAAGCCCCATCCAACCTGGCCTGGAACATGTCCAGGGATGGGGCAGCCAGAACCCCTCTGGAATCCCAAAGGCAGTTTCTTCCTGTATTCTTAATTATTTCTATGTTTATCATAGTGGCACCTGCTAAACATTTTGTCCAAATAACCCTAACTATTGGCAGGTGGTTATAATTTTGTAAAGGTGAGAATTCTATGTGGATTTAAAGAATAAAGGTATCAGTGATAGATTAAAATATTTCATTAAAGGAGGATTTCTTCTGACCACAGTGAGAGGAGGTAACAAACACTATGAAGGAGTTTTAGTACCACTTAAGGGTTCAGAAAATGAAAGCAGTCCGTGTGTAGATGTTTTATTTTTCATTGGCAACAAAATGTTTTCACTCTGACAACATCTGGGGTGGGAAGGCCTGGGAAAGGACTGTTGGCAAGGAAAGCTGTGAGGACATCTCTGCAGAGGGCAGAATCTCAGCCCCTGAGGAGTGGATGGGTGTTGATAGAAGCAGTGATCCTGTGGGAATCCATTGCTGAGGTCCTGGTGGAAATCAGGACATTTCCTGATGGAAATCCACTGTTCGTGGAGCCTGTCGCACACACGGACCTTGGCCCTGCTCTGAGATGCCTTTTGGAAGTGTGACAAAGTGACAAGTGATTGTCACTGGCAGTGGATGTTGGTGACAGCAGATGGCTGCTGTAGTAGAGCGTTGCAAACCCACGAGTGAGGGCACGGTGGAACAGCCTCAGAGCCACACGGAAACAGCAAAACCCCAGCGAAGGCCGGGGAGGTTCCTCACATCCAACTTCTGTGTGTCTCGACTTTGTCCCACCGTGGCCTCGACCCGGGGGCGGGTGCCAGCCGTGCATCTCCTGTCTGGGCTGTGCTGGGATGGCTCCAGCTGCCTCCTGTCACTTCACTGTCACCAGATACATCAGTGACACCCAAGACGAGCCGTGTCCCATCCCTGCCCTGTCCGTTGCTCCGTCGGCCTCTCCCACCCCGCTGCTGGTTTGCCCCAGCTGGGCCCTGTGTCTCATCTGCTGTAGGTGTCCTGCCTACCTCAAGAGGTAACCATGGGATCCTGGAGTGGTGTGGTCACCCTCTGGTCAGTTTTCCATGAGCACTAGCGCACACTCACACTCACACTCACACACACACTGGAATGTATATTCTCCTCCCCCCCCCCCCCAGCCCCCAAATAACCTCTTGACCTGATCCTTGCTGTAGCCACCACCAACTCCTCTTGCAAATTGGATGCTGCTTTAAATGTGAAAACAAATGTTCAAGAAGCTATAAAACCTGAATGAAAGCTAAAGCTGAATTTATAAAGCCTTGTTGCATATGAGCCAAAAGTGCAAAAAGCTCTATATAATGAACTAACCTGCCACTCATATAAATATAAATATATATAAATATATTAAAATCAGACTGTTCTACAAAATTGTGTATTTGTATTTTTGTGTACGTACAATTTTCTGCTAAGCAGAAGGAGGATGTAGTATAGGATGATGTGAGAAGAGATTTTGTTTAATCATATTTCTTTGTTACTTATTTTTGTTAACATCCAGATGCCTGTCTTTGTCTTATGTGTATGACACTGTTCCAAAGGTGCAGTATCCCTCTCCTGCTGCGCGTCCAACCTCCTTCCTCCACAGGGAACGAGTCAGGTGATGCCCCTCATCATCATCCTCATCATCATCATCATCATCCCCTTCAGATCCTGATCTTGATCTTTAGGGCTGCTCGTTCAGCTGAAAGACGAGATGTTTAATTTCCCGGCGCGCTGCGTCGCTGCTCCTCGTGGTGAAGTTGAATATTTGTGTTCTGCTTGCACGTAGTTGTTCCCTAAACATGTTTCCGTGGTCTGCTGCTGCTCCTCAGCCTGACATTTTGGGGGAAAAAATTGGATTGGATAGGTTGGGAGGGAGGATGAGCAGATCCTCGTGGTGGGAAGTTGCTTGTGGAGAAGAAAGTGCCGGGATGGTCCCAGGGGTGAACCTCAGTCACACCCCACAGGGGATGGAGGAACCACCTCCTGTTGCCCATGCTGGCTGCTCTTGGGGGGCTTGGCTGTCAGGAAGGAAGGCTGGGGAGGTGATGGGTTGTAACTCTCCCTGTGCCCCTCAGGAACATCCAGCCCTGCACTCCTGGTGGCTTTGGGGCACTTTGGCTCTTCGCTTTGGGAAGTTGGAGCAGCCTTGAGAGGGCTCCATCTGTTCATGCCAGATGCCCTTGCAGTGAAGGCACTGAGTGTTGAGAACATTCCAAACTCTTCTCCCAGTCACTGCCTTTATCTGCAAGGTGCTGATGGCTCTCTGCCAGGAGAAAAGGAACAGTGTAGGGAACCTGGGAACCCTTGGTGCGCTTGGGAATCATTATTTATCCATCACAGAGAACTGTCCAGGGAAACAGGGGGCCAAAGGAGACTGGATAGAACAGGATGTAGTGGAGTAACTGATGGGAAGCTTGGGGCAGGAGATGATGGAAGTTCACCTTCAGTCCCACCACAGCCCCTTGAGGAAACTGGTCCAGCCTCCATCCCAAATGCAGGTGAGGGTCAATGTCCATCACACCTTCCCCTGTAGGCAGCTGCTGTGAAAATGAACCATCAACCTCTCCCCTTGTGCCCTTTTTTATTTTTAAATTTAATCCCTGTCTTTGTCAGAGCCGACCCGCGGCCGGGGGAGAGCGATACTGCACCTTTCTACGTAGGGCTCATATTTATAACAATGTGTAATGACTGTAGCAAAAGTCCTTGTTTCTGTATGTGAATGGACAGAGAAACAAGTGCTCTATTGTATTGATTAAAATAGTTCAAATGAGTCCTGTATCATTGTATCTCCTATTCTGGATTAGTGCCTTTTGGACAGTAGACTGTTCTGTAATTAAAATGTAGTATAACTGCTTTTTTGTACAGTTTTGTTTTAATAAAACTTTTTTTTAATTTGTGTTTATTTTAGTATTGTACCTATTAGAAAATAAAAACGTATAACTCAACACTGACCCTTTTCTTTTGTCGTCCTTTTTGTGCAGGGCTTGTCTGAGACCAAAAATGTGTCCTGAGAAGAAAGCGGATGTAGAAAATTTGGATTTGTTTGGGGAAAAATTAATTCTATGTGCACTCCCCCTCTGGAAGGGATGAAGGTGGTGGGCACAATGATGGTGTATTTGAAGCAGTGGAATTTCTTGGAATGTGAGCCATGGGCTGATTCCACAGACCTTTTGGGGCTCTTTCCGCTCAAAGGAGATGTTGAGAGTGGAGTTTTCCCTCCTTTGGCTGGGGTTGTGTTTGTCACAGGTACAAGTGCTGGTCATACAAGAGTGTTGTGTCCTTGGGGATGCTGCCCTTCCCTCTGGGAACCTCCCCCACCAGGCCCCCGGAACCTCAGGAAGGGCCCTGTGAGTCCCATCCCAACCATAAAAGTCTCCTGCTCCAGCAGCTGAAGGTCTGGAGGGAGCAGACCTTGGGGCCACTGGGTGATAAAACCAGATGATGTTATTGAGTACAGGGGTGATTTTGAGAATTTTGCCCCCCAAGGCAGGAGGAGGCTGTGGCTGCCCTTTGGTCCTGGCCTGGCTGGGCTGAGCAGCCTGGGGGGGTTCTCAGAGAGGGTTTATGGGGTGGGTGGGTGGGGAAAAGCTTCCTCAGCATGGGGAGAAATTCCTGCAGGTGGTGTGGCAGCTGAGCCGGGTGGCAGAGAAGACACAAAGTCACAGGAATTGATTTATTCAGTGAAATGATGCTTGGGTCCTGCCATCCTGGTTAAAATCAGGATGTGCAGCTGTGGTTGGGGGGTTTGCTCAGGATGGACACCCCAAAACAGGGAGGAAGGCAACTCTGGAGGGGTGCAGATGATGAATAATGAACTTCAGGGGTGGAAACACCTTTCAGACTGCTTCTTGTGCCTCTCAGACATCAAAGAGGGGGACAAAAATTTATCTTAACGCTCCCCATCATCAGCTGCCAGAGCTGCTATGTTTGCAGAGGGAATTTTCTGGAGGGAGGAGGCTGGGGATCATGGAATCCCAGAATGGTTTGGGATGGAAGGGACCTCAAAGTCCCGCCCCTTGCCATGGGCAGGGACAACTTCCACTATCCCAGACTGCTCCAAGTTCCATCCAGTCTGGCCTTGGACACTTCCAGGGATGGGAAAAACACTTCTAGGGGTGTCTGTTGCAACACCTGGGATGCTGGATGAAGCCCACTCCCTCCTTCACAGCTGAAAACCAGGAATACAGAAAAGCTCCACTTGGAGATGTTTTACAAAACACAAGAGGAATAAATCCACATTGGAGGTCTGTGCTTTGCTAAGAAGCTGCACTTCCAGCCCCTTGTGCCTGCTTTGGTGGGAAACCAGATTGATCAGGGGAAAACCAATAATTTCTCACAGGTTGGTGTCCAAAGGTGAGCAAAACCCCCTTGGAAATGTGCCCAGCTCGTGGCAGGGCAGCTCCTCTCTCCACGCAGGGTGAAGCCCAGGGGCTGCTGCCTCCCATGGCAAAGTGTTTGAAGCCAAGTGAGGCTGATGGAAGTGGCGTTAATTTGAAGTAAAACGGGGAAAGAGGTGTTCTTTGTCAGTTTTGGAGGTTTTTAAAAATTATTTTCCTGCTCTTTTTGATCAGAGCCTTTTCAAGGCAGCTTTGGCTGCAGAACAGAACGCGGCAGCGCGGGGAAGGTGCCACAGCCACCTTCTGGGAAGAGCGAGGTTTGAACAAAGTGATGCCGCTTCAAACAGCTCCTGTGTTTCAGCCAAAGAGGGTTTTTTTTTTTCTTTCAGAAGGTAAAACATAAAAGGGAAGTGGCTTTAAAGAAAAAAAAGCTGTTTTCGTGTGCTGATTGCAAGACACTGCTGATAAAAATATCCTTTGCTTGCTGAGTTTCAGTGGGGATGGGGGGGAATCAACACAGTGTTTGTTGCTTTAGAAAAAAGCCAAGATAAACTGAAAACCTACACAAAATAATCCCAGTCAAACCCTGCCTGTTGTTTCCAACATGAAGCTGCATTTGGGAGAGAAATGGTGCCAAAGAGAAAGGAAATTATGTGGCCCAGGCAGGGGGTTTCAAGGACATCATGAAATGTTGAGTGGGGTTCTCATCACACTGAGGCCTTGGCAGGGTTGGTTGTGGCAGTTCCCTGAAGCACCGACCTCCCTAGAGACCAACCTGGAGCAAGGCAGAAAAGTCCTTGGGATCCTCATCCCACTGTGGATATTAGGGATAAAAATCTTCCTCAAAGGGTGGTCAGGCACTGCCATAGCTGCCCTGGGAATTCTGAAATCACCATCCCCGGAGGGATTTAAAAGCCATGTGGATGTGGCACTTGGGGACATGGGTCAGTGGTGGCCTTGGCAGCACCAGGGAACCACTGGAATAAGTTTTGGAAGCTTTTCCAACCTAAATTATTCCCATGCTAAACATTTTGGTGCCACTAACTGGAACAACAAAGCACAGCAATCACAGCTCTAAAGAAGACGTTTATTCAGGTCCTGCAGGCGGCATCGCACGTATGATACAATATTACATCATTTAGTATGGTACAGAAATAATTAAAAACTTTACAGCTCATTACAAAGTCTCTTTGGATTTCAGCTCATTTTAAAGTACGCGGAGCCCCTGCAGAGTCTGACCCTGGCAGGGCCACACGAGCTGGGACCGGCTCCCAGGGAACCCAACGGGATCGCGGTTTGGGAACGGTGGAGAGGGCAGAAACCAAAGATGGAGACGGGAGATGGAGGAACAAGACACTTGATCGTGACCCCACTCGAGGTGTTGTGAAGTGTGACCAGCCCACACCGTTCCTCACCGCCTCATTCCCTAAAATCCAGGCACCCCAAGGCCGCCCAGCCCTCAGCTGCTGGCCCCGGGATAAGGCACTGGGAAAACGAAATGTTGTGCAAAGAACCGAGGAACTGGCGGTGGGACAACGGGAACACCACCATGGACAGGACTGGACAACCCCCAGGCCTTGCTCAGTGGGGTTCCACCACTGTGGGGAGGAATGAGGGGGTTCTGCCTTTGTAGGAGAGCACGGGGGTGTCAAACATTCCACCCCAAACCATGGACAAACCCCTCTGTTCAAGGACCTGGGCGGTGTCACCACACAGAATTTGCTTCTGTTCGTTTTCCTCAACTCAACAACATCATGGAACAGCAAAGGGCCAAAACCTCGGGGTGAACAGGCTTGATTTCGGACATGGAGATCAAAACAACTCAAGAGCTGAACCTAACACAGGAAAAAGGCGTGGCTTGGCTTGAGAAAACCCCAAAAAGTCCCTCTGAGCAGCCTCCTCTTGGCTGGCTTGGTGCCACAGACACCCCATTCGCGAGGAGGGACCCTCAGCCTTGCAAATGCAGTGGGGGATGGAGCCTTTCCAAGCCACCAGCACCATTTTCCAAGAATCTGAGACCCACCCCCAAATGAGGGATACAGCCAGCAGCACTGAACCCCCGAGAGACACCAGAGGAGATGAGACACTCGATACAAATGACACTCTCCTGCATTACGTATTCTTCCTCCCTGTATAAAGTGCATGAAAATCTTGGAAAAATCTGCATAGCGATTCACAGACCAGCCTCAGTGCTGGGCGGTTCCAGTTAAGAGCACCTCCTCCTTTAGGCTGAGAGTAGAGCTTTTCTAATATTATCAGTAAAAAATAGATATTATTACCTCCATGATGACTTTTACCTCTTTTCTGGTTAGCTCTTTTCTGGTTTGCTTAGATGGGGCAAAGTAACAGATGGCTTTGAGTAGAGGAACGTGCACTCACTGTGCCAAAAATTTGAAAAACGCCCTTAGAAAACACCTCACGTGCCCAGGAAAGCTGTGAGGGAGCAGGAGAGAGTCAGGGAATCCTCCAGGGACACCCTCACGGCCAAATTGGATGTTTTTGGCTTTCAGGACCTTGTGCTGCATCAGGGTGATTTTGGGGTACAATTTGAGGAGAGGTTTTCTTTCCAAAGTCAGAGGAAATGGTGAAACCAAGAGAGCTCTGAGCAAGGTCCTCCGTCCACGAAGGCACCGCGGGCTCCTCGTGCTCTTCCTGGAATCACCCCAGCCCTACTGAACAGATTTCCTTCCAGGACCTGTTATCCCAGAGGAGGGACATCCCATACTTATCCCAGCAGGTGTGGGCTGCTCAAAGCACCCTTCACACCCCTCTCCGTGGTTCTGCAGCACAACTGAGAGTGGTTGGAGAGGGAATTCTGCCTGGAGCAGTCGGATCAGCCTCTGGCCACGTGTCCCAGGTGGGCAAACACCAAACCACGGCCAGGGCTGGAGCCCAAACAGGCCAGAGGAGTTTATAACCAGCAGCAGAAACAGGGAACCACCCACCCAGCTCCTTCTGCTCCTCCCCTTCTCTCCTGCAGCCTGGACACCTTTTCATGGGCCCTGGGGAAATCCTGGGCTCCCAGGCAGCAGCACAAGAAAAGAGGCTTCAGAAGGACTTGGAGGTTCCTCCCTTCACATCTCCCCCAAAGGGGCCACCGAGCAAACATGGAGGAGTTTTAAAAACATCCCTAAAACCAAGTATCTGAAATGCTGAGACTAAAAACACACAACTCTGGGGAGGGGCTGCTTCACATCAGCTTCTTCCGGCAGCACATCAGAACAAAGTGCAATTAAAAACACGGTCAGGGTGGAGTTCAGAGAGCCAACAAGGCTAACTGTAAGTGTAAGAGGCATCAAATTAATTAGTGGGTGGTCTTTCATTGGCAAGACTCCTCAGACCCTAAAACAAAGAGTTTCACTGTATGGGTTGTGTTCATAAAACCAGTTTTAATTTTAAAACCCAAGATTTCAGCATCAGAATTCTTTACTACCAAATTCCTCCCCCATCGTGGCTTGGATGGACAGGAGCTTCGTGCAAAGGGAAAAAGAGGGGAAACTGTACACTAAAAATATCTTTAAAAAGCTGCTCTGTACATTTTATATTAAGATTTCTTGAGGAAAATTTAGGAAACACTGAAACTACTTACACCAAGCTGGAAGGATACACAACCCCTGGCAGTTCTACGCAGGCTGCATCAGAACCCAGCCCGCTTATTTCTGCTACAGATTAGTTTCTATTTTAATTTTATTCCTTCTGCATAAATGATATTAATTACAGTAAATCAGCATAATTATCTCCTTCACTAAGCATCCCTATCTCCTTTGATACCAATGGAGCTTTCCCTTGGACCTCGGAACCAGATGTTTAAGGCACTTGGATACCCACGGGCAGCAACTGGAGAGATATTAAAGTTTAATCATTAATTTAGCATCCTAAATAGTCCCCATGTAGCTAAAACATCTATTGCTCAGGCTGTCCAATCCCCCTGTGATGACTAAACATGATATAAACAGCTCAGGATAGAAAAATCTGTGGCTTTTCAGGATTTGACAGGAAAACAAGCGTCAGCCGATCTGTGCATGGACACGTGGACAGGGATACGTCCCCTGTGCCACAGGCAGCTAAAAACCAGCCACAAATAAAATCAAGTTTTATAAAAGCCAGCCCAAATCTCCCCCTTTCCAAGAGAGAGGCTGGTTCTGGGGGAGACAGAGGCACCTCCTCTTTGGATCGGCACTCAGGATGGTGCTGGGAGAGCTCCTCTGTGCAGCGCCCGGCAGGGGATGATTGTAAAGCGCAAACATTTCATGTTTTAAAAGAATAAATAAAAATAAATAGACTGGATTGATCCTGTTACGAGGACAGAGACACCCTGCTTGGCAAAATTCCGAGTGTCTCCAAAGGCTGGGTGGGAACAGGGAAGCACTTCAGTGCTGACACCTCTGCAAAAATTCTCTTGGCTCACAGGGAGGAATCAAGGAGAAGGTTCTGCCACTCTGGGGCAAGTGAGAGAGTGGATCCTGTCATGGTGAGAGCAAACATTAAATGGGTCAAAAATCAAAAATAGGACAGAGCTGGCCACGGGCTTTCTCCCATTCCCAACAAACCAGCGGGGAAGACCACACTGCTTTCCACAGGAGAGTGGGATAACGGGGCAGTGATCCAAACAGGCACTAGTCCCAGCCACATAACCCAAGGGCTGCTGCTTCTTTAAATAAAGGGACTTTAGGGGTTCTTTATCTCCAAACAAAGTTCTACTTTCACTTTTCTGCCCATCTGGAATCATTCCCACCTTGCCCTTTCAGGGAGGATTACACGATACTGACACAGCTCTTACGGAATTACAACAGAGCTGTTACTGTGGGGAGGTTCTTCAGGAACTGCCCTGCACTTCCAGGGAAGCACTGGTGCCTGGGGAGGATTTCGTGGCTGTTGGGAATCTGTGGTTTGACCAATTTCCCTCTGAAAGGAGGAAGAGAAGGAGCTCATTACACCCACCCAGCGCCGTGCGCTGGCCCCGGCTGCCGTCGGTTGCCCCCGGAGGCGTCAGGACTTGGGACAGGAAACGAAGGATCCAGCACCACGTCGAGGCAAAGAATTATCATGTCAATCACCCAGAGCAGAGAGAACAAACCCTTCATTAGTGTTTGCCACCAACTGGAAGTTGGGACGGTTGGTTTCGCTTCCCGAAGCCACCGGCTCCCCCAGCCACGTCCCAAGGCGTTTGCTGGGCTGGGATCTATCTCTCAGTTTGCCCAGGATTTCCTGTTCTCCGCGTTTTTCTGGCTCTTCTCCAGTCTCAGCGTGGATCCTCCTTCCGACTTGGCCAGGGCTGTGAGGGAGGCCAGGTTGGAGGCTGACCCGGAGAAGTTCCCGCTCCTCCTGTTCTCGGTGCCGGCCGCTCCCTGCAGCCTCAGGCCGGTGCTGCGGCGCCGCGCCGGGCCCGTGGCCCTCCTGACCCTGCCCGGCTTCACCAGCAATCCATAGCCTGGGTTACACCTGAAATACTGCTTCCCCCCGATGGAGCCGTCGTTCTTGCCTGCGACAAGAGAACCAGGGAGTCACAGACTGGTTTGGGATGGGAGGGACGTTAAATCCCGCCCCGTTCCAACCCCGGCACCTTCCACTGTCTCAGGTTGCTCCAAAACCCATCCAGCCTGGCCTTGGACACTTCCAGGGATGTGGCAGCCACAGCTTCTCTGGGTAACCTGTGCCACCCTCACAGGGAAGGATTTTTCCTTACAAAATGGGTTTTATTCCGTGCAAATTGGTGCTACTGCACCCAGAGAAGGAGGCAAGGAGAAAGCGCTGAGAGGGAGAAAAACTTCCCTGCTGAACCCCAGCAAGGCCACTGCATGGAGAGTGACTCTGAATGGGACACTCCACCTTGTCCTTCCTTCCCACTTGCTCTGTAATTTCTCCAAAAGTAGTAAATAATTGCTTCCATTACCAAAGTACCAGGAAGGAAGCAAAAATGGACATTTAAAAGAGCTTTTGGCTTTCTGAGCTGATGTTTGAAGTTGAGGATTGTCACTCCTGCCGTGTTGTAAACCCTCCACAGAACAGGAAGGATAATTTCTCTATGCTGGTGCTATTGAGATCTTTCTGTTTCTCATTTTAGATCATTTAGAATTCTCAGGAAAACTGTTCAGGGATTGAACTGCTCCCATCCATAAAGGGAAGGTGGGAAGATCCAACAGCTCTTTAAATGACATAAAGTCACGCCTTTGGCTTTTGGGGTGTTTCCTTCTCCCTTCCACCATCAGCACGTTGGGTCCAGTGTACCCTCGTGTGGCCAGGATTTGGATTTCCATGTCCCTGCAGTTCTGTCCCTGTTTGCAGTGTGACAAAGACACCACTCTGTGACCACCTTCTCCAAGTGAAGCTCCAGATATGCCAGAAGCCAGATAAGCTCCAACAAATCAGGGTCTTATTCCTTGTGGAAACAGAAGAGGGTGAAAAAAAAACAAATCCAGCAACATCAGCAGCTGAGTCCTCATCAGGCCAAAAATCTCCTGACTTTTCCATGGAAGCTGCTGCTTACTGGGATGTTACAGAATCAACACTGGAGCAGCCTGACAGGGAAAGGTGACCTTCTAAAATTGAAATGAATCTGTAAATATATATATATATTTATTTTTTTTTTTTTTAATGAGGCACAAATCCAGGACTGAGGAACTACTACAGCTTGCAAAAGGATTCCAGAACTCCAGTTTGCTTTCCAGGATGGAAAAGTCCAGAGAGTTTTCTGAAAGCAGCTGGGAAGTCACTGCCCAGTTCAGCTCTGATGAGGACATGGGGGGGGACACAGGGAGATTTGGGCACACATCCGGATCCTGGACAGTGTTCTGCTGGATAAACTGCTCCAACCCCAAATGTGCAGCAGGGAGGAGTGTGGGCTCCTGGGATGTGCTGATTCACCACCCAGCCTGGGAATCCTGGCTGAAAGGATTGGAATAAGGAGTTTTTCATGCCCTGGGTAACGCAAATTTTCTCACTGTCACTGCACCTCTCCCAGATTTTCCACTGGCACTCCCTGACTTCCCCCCGTCCTGCCTGGAGAGGAAAAGGGTTTGGAAGCCTGGACTCGAGCAGGGATCAATCCCAGCCATCATCTTCCTCTCCTCTTGTGCTGGAGACACCCCATCCATTCCCCACCAACAGCACAGCAACAGCAGCAGCCTCCCCACAAACTGCACCCTGGGTTCCAAAAAAATCCTGGAAACCCTAAATTCTGGGAGTTCCACAGCTGTACAGGTCAGAGTCAGGCAGGGATGACAAATGAGATGGTGAAGGAAACCTGAAATTATTTATATTTCCGGGTGGTCAGTGGATGATTATTTCCTACTGCTTCTCACATATATAGGGGTGTGCATGTGTGTATATATATACATATTAAAAAAATTATACTATATATATACACACACACACACACAGAGAAATAGTCTTTTGCAATTTTAAAGCTTACTTTAAAATAAAATCCTATTACCTCTTAATACCTATTAAGAGACTTTGCAACTCATTTAGCCTAAATGTCCCTTTGAGCTAAATCCCACAACTCCTGTTGTGCTTTGAACACCCTTATCCTCACAGCACAAGCCCAGAAGAGAATCCTGTGGACACAAGGCCTGTCTCCTGCAGCTACTGCTTACCAAACTGCATGGAAAAGGAATCCTAAATCCTACTTCCAGTGTAAGAAGCCAAAGAAATGACTGAAAAGGGACAGTCAGGGATCACAGAATGGTTTGGGTTGGGGTTAGGAGGGAGCAAGTTTGGAAAAAGATGACAGCAGGGAAGACCTTTTACATTTCCCTTTTCAAAATGCCTCCTGCAATGGGCAATAACCCCCCAGTGGGTAATAACCCCCGAAAAAGCAGCTTTAGGATGAGCTCTGCCAGCTGGGACACGCCAGCTGCTTCCCACCTGATCCAGGGGATGTTTTACCTGAAGGCAAATCCAGCTCCACACCAACCCACGTTCCTTCCTGGAAGTCTGTGGGCCCAATGTACCTAACAGTGCCCGTCTTATTGGTGCCAACTGTGACATATTCTCCCTCTTTCAGCCACTCGGGAATTTCGTTGGCATCTTCAGAGTCAGAAATCACCTCCAGTTTTTCCTCTGCTGTCTCCGACCCGTTGTGGTTTAGTCCACGGGCACTGGACGTGGTCTTTTCTCCTTCCTGCTGCTCTTCTGTGCCCAGGGAACTCGTGGGATCTGATCCCAGCATGCTGGTAAAGGATCTCAGCTCCGATGTTTTCACCTTCTGGATTTTGAAGGGGGAGGCTGCAGCGCTGGGCTGGTCGGGATGAGCTTTGGGACACCCCAGTTCTGAAGCCCCAGTGGAAGTTTCCTTTTTCCTGGCTTGTCCTGCTGACTCCACTGATTGTTTGGATATTGACTCCTTTGGAGTGGAGGTAGAGAGAAAAGGTTTTGCATCAGTGGCTGCAGAGGCGTCGTTTCCCTGCTCGCTGGGACAAGGAGAAGTGCAAGACTTTCCATTCACTTCGGGGCTGTCCCTCGGCCTGGGGGGAGCACTTGGAAGGCTGAAGGTGGGGGGATTCTCCCTCTTTGTGGCCAGAGAGCTCTCAGAAGCCCTGTCCTGCACGTCAGAAGGGACCTGAGCCACTGCAGGAGCAGGGGAGTCACTCCCCGCAGGTGTTGGACCTCCCGGCTGAGCCACAGCATCGCTTCCCCCAGCCAGGGCCTCGGAGAGGGTGGCTGTGGAGACACTGTGGGAAAAATATCCACTGGAGGCTTCACTCAGGGGGCTTGGAGGTCCCTCCTGGCAGTCCTGGGCCTGGGTGTCCCCTGTGGGCTGCTGCAAAGGCACTTTGGGTGTCTTCTCCAGACTCTTGTCCGCCTCGGGCGTCTGCGCCACATTTTCCAGCGGCTGCTTTGCTGCTTCCTCTTGGTTCATCTGAAACACAGAGGGAGACCAAACGTGGGGCTGTGTTACCCAAAATATCTGGGCTAAAAGCATAGATTCCAGACCTCTGGCAAGCACCAAGGCTTTGAGCTTATCTAAATCCCTGTGTAGCTGCCATCTCCAGAAGATGGAAGCTGATCCCGAGTCAGCCCTGCCAGCGTGGGAGGATTGTCAGCTCACTCCTTCCATCAATAAGGGAAGTGTCAAACCCGAGAAATACGCTCCCCAATATTTACTGAAGAATTATTTATATTACAGGAGTGGTCATTTGCTGTTTGAACAGCAGGATTTATATGGAATGGGAACCAGCCGTGACCCATAAGTCTCTCACAGTTATTTGGCTCAACTCTCTGGGTGGATAAATCATCCCCCCGCACCTAAACTGTCATTTCTGTCCCCGTTTCCAAATGCCATTCCCACCTCAGAGCCACCAGCACCTCGCACTTCCAGAGGATGAAATTAACTGCACCTCGTGAGATTAACAGCCCATTTCAGTGATGTATTTCTTGGCTGTAAAGTTTACTAAATCTGATAGATCAATATCTTTTGCCAGCACATGTACTCTAAAAGATTAGGATGTCTCTAAATCTCTTTGGGAAGGAGGGAGGGGGGAGAGTGCTAATAGGAAGGGGAGCAGGGGAAAGAGGTTGGAGAAGGGCAGATTTGAACAAATCCTGTCTCAGGTGAACATTGTTGTTTATTATTCACAATTTTGTGATTTCTCCCATCTAGTGGCTGAGTGTCCCAAACGACAGGATTTTCAGCTTATTCCCAAAATGTCTTTTCCACTGGAAACTTAAGCAGCATTTGAAGAAAGAGGGATTTGACTGGATTACTAGAATTTCAGAACCAAAGGTTTGCTATTGCTAAGTAAAATGCAATACAAAAAAAAAAAAAAAAAAAAAAAAAAAGAAAGCTTTTTAAAAAAAATATCCCCGCAGATTAAAAACATATTGTTCACTTTCCTATGGCAAGGGTGGTGTCCATGTGGATTCAGGAGCTTTCCTCTTTCTCTGGATTTTCCCTTTGGATAACACACAGTTTTCTAAGACAATAAAAGCACAGTGGGAGGAAGCTGATGTGCTGCTCAGGAGACTGAAATTCTGCTGAAAAGTGGGAGATCACAGGCTCTATTTTCTCTCCAGCTTAGCAAGAGTTTTTCCATGATACCATGGCAAAACGGGGAATTAAGCTCCACACTTAGAATTGCCACATCCAGCTTACAGACACTGTCAGAGGCTAGAAATTTTCCTTTTAAAGCAGCAAACCAGCTAAATTTCAGCTAATTATCTGCTAATGCCTTCAAATATCAAAGTGTAACCAGGAATAGGAGAGGAGATTTTACCAGGACCTAAAAACACCCAGCAGAATTTCACTGTCTCACAGCGAGGCAGCAGCACAAATGCAACAGGTTTTAAGCAGCTGAAGCTTTGGCCACCTCTGGCAGGTGAATATAAAAATTGTATCCTCACATCCTGGGATGTGCTCACCTGTTTTATCCTTGCAGCACTGGCCTCCAGACTGGCTGACTGAACCATAATTCGTGGGACAGCCTGGGGAGGGGAGGGAAATGAAGAGAATCATTCAGTGAAAGGATTAAGTATTGGCAAACTGGTAAATGTTAAAGCTTGCATTTGAAATTTTGGGATCCTAAGCAAACCTCTGTCACAAAAGGATAGAAAACTAAACTTTCAGTACTTGAAATGGAGTTTGTCAAAAAAGAGGGAGAGAGGCTTTTTACACGGGCAGAGGGGAAGGGTTTTAAGCTAAAAAAGATTTAGGTTAGATATTAGGATAAAATTCTTCCCTGTGAGGGTGGGGAGACCCTGGCACAGGTTGCCCAGAGAAGCTGTGACTGCCCCTGGGGCCCTGAAGTGTTCAAAAACCACCTGGATGTGGCACTTGAGGACATGGATTGGTCCTGACCATGGGGGTGGTGCTGGACTTGATGATCTTCGAGGCCTTTTCCAGCCTTAAGGATCTGTGGTTTGATCTCCAGAACTCTTTCTCCTGTCCCAGTCTCTAAATTCAGTTCGGATCTGAGCATTATTGGCTTTAACACAAAAAGGAAGGCAGAATCCAGGTCTGTGCATCCCCTTTTCCAGGAGGACATTCCCACTGCCTGCTGCATGGGGCTGGACACGCAGGCACTGACAATAAATGGCCCTCACTTGCTCCATATTCAGGTTTTTATGTTGCAGATTTGAAATAATCCCTCTCCTGAGACCAGAGCAGCACACTGTGACACCTGATATAAATCTGAGGTTATGCAGTTGGCTTGGGCTGTCACACAGCAGGGGAAGGAGCCACCAGATCAGTGGAGAACCTCGGGAAAGGGAAGCATGAAGAGAAGGAGAAAGGAGGAAAAGGCAGAAAATCCTCTTTAGCACTGTTAAATAATGCACTGCGAGGGCAAGTTCAGACTTTGAGGGGCAGAGCTCCTTAAGAGAGACACATTACACAATTTGGAAGCTGCCTGCTTTTATTTTTTTTTTTTCCAAGGATTCCTTCTGTACAAACACACAGGCAGTGCTCAGCTCCCAGACAAGTGATTCCCAGAGCTCAGCACTGTTAAAAGCACTGAAACCTTCCAGCTGAAGAGTGAGGAACCTTCTCTTGATTCCCTTCTAAGCCCAGTAAAGCAGGAATATGACTGATCTTACCCTCAAAAGGAATAAACATGGGAGAGAAGAGCAGCTTTTATTTATACAGAGTTTGTGCCAGGCATAAAAACCAAGGTACTTCAAGGCAGAAAACAAAAAGACAAAAAACGGACAAAACCCCAACAGGGTCACCATGGACCCAAATAATTTTTTTGAAGACATTAAAGCTCCAGCTCAATAAAAGGAAGCAGGAGAGGAGGGGTTTTGGCTTGTTCCTAAAGCTGCTAAATGAAAATTCACCACTGGAACGGGGTTCAGAGCAAACTGGCTGTTTTGGGTGCACAGGTTCATGCATTTTGAGATCCTCACTGGGTCAGGACCTGGGGCTCCAGGAAGCAGATGGATCAGAATAAACCACTGAAGAAACCCTGCAAAGTTCAGGTTTTATGAAATTTGTCCAGCCTTATTATCCAGAAATAAGCACTCAGAATTGGAATAAGGAGAAGTATTTAAAGCTATTTCTCAGTTCCTTTGATTCCCTTGTCTCCCTTTAAAACAAATAAATAGAGTAAACTGTTTGTTTGGGTTTTTTATCTCTCCAAAACCTCGTCTTACAGCCTGCAAATCCACAAAAATCTAAAAATCCAGTTGGTATCACACAGAAAAAGAAAGAAAACCATTAGGCTTTAATCACTCCTCATCAATTCTCCTCCTGAAAGGATGACAGATCTCCAAACTACAGAAACTTTGCCAAGCAAAGTTCAGAAAAACAGGGATAAAAAAGCAATTCTGAGGGGCGGCACTTGCCCAGCTTTGGGGCTGACAAGAAGCAGCTGGGCAGGAACCCCCTCAGAGGGCACCACACCAGACCTGTGGGATGAAATGCAGAAAAATTCCTTGGGGAGGGGGCACCCTGAAAACAAAGTGTTGGGACTGTCTGGGAAGACATTGCTGGATGAAAAATATTTCTGGATCCAGAGCCAAATTCTATCATTAAATGTTTGTAGGCAGCGGCTGCTAAACTCGACATATCTATTTATCCACAACCCTTTTACAGTGATGATTTCTGGCAGAATTTCTTCGACCAAGCTGACAAAACACGGACTGAGAGAGAACATGAAAGCTTTTCACTTTAAAGCATCTTTGATTGTCTTCTCCTAAGAGCTGCTGCTCTGTGCAGGGAGATGATGAGGATATAAAAAGCTGGACATGCCCCAGGTGGGTGCACTCACATCCCAGAAATCCCCCAAGTGCTGGGATGATCCCACACTTTGGGCAGCCCAGGAGGGGGGAATTCTGCCCCTCTCAGGTGAGACCCCACCTGCAGAGCTGCCCCAGCCCTGGGGCCAACATCAGGAGGCCGTGAGAGCTGCTGGAGAGAGTCCAGAGGAGGCCACAGAGATGCTCCAAGGGCTGGAGCCCCTCTGCTCTGGGGCCAGGCTGGGAGAGCTGGGGGTGCTCACCTGGAGAAGAGAAGGCTCCAGGGAGAGCTCAGAGCCCCTTCCAGGGCCTAGAGGGGCTCCAGGAGAGCTGGAGAGGGACTTGGGACAAGGCATGGAGGGACAGGACAAGGGGGAATGGTTCAAACTTAAGAAGTGGAGATTTAGGTGGGATATTGGGAAGGAACTGTTCCCTGTGAGGGTGGGGAGGCCCTGGCACAGGGTGCCCAGAGAAGCTGTGGCTGCCCCTGGATCCCTGGCAGTGTGCAAGGCCAGGTTGGACAGGGTTTGGAGCAACCTGGGATAGTGGAAGGTGTCCCTGCCCATGGCAGGGGGTGGAACTGGGTGACCTTTAGAGTCCCTTCCCACCCAAACCGTTCCAGGATTCTGTAGTGATTCTATGAATCTTTGATAATTTTTTTTGGCATTTTCTGCTCACTGAGAGGTCACTTTGCACATTCTCTGAGGTGACCAAAAGAGAGCCAAACCTGCCACGCTGGTGAGCTTGAAGAGCAAAAGCATTTGTGTGTCACTCCCCAGTTACAGGGGCACCAACATTAATCCTGAATGAACATTTTTTCACCCCGTATATTCCACATCTAAGTAATGGCCACCTCTTCAAAGAGCTCAGCAAAAGACATTTGGTATTTCTGTGTCATTAACCACTTTGTGAAATGCCTCTGGCAGCAGTGACTGATGCCCTCAGTGCAAAGCCTTTGATTTCGTGTCACTTGGATGAAAATCCCTCAGCATTAACACCCAATATGCAGAAAGTTCAGTGGCATTTAGGAGAACAAATCAGGCCAGTGCAGCCAAGAACTGCCCTGTGAATGCCAGGAATGGCTTAGCCAAGGTTGATACAATCCTAAAGGGATTTCATCCCTAACTTCCACCACTCTTCTCGTTGCTTTCCCATCCCCAGACAAGAGTGGCTGAGCCCAAGGACCCTCCCACTGACAGTGTTATGGTCCCATCACTATTTAACAGCAGCCACTGGGAACTTGTGCAGCAGAACAGAGATTTAAATTCATTAAACAGAGATTTAAATCAGTTTGGAGCACTCAGGATAAAATATTTCCACAAGGCATGCATGGGAATGCAGGGAGAATTCCAAATTCCCTAGTATATAGCCCAAAAGAAAATATTCAATTTTTAAAAGGTATCCCCCTGCCCTAACAATATTCCTCTTGAAAACGATTTTAAAATTGAGGGCAAAGTCATTAATCACTCAAATAAAAAAATCTCCCACCTTCCACAAGGAGATCTGAAGTCCAGTGCAAGTTAATTTGTTGGGTTTTTTTTTGTGTTTGCTCATTTTCTTCTCTAAATACACTCTGTATTTAAATATTAACCCAAACAACCCCCTCTTATTCCAGAGTCTCTATGTTAAATGTTTCAGCCTGTAATAAGACTTCAGAATTCCCCATTTCTAGTACAATTTATACAAAATTAACCACATCATTTCCTATGCAGCCCAATTACTTCGTTTCTAGGTCCTGGCAGATTAAAAGAGTAATTCATACCCATTCTTAAGTTAGTTTATAAAGAAATTCGAGTGGTTTGAAACTTCCAAAGCCAGTTTTCCACACTCATTCTCATCAAAAACTATTTGTACTTGGGGATGACAGGGAAAACTGAGCTCAGAAAGAAATCAAAACACCAACAACTGAGTCACAAGGAGACACACGAGCTCTGCTGTGGAGCTCTGCTGACTGTAGCATCCAAATGATTGTTCACTTGAAACTCTGAAGGAAAAAAAAAGCCTTCAAGATGTTAAAGAAGGTTCTCTGAGGCCACATTATTTACATTTGATTAAGGAATGGCAGTTCTAGCAATTATACTGTGCACCAGGCCCATGCATGAAACTCTTTATTTTTTAATGGACTGCCAGAAAAGGGGTTTTGTCTATTTAGAAAGCCTTTCATTAACTGCATTTCATTAGTTTTTAAGATTAATTTCCATGTCTGCATCAGAAGGTGGAAGGGAAAGAAGTGACAGCTGCCCTCTCCATGTGGCTACACCATAAAGCAAAAATGAATTACATGGAAATTAAAAGAGTTTCTATATTTTATTTTTTAAAATAAATCTGTGAATCAAGATCTCTCTCTCAAGTCATATGCTTAACACAAAGACATCTGGGCATCCAAAAAGATTCTTGGATAGGAAGGCGACCAAAATCCACTCACCAAATTGGCCACAGGAATTTCCTTCTGCCACAGCAATGCCAAAAAAACAGGAACTGGAATTTCATATGTCCATTTTTAATGTCAGCACCCAGTGATGCCCTGAAATGTGATTACACAGGCAGTTCCTGGAGGGCCATGGGGTCACAAGGGAAAAGAACAGGAATTCTGCTTGATGCACACTGGGAAAGCCTCAGCATGTGGATAAAAAAAGAGGAGTTTCAATTCCTACATAATATAATTAAGCACAGACAGATGAAACTCTGTTTCTCCCTCCACCTGTGTATTTTACACAAGGATTTTAAGCTTCTCCCCATCAGCAGGGAGGGTCAGAAGGCTCCAAATCTTGCACTCTGTGGTTCTCAGCTTTTTCAATAGGCTGGGAAAATAAAAAGCAATTCCAGCCATCGAGAAAGGTTTAAATTGTTGGTGGTTTTTTTTTTTTTTTTTATTTACAGACTACTAGCAATTAATTTAAAGGCACCAGATAAAGGAGAAAATAAGCATTTTCTAACTTTAAAGTATATAAACAGCTTCATCAGAACCCAATCTTTTAGGTACATAAACAGCTTCATCGGAAGCCGTTCTGCGAGTTACATAAAGAATCCTATTATGCCAAATTAATTCAATCTAACTAATTAGAGAGCAGGAAGTTCTTTCAATTATTTTATGTGCTGTCTGAGAAACACACTTGAATACGAGAGCAGATTTCATTAATTGCGGTTCATTATTCTCCAGATTAGTTACTAAACTTGCAGCAGAAGGTCAAAGACAGCAATTTTGTTCACTGCCACCACCTTGACTGGGATGGCTCTGCTTTTTTTTTTTTTTGTTTGTTTTTGAAGCACAAGCAACCACTCTAAAGAAGGGAAGATCACTTTGTAAAGGTAATTTTGTGTGGGCTCGCCCACTTTAATGTTGATGCAGCTCTAAGCAATGGGCAGGACTGAAATAAAAAGCCGCTAAAATAATTTTAAATGTGTGTTTTTATAATTACTGACAGGAACTGATCTCCTTTTTTACCAGCACGGGATCAGAGATTTGGTACCACACCCACTTGGAATAGTCATGGTGAACTTAACTTCAGCTCCAAACCTGGAAGAAGGTTCAGTCCTGCTCCTTTGAAATTTGCTTTTCATGGAATCATGGAATATCCTGAGCTGGCAGGGACCCACAAGGATCACTCAGTGCAACCCCTGGCCCTGCACAGACACCCCAACAATCCCACCCTGTGCATCCCTGAGAGCCTTGTCCAAACTCTCCTGGAGCTCTGGCAGCCTTGGGAACGTCACCATTCCCTGGGGAGCTGTTCCAGTGCTCAAACACCCTCTGGGGGAAGAACCATTTCCCAAAATCCACCTGAATCTCTCCATATCTCAGCTCCCAGCCAGGAAAGGATGATTCAGATCCTTCCATCCCCTTTGAAATTTCTATTCCTGAACCTTGCTCTCCCAAATTGCTGCTTACAGCAACAGAACTCCAGCAGCTCCCAGTTAAGGGTCAGATTCCTTTGCAATTAAAGCCAAAAAAGTCATTTAGGCTTTGCCTCTCCCTGACAGATTTTTAGTTTACCACCCACTTCTCCCACCTTGCACATTCACTTATGTCCCCTGCCACTGTGCACTGACATTTCCTTCTCCCACAGCCCTAGAGGTGCTCTTCTGTATTCCCTGAGGCTCAGAAAGATCTCAGAAAAGTTATCAAAGATAAATTCTGGTGTCCCCTCCATGGCACAGCTCCTCCAGCCCCACAGGAGTTCCTGGCTGCCTGCCTGGCAGTGACCCCCCGAGCCCCCCGTGTCCCTCAGCCATCCATCACCACCCCCAGCTCAACTCCTCTGCCCACATCTGAAGCCCCAGGCCATTAGGAAGAAGCAGCACTGGAGATTATGGGATGGGATATTTATGATCTTCAAAAGCCAGACTTGCTGCAAAGGCTCCTCTTTATTTTTGTGCTGCACAGAAGAAGCTGGAGCTGATTCTGGGGCAATTCCTTCTGGCTTCTTTTTATTTCTTCTGTGCATCTTTCCTTAGGGGGGGATTAGGAAAAGGTTTTTCCCCCAGAGGGTGCTGGGGCACTGAAAGAGCTCCCCAGGGAATGGTGACATTCCCAAAGCTGCCAAAGCTCCAGCAATGTTTGGACAACCCTCTCAGGGACAGGATGGGATTGCTGGGGTGTCTGTGCAGGGTTGGATCGATGATCCCTGTGGATCTCTCCACCTCAGGATATTCCACAATTCCCTGGGATTGCTGACAGCAGTCAAGAAGCCCCATTTCCCTACAGATGGAGCTGCAAGGAATTTGTAAAACCTCTCAGACCAGGGAGGCACATTACAATACAGCTGATTTGTTGAACTGCAAAACCTGAAAGCAGAGATTAAGTCTAACATTTCATTACATTACACAGATCCCACTGGCCATGGGAACCCTGGGCTGCTCTCCACTGCAAGCACTGAAGCATCACCTACTCCCCTTATTTTTTAAAAACCATTTCCCCTCCTATTAAAAATCGTTGAGATCATGACCTGGTTGACTTTCCATAGCAATCCATACCATAAACTAAAATCTCATTTAGGAGATGCCTCTGTAGTTTAAAACTTGATTTCTAGACAAATCATCCACGACTGATCTTGAACAGGAAAGGAGTGGGAACAGGTGGTTAGACTAGAGGCAGGAAATTAGGCCTCATTTCTCCTCTCAGCTCTCACTGATTCACTGAGGATTCAAGAAGGTGTGAAAGGCTCTCACTGCAATTGTAAGAGCACCTATTTGCATCTTTCCATACCCAAATACCTTTAAAGAAAGTCACCACCTTCATTTTAATTCTCTACAGTTCATAGATGAGGAGGTTCATACAATTCCAGCCTCAGCACCAAGCAAAAGGCAAGATTAAAATGTAAAATGAATCCCCAAGCAAGCTAAGAATATTTTAAAACTGCCTCATTCTTTTTTGTGCTACATGTCACAGAAATTTCTTTTAAAAACATTTAAGTGTTAGTAGATTTATTTTTGCTCTGTCTATTTAATATTTTACTGTATTTCTATTATGCCAAAACAACTTCCTGTACTCCTGGGATGTTCTTGTAACAGCAAGTTTAGTTGTAGCAAACAAAAGACCTGGATTCATCCACACAAAAAAAAAAAAAAAAAAAGAGTTGTTCAGGGATTTTAGGGCTTGTTTGGAGAAAGATATGCTTTAAAATGTTTGCCTGCATGGCAAGAGGTGAAGAAAAGTCTGAGTTAATAAGTGATGAGCTTCCAGAACTCCAGGCAAAGGAAGAGGTGAGAGCAGAGCCAGCATGGACAGAATAGAATCCCAAAAACTTTTACATGAGATCTGGCTCCAGATTCATCTTCAAAACAATCTGTTAAACTTTCAAAATTAACTCTAGAGGGAAATATTCCTTTATAAATAAATATTCCTCACAAATAAAGGAGATTACGTGACTTATAATGGGATTCTCTATTTCATCTGGTGTTTTTTTAAAAGACACAAGTGTTTTCTCAGTCAGCTCGACCATGCATCAACTTCTGCTCAGAGCACAGGAGCCACATCTGGAGCAGGTGGGAGCTTTGCAGTACAACATCCAAAAGGAAAAAAAGGAAATCAAATGCTTCCCTGACACGTGGAGTAGATAAGAATGAACAAGAGCAACTGCCCCAAGTACACAGGAAAAGATGGTAAAAGGTGACACGAGCTGGGGTGAGGGGTGGGGATATGAAGTAAGGAATTAAAAATAGAATTACATTTTCCTCCTGGCAATACACAAACAACACTAAGTGCCCTTCATAAATGTTACCATTGTTGCTGTGAGTGGGAGGCCCATAAATCACCCTGGGAGTGGAAAAGCCAAGTGGGCTGAGTGTGTGTCAATAAGTTCCAGCAGCTCCACTATACCTGGATGGAGGGATGGAGGGGAAATGGATCACGAGGCTTTGCTGTGCCTAAAAGCTTGGTTTGCTGTGCAACAACTTTTATAAAGCAGCACTCTGCCAGCAAGCCCAGCAGCACTCACCAGTATTGGATTTCGTGGGTGATTTAATGCCCTACCTGCTGTGCAAGGGGAGAGCTCTGCCTGCCCTTTTTCTCATCTCTAACAGGGAACAGGGACTTCAGCAGCTTTGGCATCTGAGGCACGAAGGACTTGACAGGATTCAGGTAGGAAGCAGCCAGGCTACCAATACCTGTTGGAAAAAAAAATATTCATACATGGAAAGAATTATTCTTTGGAGAAAGGGAGAAAAAAAACCCCAAAGCTGACCTAAAACCCTCTATAAAAAAATTTAAAAATTTCTTTTTAGTCTAAGATGACTTCTGTGGTCAAAGAATTAACCAAGGGAAAGCACTCTCTGACTTTTAGTGACACTCAGGAGCTGCAGTGACTTCGTCTCATATTTAGGAAGTTCCGTGAGCTGAAGGAGAGCCTTACCTGAGTCAGGGGAGTTTCCTGAGCTGAAGGAGAGCCTTACCTGGGTCAGGGGAGTTTTCTGAGCTGAAGGAGAGCCTTACCTGGGTCAGGGGAGTTTTCTGAGCTGAAGGAGAGCCTTACCTGGGTCAGGGGAGTTTTCTGAGCTGAAGGAGAGCCTTACCTGGGTCAGGGGAGTTTTCTGAGCTGAAGGAGAGCCTTACCTGGGTCAGGGGAGTGGTTCTGTTGCCCAGAGCCTGGCAGGGAGGTACGAGATGGACTAATGCCTCTACTGGAGTTTGTGGCACCTTGGGACACATCTTGCTGACTCTCCCATCGACCCTAGAGGGGAAAAGCAAATGTGTTTTTCCAAGTGAGCACAACAGCAGGAGCACAGGAATCCTGACACACCCTGCACAGCCCCTCTGCCAAGCTCAGAGTGCCAGAGCTGAGGAAAGACCCTTCCCCAGAGGTGCTTTTAGTTGGCAGACCCAGCCCTGCAAAGGTGAGCACCCTCAGCACAAAGGCACAGAAAAAAGTTCATTTCTAGACCTCACAGCTGTAATATTTCACTCACTTGTGCTGCTGTGTTGTGGCAGCTGAGTATGTTACAACCAGGTGAAAATAATATGGCACTGTCTGCCCAAAATTCCTGAATATTTTGTGTATCTACTCAGGAGAAGTAGAAGCAGTGTCAGGAAAAAAGGGTGAGGACAGAGCTTTAAACAAGACAAGAAATACAAGACCTAAAGGCTAGATGTTTGTGCCTGGAGCCAGAGGAAGGAGGAGTTAAACAGATCAAGAGGAAGCAACTGTGGCACTGCAAAGTTTTCTGGGAAAGAGAAAGTTGGAATATCCAAGCTGTGGATAGCAGGAGCCAGAAAAAAGATCAGGACAGGTTAGAGTTTTGACATGGGTTTTGAGGATGAAACAAGATTATTTTCAGCCCTACAAGAGCCTGATGCAGATGAGGAAGGAGCAGAGACAGAGAAAAGAGCAGCTCCTTTGCTTTCCCAGGATGCCAGGATTCTCTGTTTGGGTTTTCCCACAGATCCCACGCACCATTCTGCACACCAGGGGTGATTTCTCTTGCTTTTACAAAGGTCCACTGTGGTTTTGGAACCTTCCTCTCAAACTCATAGCCAGAAACTGGCTCAGTGACAAAGCCTCTTGGCTAACAGAGAGAAACCCCAGGCCACTGTTTCACATCAGCATGTGACTGTCAAGAATCTGCGTGTCCAAATCCATTTTTTTATTAATTGTCTCATCTTGCTAGGCAAAATCATTTACAAATTTGTCTGCAGTGATTACTCCAAGTGACTGGCCAGGGTGTGGCTCTGCTGGAAGTTTCATGTGGATGCAGGACAGGGCTTGGTTTTGCTTCACCAAACTGAGTGTGCAGAGCTGGAAGGGAAACCAAAATTCCATGGGGTTGTCCTGAAAACACCTGAGGGAGGCACACGTGCAAAATCAAACTGCCAAAGAAGCTCCTTCTCATTTACCTAATTTATAGCAGACCTGAAGGCAACTCAATACCCATTTATGAGCCTGTGGGTCAAAAAAGTTCAGGCTCAGACTCTTCAAGAAGTCTCAGGGCCTTGTGGGGAAAGTGTTGTCCAGTTCAGGTGGCAAAATGTTCTCAGGACAAGCTGGCAAAGCCTCACCTTTCCACAATCTGAGGTTGCAAGGACAGGGTGGTGCAGCCAAACTGACAAAAATTGGTAAAGAGTTGTGCTATGGCTGGTGCAAAACCTGGATTTTGTTGTACACATGAATTTTGCTTGTGTTTTGACAGACGTAACAGGAAGAGAAATACTTTCACAGTAAAAAGGTGCAGGAGTTACAAGGGATGGAAGGACCTGCTGCATCCTAGACCGTAAGTTAAGTGTATTTTTTCCAGGAGGAAGAGGGGGAAAAGGTGCTTTTTCAAGAAGCTCCCCACTGTTGGATGCAAGGAATTAATCTGACCTTGAACATAAAAATAATGTCAGGCAGCCAAACTAATCTTAACTGGAACTTGAAGTCATGAATGTTTCACAAATAATAAATAAGCCAGGATAGGAGGAATAGATTTCTGCACTGGGTTGAAGGTCACTGTGAGCAGCCCAGGGCAAGAATCATTTCCATTTGGATCTATAAGTCAGTCCCAGGGAAGCTCTCCTGCTTTGAATAACAAGTAACCTCACTTGGGCAGAGCAGGACCTGTCCTCAGCCCTCCTGCTCCACGTACAGCCAGTGCTGCACCTGGGAAGACAAATTTGGGAAATCTGATGGGTGTCTGAGGTCACTGAGGCATCCTGAAAGTGAAGCTGATGGAGGCCAGGCTGGGAGCAGCAGGGGGTTGGTTAGTCTGCTGGTTTTGAGGACTTTGGTGTTTAAGCCCTTCTTGAAAGCTTCCTGCTCTGCCCATGCCTTAAGCCTCCAATTCCAGCATCACCTTTGAACTGCAACTCATTTATGTCTTACACACATCCAAGAGTCACGTCTGAGGCTGGAAAATTCCACAAAATGATTTTTTTTTTTTTTGCTTTCGTGTTTCTATTAGTGCAGATTGTCCAGAGATTAATAAAAAATAGAAGACTCAAACCAAATAGCACAAGACTCAAAATAATCCTGAAATACTGGTTTTGTTGCCTCCTGGCCTAGTCTGCCATCAGCCTGGTCAATGTTGGCACTGGATTAGGAAAAAAGAGCTATGGAAGAGTGAAAAGCATCTGAAAGCTTCATTTTTGGAGAATATAAAGCTTGCTTAGTGATCCTTTTGGATCTTGGGATAATGATCCTCTTAAAGACAAATGGATCAAGGTGATACATCTTGAGCCAAGCCCACGTGCTTCTGGAGGCCACAAAAAAAGAAGAAACAGAAAGAATATTACAAATACTCAAGAGTATTGTAGCTTGCTAGAACAGGGACTTAGTGCAGGTAAAGAGCAACTAAATAATTTTCTGAGTCATGATCTGTTGAGTCAGAAGTGCCCTTCACTGACTGTTCCAAGAGAAAAATTATTTCAAGCAATATCCTTTCTAGCCTTGTTTGGGGAATGCTGAGAAAATGGAGTTGGTAAGAACCAGCAGAACACTTTCAGAATATTCATCCTGCACAGAAAGAATGGCAGCATTTGGTGACTTCTTCTGTAGGAAAAGGCTTTTTTCTTAGGATCTTTCAGAAATTTTGCTTCAGCCTTGATATTATGGACGACTGCATTTTCTAAGTAATTTTAAGTATTTTGCCAGGCTAAATAAAGTGAAGGTCCTGAGAACAGGAATGAGAAAAGGATTTGTGTGGTTGTTTACTTAAGGCATGTTGAGTTTTTGAATTGCACTTGCATTGGAGAGAGTGCAGAGATCAGAGTTTTAGCCTGAAGGTCAGATTTGGGACCCTCAACTCTGAGATGACAACAAACCATCAAAATTAGGTTAGTCACGGCAACGGGTGGAGAAACATTTGGAAAAGAAAATACTGGAGACAACTGGAAGTGTCAACTACTGTGCAGAGGGAAAAGGTAATTCATGAATGATTTTACTAAGCTGGATTGAAAGATAACCCATGTCAAGCTCACTAAAATAAAAATAATTATTAACTATATTAACTTGATGAATTTCCCAAGTTTCCCATCTGGATGTCATCCAGCACTCTCCCATGCTGCTTTGTGCATGCACCACTACAAGTTCTAAGTCTATTCTTCTTATTATTATTATTTAAGTGCTGTGAATCTTTTCTCTCTCAAGAAGGGTGGTCAGAGAAAGAGAGGAAGCTTATAAATCATTTGCCCAGAGGAGTCATCATTTCATGAATATATTTGCTCTCTGCCAAGTGACCAAACAGAGGTCAAGTGATTTAATTTAACACATCCAAGTAGCCACCAGAAAAATGCACGTCCCTTAATGTGTTTTAATGCAGAGCTGTTTATAAAGTGGTTTATTTTTATAAAACCTTCTCCTTCTTCTCCTCTGCCTTCCCTTCTTTCACACATCCTCCATGAAAAACCCCAGGGAATTTATTTCATGCACAAAACCTTTAGGGCAGGTAGGGATGATCACTACCTAAGTCATCTGGAGGCTTTACCTGACAAATCTTTCCTTGAAGTTGACAGACCATTAAAATGCAGCCACTGGGTAAGAGAAATGAATAGTTCTTGTGTTTTATTATTTCAGCAGTTCAGAAAAGGCTTAGGAAAAGGTGACCATGGAGCACTGGAACACAAGCAAACAGCTGGGACACACAGCTGGGACAAAAGGCACTTGTTCTCACGAACAGCAGGATTATTCAAGTTCAATCTACAAGGTATCAATTTGCTGAAAAAAACTCTGGTTCCCAGAAAAACCTGAAGGTTGAATGGCACCATCTTCTCTTACTTGGATTTTGAGCTACAAATACTGGGCCTTTGGGAAAGGAAGGACAACTGTCCAAGACAAAATGGTTCTTGTCAGAGGTGTTTTAAGAGCAACTTGTTGATATTTTTCATCAATATGCGATTTGGTCTGATCTGTAAAACATCTCAGAGGTGCCTCCCATTCATTGTGCCTCTGATCCATCCAGTTTAGTCAACTCAATTTTTAAATTCATCGTCCAACTGAATTAAATTAAATTAAATTTCCAACAAAATCCCCCTTGAACATGAAAATTCACCCCTTTTATTTGATATCAAGACTAAGACACTCAATACCCCTGCATCACTTGATGTGCAAGGAGAAATCAAATCTCAGTCTCCCCTAACCTCATCTGCAGTGATAACAGGAGTAAAAATTGCCTTTTACTCATTTAAGCAAGCAGACAGAACCTGGAGGTGAGGCCCTGTGCAGTCCTGCTGACAATATGAAAGTCCATAAAACTCTTCTGAAGTAAATTCAGAAATTAAAATTTCCCAGTGGTGACTTAAACATTTCCCAGGAATGCACAGCTCAGTGTGAGTCATCCTGCTCCCTGGAATCTCTCTATGCTGTCAGCACACTGGGATTTTCTTTAAGGTGGTTTCTTCCCAAAATGTGCCAATCCCACACCTCTGCTCCAGTTCTGGAGAAGGACTTTTCCAGCTCTCCAGGAGGATGTGATCACCCATCCATGTTTTTACTGCCAAAGTCTGCAAGATGAATCCATGCCTTAATTCTTGAAATTCCTGAGCTGCCTGTTGTAGTTGCATTGACACCATCTTTAATTCTTATTTCAACTCATATATTCTTGTTGAATACTTTTTATTTTTTAACAGGGGAATGAGCTCTGGCTCTTCTGAGTGTTGGAGAAAGGAGCAGCATCCACGTTCCATATTTTACCAGCAAGGATGGTGCTTGACATAGAGGAGTGAGACTCAGGAGCCCTTTCCAGAAAGCTAAAAATCCATGGTAAAGGCACCAGGAAAGCAAGGAACAACAATTAGAGAAATAAAGAAATGGAATAAAAGTTAAGGAAAGGAATATTCTGGGATGTGCCAAGGGCTTCCATCAATATTCTGCACCCAGTTCAGGTGTTGTTACTGTCCTGTGACTGCTTTTTGCTGAGGTACATTAAATCACTCATTTGGGATTGGCTCATTGTAATAAACAACACCCAATTCCTGGTAAAATGACAATAAAATAGCAATCCATGACTGCTGGAGAAGACTTCTTTGGCACCGAATTTCTCACCAAGGGACAAAAACATCCAGCTTAACCAAAACTCTGCCTATCAAGCTGTTCTCAGTTCCTTTATGCTAAACTGGACAGGACTGATCTCACCACTGAGCTCTGTGGTGTCCATGTGCTATAGGGACATTTAAGGATTTGTCAAATATTTCATTGGGATTGCAAAAGCTTTTGCTCATCTTCCTATTGAAACTGGATCATTGCATGGCAGACTAGTCTGGGTTGGGAGGGTTTAAAGACCACCCAATTCCAGCTCCCTGCCCTGGGCAGGGACACTTCCACTAAGCCAAGCTGTGCCAAGCCCTGTCCAACGTGGCCTGGAACCAGAGATCCCTTCAAAAGCAGGAATTCCCAGCTGGGGAGGTCCCATCTCCATGTCCTGAGGAACAAGTGCCTTGGATTGAAGCTCACTGCAAGCAAGGGGAGCAGCTCCACCACCTCAGCTCCACATTCCTGCAGCACAGAGTCTCTGCCAGCAACTACAGCCATGGCCAAGAGCTGCAAAACCTCATGCAAGCCACTGCCAACAATTCCAGTTAACCAAAGCCTGGGAAAAGGGGTCATTCCTCTGAGAGCACTAACACAAAACTAAGGAAAAGCATGTTTTCCATTGGCCCTGTTATTATTTTAAAGTAATTTGTTCATAGAAATCAAGAGTTGCTCACACTGAACTATAAAAGCCATAAAGCCTGAGCAAGACTTGAGAGGAAGTCTCAACGTTTATCTCATCTCCAGGCTAATACTCACTGGCAGATATTTAGATATTTGCTTGCTTTCATGTCTATTTTTTTCAGCTGAGAGGGAGTTATTTCTGAAACAACTTCAGCCTGTCCAAAAATCTGTGAGAAATGGCACTGAACGGCTCCAGCTCTGTAAGAACCCATCAGATGCACCCAAGGAGAAAAAGTTCTCTGCTTTGTACCAGTTCACACTGCATTAATGACAGCATTTCAATGGAAAAACTCGTTTGCTCTGTGCTATGCAAATGAGGCACCACCAGCAGCATCTTCAAAGCAGGAAATAAAAGCGTGTGAGTGAGCAAAATCAACTTTATAGTGAGATAAAATTATTATCCCACTCATTAGGTGGACCTAATGCATTACCTCTGCTGGGACCTTTGGACTCTGAAACATGCAATGAGGGAAATCATTGAGGGGAAGGGAGGAGAAAAACAGAAATCATTAAGAATCCTAATCTTTAATTTTTGCTTTAAAAACCTTACAATATTGAAACACCCCACAGTTCTCTCCAAACAGAAGTTGCTACAAACACTTTATCACCTGCACATATTTTAGCATTCTCTCCATGGATCAGATGTAGCAGATTTAGCAACCAATGCTGGAGCACTACATCAAAATTCTATTATTCTGTGCAACTGCATTATGCATTAAAATGCCTTGTCACCACCAGATTCTCCCCCTCAAAATGACTCCATGCTTGCTGGGCAGAATATCTATCAGGAGGAGATCCTTCAGTTGATCTAGGATTTGGAAAATAAGCTTAAATTTAATTTTTCACCATTTAAAGGAATGTTTTGGGTCTATAGTGGTGTTTTTAAAGAGTGAAATGGGCTGGATTATCACCCACCACAAGTTTAGGACCACTGGGAGGTCAGGGACTTTCTTCACAGCCTTTATTCTGTCTAGAGGTGGACTTGAACTGATACAGACCCAAACTTTTTCCTTTCTCCCAAAATTTTTTCCCTCCACCCAGGTGAAAGCTCTGGAAGAGCTCTAAAGCTGGACAATGCTCCTGAGCATCCCACAGGGGCTGGGACGAGACCTGGGAACTTCCTCAGAGAGGTCCAGAGCAGCACATCCAAACCTACTTCTGTCCCAGGGATCCAGGAGCACATGGGGGTGGCCCATTTTTCAGAGATATATCCCATTTATGCTCCTAATCACTGGTAGATTAATCTCCTTTTTGTTCCCACTTTTCCCAGGAGATCTGCAGATACTCACCCTGTTACTGCTCAGGTTGTAAGGGGGGGCTAAATCCTGGCGGCTTGCAGAAAGCTGGAAGAGTTAAAAGAAATAGAATTATTTCTTAACAAGAACTTTAAAAAATTCATAACTATGCCTCTTGACTAGTAAGGCTGAAAAGAAACAGTTTAGTGGTTAAAGCAGAATCAAAATCCAAGAAATTAAAGGTGAAAATTTAATTATTGACCTGGGAGGAGCCAGAATTTGACATTAGTTTGATTACCAGTTCTATTAAATGATTTCTTTCCAAATTTTGGGTAGCAGAAGTCTCATTTTTCTCATGCACAACACTGGTACAAAGCTTAAGTTCAGCATATACTTGTAACTTGTTTTCAAATCTTCTAAAGAAAAATAGGAAAAAAAAACCCTTCAACTTGGAAAGGAAATGAAAAATCTCCATTGTTCAGGGGAGAAAGAAAAACAGCACAGAGGGGTCAAAAAGAATGAAATTCATTGCTCTGTTCCATGATTCCAGGACCTGAGAATGAAGAGTGGAGCTGCTGGAGATGCCAGCAGGGGAAACTCACCCGATTCACGTTGGGGGAGCTCAGGCTCCTGCGGCAGAGTTTTCCTTTTCCCATCAGCTGCTCCTTTACAGCAACTTCCTGGCAGTCACAGAGAGCAAAAGGAAGAAAATAAGTGTACTTGGCAAGAATTAAAGCTCTGATCGTCCCAGGATAGCTTTGCCTATACAAGTAAAATGGTTCTAAGCTGCCTTGTGGCAGAGGCTGCTGTCTGTAAAATTTACACAGCTAAAATTATGAATGGATAAAATTTTAACATCTGGCATTTTGCTGATTGGCACATGTAGGATTTTGCAGTCTTGATTCTAGGAGATGACAGAGATGCAAAGACTAAGACTCTCTTTCCTAGCTGAGCTCGTATTTTAATCCTTTAAACTAATTATAAATGACAGGGAACTTGCTTTCAATATTTAAAGTGCATCACACTTCCCTGTGAATTTATAGTGGGCAGGCACAAGCTCCAGCTTGTTTTGCATAACTTTTCTCTTTGTGCTTGCATAATTTATATCCAGGAGAACAATCTTCAACAAATGTTTTCCTCTCCTGTATTTTTCCTGGTAAACAGATCAAGTTATAGTACTTAAAATTAACCCAATCAGTGTCTTTTTTTATTGGCAGGATGGCTTTGGTGAATTCAAAGTAGAATGTGGACAAAATGACAAAAACTCTACTGGCAATTGCAGAAAGCTTCAGAAAGCAAAAGCTAAGGCCACATAACTCCTTTTCCTGAACCAGAATGAGCAATCAACAGCCTTAAAACCAAACCAAGCACCCCAGAACTGTGCCCTGAGCAGGGAATTCCCAGCCCCATCCGTGCTGGAGCTGAGCGAGGACATCTCTGCTTCCCTGGATCTTTGCCACAGGCCCACTTTGGGAGGCTGAGGTGTGCCCTGGGGTGGTTTTTGGGGTTGTTTGGTAGCTTGTGTGCACTCATGAGGACGTTTGGATTGTGCACACTGTTCTCAGGGCACTCCCTGCTGCAGCCAGACCTGGCGCAGCCGGTCCAGGGTGAGGATGTTCTCCACGGCCAGGACGCTCCGCAGGTACTTCTCAATGTAGGCTTCAGAGTCAGCTGAAGCTGCATCTTCCACATTTGCTGCCATCCTGGCCAGTGCCTCCCGCTCCTCAGCCCCCTGAGCGTCCTGGGGAGGCAAAAAGAGAAGGCAGCATTTTAAAATAAACCCAAAATCTCCCACGTCACTCCCAGAGAAAGCGCATTTTTAAACCGCAGGGCACCAGTTCAGCACTGTTTGTCCTTGAGCCCAGGGGCAGATGAGAATAATGGAATAGTCTGGGCTGGAAGAGACCTTAAAACTCATCCCATTCCACCTCCTGCCATGGGCAGGAACACTTTCCACCATCCCAGGTTGCTCTAAGCCCTGTCCAACCTGGCCTTCGACACTTCCATGGATGGGGAGTCCAGAACCTCTCTGGGCAATCACTGCCTCACCACCCTTGGAGAAAAGGATTTCTTCCTAATATTTATTCTAGATTTCTTCCTAAAATCTATTCTAAATTTCTTCCTAATACCCAATCTAAGATTCCGATCCAAATGAACACCTTGTGCCACGTAACCTGCACAGGTGCTTGTGCCACTCTCACAGACATCTCAAGCTGTACGTGGTTATTGTTTTGAGGCTTTTTGGGTTCTTTCTGAGAGTCTCACAGCGAGACACTGCCATTAATTAGCAAAAGGGCTGCATTCAGATATTTCATAATTAAAAAGTGCTCGAGCACATTGGGGGCATTATCTAACCTGAGAGGAAAACAAAATTTCAAGTGAGCTGCAAGAAGAAAAAAAATAGAACATTGCTGGAGAAGCATTTCAACACAGAGTGCAAAATGCAGCAGAACATGAAAGAGCCAGGCAGCAATCAGAGTTTTGGCTCTTCATGTGTTAATGTTTTCACAAGTGCCCTGACAGAGCATCTCTTTGGAAAGAAAGGATTAGCATCTAACTGGGAATATGCTCAGGAATCAAGAATTGCATGAAGACATTATTGAGAAAAAGCCACTTTGTTATTTTTTTCCACAGATTCTCGTGCTCCCCGCAGCAAGCACTTCACCTGCCCGTTTTCCCTCCCTCTTTTCCCCCCCCCTCTCTCTTCAAACTGCCTCTTCAAGGACCTGAGCAAATAGATGCTCACTCAACAAAATACACAGTGACACTGATAAGACAGAGGTTGCTGCTAAGTCACAGCATGTAAAGGAACAGGCTCCATCTTTTACAAACCACAGTTTATGCTGGCAGCAGCAAGAGCCAGCACGCTCAAAATGAGGGGGGGAAAGCACAAAATTAGAGGCTCTTGGCCAATTTGAGACACTCTGATTTCTTATTCACCTCTGGAATGTTTGAGACTATCTCAAAAGTGACGCCACAGCCAGGGATGGAACTTCGGGGGGACATCCTTCGCAGGAAACTCTGTGCAAAACCCTGTGGGGAGGAAACACAAGGAAAATGTGGATTAACAGATTCCAGCTGTGAATTAACAGATTCCAGCTGAAATAAATTCAGTTCACAATGAAAGAAGCCCAAACTCCAAAGTCTAACCAATAAACATGTAAGAGCCAAAGATATCAACTTGGAAAAAATAATTTGCTTCATTATTGTGGATACAGAGAAGGAGTCACTTCCTTCCTTGCAAGGTGACTGTTCCAAGCATCAGCTGCTTTTAGAGGTGTTTTTTTTTTTTCCTGACAGAGCCCTAGGTGACTTGTCTTGAATATTGACAAGTGCAGACATTAAATTCTTGACCAAAGAGATCGTTATGAAGAATGATTTAAGGGGCATGGTCATTGTTTATGCTGACTTGGCGCCTTGCAGGGTTAAGAACTGGACTGTTGAATTAATGCAGAGATGAGTCATTCAAAGATGCTGCTGAGACAAACTCCCAGGAAAGGTTATTGACGGGGGTTTTTAGAAAAACAGGAAGAAAGCCAAAGATTCTGTGTTGGATGAAAGTAAAAAACGGCCCTGACTACATCTGTAGAAAACAGAATTGATGAAGACTTCACCCGATTGTGATTATTGGCACGTCCAATTGATCTGTTCAATACAGTCTCCCATTTCATATCACAAAAAATTCACTGTTCTTCCCTTGCGGAGAAAAAGCTTCTGCCTGATGGAAGCACCAAGAGCTGGGGTTCTACTTCCAGCACTGGGAGTTGCCTACAGGGTTTCTGGGTGTGACCACACCTCTTCTCTTTGCTCTTGCTTCAGATTTTAACTACAGGTGTGCAACCAGAATAACAATCCAGGCTTTCTGCTTTGTCATTATCACTGCCAGGGGAGGCTGGATTCTCAGACAGTGCAGAAGAAACTCCTTCCTCCCCCATAATTCTCAGGATTTATACTATTTTCAGGGCATGATGCTGCAAATGGAATGACAACTTCACTGCCTGCCATTTATCAAACACCCTGCTCTCACCTACACATTATTGTAAGAGCACCAGCTGGAAAACATAAAGGACCAAGAGTGATTAACTCTGGTGAATTAACGCAAGGGATCTCTCCTCCAACTACTCCTAGTTGATTTCTAAATACCTGGAGGTGTAAATACAAATGGTTAGCAGCAATGTGTGGACTTAACATGGGGCTAGGGAAACACAGAAGTTCCCTTATGCAAAATACAAACTCTGAGCTCACAAGAAATTAACTCTTCTTTTTCCAGTGAGAAAGCACTCCGTGGTTAAGAGAAAAATTAATTTCTCATATTTAGATGCCTTAAAAAACAAGCTGTGCCATCATCCATAACACAAGGGATACCAGGAAAACGACTTGGCAGCTCAAAGCCTCACTGGGCGCCGCTGATCCGGCGCTTCCACCCAGGCTGAGGTGGGGGGAGAGAGGAGGGAATGCGAGTCCTGGGAAGTGGGAAGGGCTGCAGGATCTGCACCTGTCTGCCATAGACGTTGACACAGATGCGCTTGCGCAGCACCAGCTGCATCTCTGCAGGGTGGCTGAGCTGGACAGTGGCTCTGACAATCAGGTAAACCCTCTCCTCTGCCGCCGTCCCCTTGCTGAGCTGGATGCAGTCGTGGACTGTGGAGTCCCATGAGGCTTCTGCTTTCACCTGCAAAAGGAGGGGGGGGGGAAATGTATCCTCTAATAAGCATAATTAGGTGTATAATTAACTGTAATTAATTAAGCATAATTAGCAAAAATACATAATACATAAATTTTGAGAGTCGGCTTCTCCGTTTCGCTCCCTGTGAAGAAAAAATCCCCGCACTTTAGAAGAGGCCATTTAAAAATCAAGATCAGTTTGCCAAATGAAGATGTTGGGATTAAAAATGCCAACTTGCTCAAACTCTGGAACATTTCCTCTTGAAAAAACATCTTTGAATACCCAGGATCATTGCAAATAAATTATAAAATATGCAGAAGTGCAGGACCATTTGGCCTAATTTATTAAGATAAACCAGAGAGCAGCAGAGATTACAGTGGATATCTTCCATCACACCACAAAAATTCTCCTGTCTGTATTTGAGAAATAACTTTGCTGAAGCCTTTCTAGCAATACAGCAAAAACTGGAATTTTTCTTCTTGCATGTTAAAATACAAGTATTAGTGAAGATTTTATGGTTTCTCTTCAAGCCATAAGAAAAATGGCCTTGTAGCCAAATTTCCAGGTTCTAAATACAAATCACAACAACAAAAAAAAAAAGTCCTAACAGAACTACCAGGAATAAAGCTCCTCTAAAAATAAAAAAAGTTTCAGAGAAAGGAGCAAAATTGTAAGGAATAAAATAAGTCAGAGATTCTAAACGTAATAGTAGAAATTACAAACCAACAATTGCAAAGTTGTGAAACTATGAGTTATGTGGCAAAATAGGGGATAATGAGTGTAACAATGCAGAGGTAAAAATGTTAACAATTAAGATTGTCTGGTTTTTCAGCTGGGGCTTTTGTACTCTAATTTGCTCAGAGATTTTGCTTTGTTAAATACAAACTGAATCTCAGGCTTTTGGAATGTTTGGATTTGGATGAAGGAAGACCCTTGAGTTTTACTATTTTCCAAATCATGGTTATACTCCCAGTGAATATTCCTTGAAAACACAGTTGCTCAAAGGAGCAACACGTAATTTATTACTTTTATGATCTATTTGATGTATTATTTTCACATGTGGACATATAAGAACAACAATTAAAAGACTGAAATTCCCTGGTCTGCAGCTTCCCTTACCTCACTATCGTGATGCTTCACAATCTGCAGCTCAAAGAATTCCTCCTCCTCCTCTGCCACCAGAGTAGCATCCCAGCCTCCTGCCTCTGGGTCATCCAGGTTATCCTGGGAGCTGAAGTCATCAGCTGCAGACAGGAAGCGATGTGGAAGGTGAGGAAACACAAAGCAATCACCCTTTTTAAAAAACATCAGCAAGTCATGAATTCACATTTTCATCCCCAGCTCCCCAGCTTGGCTACTTAAGACTCCACCTACAAAATTAAAGCTGAATTGTTCCACTTCAAAAAAAAAAAACCCATTTCTATACAGAAGGTGTGCACAAAGATTTGGGGACACAGACTCAAATGTGCCTAACAAAGGCTAGGAATCTCCCCCCGTGGCAAACACCCCTTCCTTGCCCACAGGTGGAATTTCAGCACTGAGCTCATTTGGCATTAAATATGTGGTGCTGTTAAGATAAACTGCTGGATGAGCAGGAGAAAACACAGTACTTTTAGATCATGATTAAACAAACCCTTAATGTGGGTTTTGAGAAGCTCAGCCTGTCCTGGCTGGAGGCCCTCCCCATGAATTATTAACCAGCTCCTCTCTGAAGCCATTGGATCCATGGATGTGGTGTCCCAGGTGGACAAACCACCAATGCCAGAAGATTGCAGCCCAGGTCTCCTCACAACAGGCTGAGTGTCACCTTCCCTTCTCACCTGACACCTCTCATCCAAACATTAACCCTCTTTTAAACCTCCTATCAAGGATTTACTTAACTGACTGCTCCCTGGATTGCTTTGGAGCTGCCAGCTTCTTGGTTCCAACTTCCCATCCTTGGTAGGAGCATGTGACAAATACATTGTTCTAACCTGATCTTGCATTAGGATGCATTGAAACATGGGATTATTAAAACCTGTGGTTCCTTCCATCCATAATATTGTTTATTTTGAAACGTTAAGCAATATGTTTTGGGAAAAATGGGCCCTTCTCCAATTAATCCACCTGCCATTCCAGGCTTCTGTTAATTTTAAGAGCTTGCTTCAATTCTGAAACCTCACTGGCTGGACAAAGTTTGTTTTCAAATTACTCTGCCATCTTAAGGACCACTTACCATTCAAGTCAAGGAATATAACGGGAATGTGAGTTTCCATACCAGCCACAGGAGTCCTAAAATACAAGACAGGGACAATGGTGGCATTTAAAGTAACAGAGATTTACCCAGCACACGTCCCTGATGATCCAAACCCCCAGGACATTGCATTCAGTCTGCAATTTTTAGCTAGACCATTGATAACCTTGGCAAACCTCTTTATTTTAATATACTGCTGCAGATTCCAAGAGACTCAAATAAATTAGTATTTCTTTTATATCAGCTCTCTTAGAATTACCATCTTCTTTGACCTCTGCTTTCTGAAGTGTTTTCTCTCTCCCAAATGCTAATAGCAAAATTCAGTTTATTTACTCTGACACAAGCATTCATTAAATGCAAACCCCTCTACTTTAGTAATGGCAGGGAAAATGGGGAATCAGAAAAGCCAGACTCAAAGTTTTGAAACTAACACTGATGCTGCCATTCCACACAGTTATTACTCTTTCTTACAAAACACGTATCGAAGAGCCAAAACTGATAAATTTATAGTGAACAACAGCAGGCTGGAGTCTTATGTAATATATAAAGTGCTTGAATCATACTGAACATTTCCTCTGGTGCAAACCAGATTCTTCCTGGAGCAAGTTTCCTGCAGCTCCGCTGTTTTCAAACCTAATGAAACCCTTTGATGTGAAAGTTAAGTGTTTCCAACAAGAACTTGCTATTTTTTTAATGTTTTAGAAGCTCTGACAAACTTCAGCTTCAAACTCCATGACACTCAATTCCATCAATAAATACTGTCAGAGGCTTGCTCAGAGAAGAAATTCAGGAAGTTGCAAGCAAGTGAAGTTGAGTTTGAGGTGAAACAACCCTGAATCCTTATCTGCAGTTGTTGCTCACAGCTGATCCAGCACAGCAGTCTCAGTCTAGTGCTCTCTACTATTTTTAATGTTCAGAAAATTACATGGAACACTTGCTGACTAAACAGAGTTTGTTCTCAAACCAGGAGTGCAACAAAATGCTCCTGGAGATGTAGTTTTATGATGAGAGGGCAGCCTTTTAAGTGAATGAACTAGGTAGTTAACATATTAGCTAATTTTTTTAAATGGCAACTGCAGTGGTAATAAATATTGATTCCCTTTTTCAGAAGGTTATAATTACACTCTGATCAATAACAGTATCGTTTACCAAACAGCATTTCTGGATTTCAGAGACACAACCTGATAAAACAATTTAAGCAAGAGGCCTAATTTTAACAACTTTGCTCATGCAGGGTACAGAGGCCAGATTGAAGAGAGAAAAAAAAAAAAAAATGGCCACAATCCAAAGCCAGGAATGGGCTGTGCATCATTTTTACATCCCTCCTCTGGGAATGGATGTTCCTACCACTCTGCTGGAGCTCCAGGGATCCCACTGCCAGCAGAAGGAACCATCACAGCATTCCTTTCTTCCGTGAGGGTCAGCCTCATCTCCAACAGCTGAGCCTCCCGATCAGCGTCGTCCTCTGTCTTATCTGCAAGATGTCAGGATGGCAGTCAGGAGAGCAGAGCAGCTCTGGGTGCCTCTGGCACATGGCAGGGACTTTGTACCCCCCATGACAGAATAAACCCTGCTCTGCTCACGACCCAGCACACGAAGAAACACCCCAAAACAACAAACAATTCCATTAACGCTTCTCCAACTTTAACTTCACCCCCAAAAAAGCAAATTACTGCTGAGATCAGAGATCCAACTCTCCATGAAAATCTTTTCTAAGAAATTTGATGACATATTAAGATAGAGAGTGTGTGCACATCTCTCAGCCTTTCACCTTGAACAGCATTTTCCTTACCAGGCTTCCCCACGAGTTTCTGCAGCTGCTGATCAAGGTACTCCTGGCGCTTTGTTAAGGCACAGAGCCACTTCCGACGGAGCCTCTCCAAGTCCCTGTCCTAAAAAGGGGGGAAAAAAAAAACCACATTAAATATTGCACCAGGAAAGCCAAGGTTTCCTGACTGTGGTTTGCACATTTTCTACAAACCCTTCTGCTCATCCTACACCCAGCAGAAGATGAAGACACGTCCAAACCCTTCAACTTTCCATATTGTATTTGAAGTAGTTTTGCTTGCCAGCTCTTAGGCTTTTTTTCTGTACTACCCAGCTGAAAAAAAACTTTATTTCATACAATTCTTTGCCCCCAGACTACTCCAAAACTCACTGACCACTGGAGCTGGAAACCCCAGTCCTCACCACTCCCCTCAGTGTTTAGCAGCCTCATGTCATGAATCCATCCCTACCCCACACCATCCCACTGTTATGGCATCTGCAAATGTGCCCTTAAAATGAATTTTTTCAAGTGCTTATGTCCTTTAAAAAACCCTCAAAACACCAGAGTATCCTTAAGAACAATCAGTTCCTCCTCTAATATGCTTTGATCTGAAAACTTCTGCATTTGTAAGAGAGAATTTAAAATTTTTACCTGATAACTGTCCATTTCATCCTCTTCTTCCTAGGCCAAAACACAAAAAAACCCATGCCATTAATTTTTTTTTTTTTTTGATAGCAGGAAACATAGTGAATGCAAAAGGTGTAACTATTTTAAGCAATATTAACAGTCTTATATAAAAATAAAAGTCTGAGTTCAGCAATGGTCACAGAACTAAAACACACTGATATCCCAAAGATTTGCTGCTATCATCTCATCTAAACACCAACCAGAACAATCCAATAATTATAATGGAAAAATTCCATTAATGTTAACTACCAGAAGTCTTAATAATTGAAGGAAAGTGGAATAGAAGAAACAGGAGAAATACCTTAAAACCTGCTGATCCTGGACAGCAAAGGAAAATGCTGTTTTACCTCTAAGACTTAAGTGTTTCAGCAAGTGCTGAAAAATCAAAGTCTGGTAAAGAATCCCAGAACTGTTAAGGCCGAAAAAGACTTTTAAGACCATTGAGTTCAACCATCAACCAGCACCACCACGGTCAGCACTGAGCCTCAAGTGCCACATCCACGTGTTTTTTGAACACTTCCAGGGATGGGGAGTCTAC
Source organism: Vidua chalybeata (assembly GCF_026979565.1). NCBI lineage: Eukaryota > Metazoa > Chordata > Aves > Passeriformes > Viduidae > Vidua > Vidua chalybeata. The sequence goes on along the minus strand of NC_071532.1, from coordinate 111,274,545 downwards.
AACTGCCCTGGGCAGCTGTGCCAGGGCTGGACAACCCTTTCCATGAAGGAATTGCTCCAAATATCCAACCTGAACCTCCCCTGGCATAATTTAAGGCTGCTCCCTCTCATCCTGTCCCTGTTCCCTGGGAGAAATCCCGATCCCACCTGGCTTCCCCCTCCTATCAGGGAATTCTAGAGAGCCTCATTTTCTCCAGGCTGAGCCCCTTTCCCACCTCCCTCAGCTGCTCCTGGGGCTCCAGCCCCTTCCCCAGCTCTGTTCCCTTCCCTGGACACTCTCCAGCCCCTCAGGGTCTCTCCTGCCACGAGGGGCCCAGAACTGCCCCCAGAACTGAGATGTGTACAAATGACTGGAGGCAACTTTGCTGTAAAGAACTGCAAAAACCTACTGCAATTATTAGGGAATTAGAACAGCAGCCACACCAGGAGTGACAATGCAGACTTTCAACCTTTTATTCCCATTATCTTCCCACGGCAGAGACCACCTTTAATTCTCGACCTTCATCCCAAGCAGAGCCACTTGCAATGAGCAAACTCCCCCTCCTCATAGGGAATGGAAAAGGAATGAGGGCTCCAATCCTCAAGGAGTTATTACTTATCTAGTTAAAAAATAACGAGCCACCAGAGCCCACTTTTCTACCTTAATCATGAAAGCAAAAACTTAGCTAAGCTAAAATTAAAAAGCCATAGAGAAGAGGCATTTCCTTAGTTCAAGGTCTTTAGAAAATCTTTTACATTCCAGAGATACCTGATCTACCTGAGATAAGAGAAATGATAATAAGGGGACTAAAAATCCAGGTGCTGATGTCCAAAGCCTATTGTAAGCGACAGGTCTCATAAAATCTGATTTTTAATGGCCCTTTCCCATGGGGGTTATCAGTTTCAGGCATAACTCATTGGTTTCCCTCTCTCAAGTTGAGTTGAAGTCTTTCTCCTTGATAGAATGTACTGGTTTGGGGACTGCCAGCTCTGTGGGGTAAGCCTGGAACTGGTCAGTGGATCCGAAATTCACTGGGGAATAAATAAAGTGAGGCAGACAGGATGCTCCCCTGGGACTTGTCTCTACAAACCAGGCTGAAAGGGGCACTTGTAGGTTGTGGGTCAAGGAAAAACTACAAGAATCAATCATGCTGTCCTAGGAGAGAAACTTCCTCCATTCAGGAGTTTCCTGGCTTTATAGGAAGGAAATGTGGGTATCAGGGGCTGCTGTGATGGAAAAGCTGAAGAGAAAGCCAGCAGGAGCATAACAGGGAATAACAGGAACAATCTGCCCAGGATGCTGCTGGAAAGGTGGAAAAAAATCCCCTTTTTGTACCCCAGACACATGGGAAAGGACTGCCCGGGTTAGGAGGCAACAAAAACCCCAAGTACTTCAGAGCTCAAAGGAAAACCCATCCTGATTAAGCAAAAAAAGGGGAGCAGACAGGGATTGAATCAGACGCTGTCAATAGGGTAAATGTTTTGGGACATCTCCTACTTTTCCATTTAGCTGGCCTTGTCTCAAGCAGGGCAGCAAATCAAACAAGTTCAGAGACTTGTTCTGCTGCACCAGATTTTGGCTTTTCCAGCTCCAGGGAGTCACTGAATTCTCATTTATCTGTTGTGGGGAAAAAAGTAAAAGTCCACCAGAAACTGACAGGAGCACTGCAAGAAGACAATTCCTAAAAAGAAAGGGATGCACATGAGGTGCAGTGTGTGTGAGACTGTCCAACAACTGCCCAACATCTACTGTGGGCCACAAGTGCTTCCTGGAATTCTAACATTTGGAACTGGACACTATTTAAATATATGTTGCACTGGTTTATTTTAGTTTGAATTTTTAATTTGAATACATTAAATTAATTTTTGTTTTGAATAATTACGTAATATTGCCTTCCATGTCTAATATTTGAAGTAAAATCTACACAAAAAACTCCTAACGGATTTTAGGAATATTTGTATTTTCTTCTTCGAGCGTGTTAAGGCTGTGCTGCTTTCAAAGATAGGAAAAAAAAACCCAACCAACACCAGAAGAGACACAAAACATCTTACAAGTGTTATTTTTGCCATGGAAAATGATTCCCTTGATGCTTTTCAGCTCTTGGAAATAGCTGACAGTAAATATTCAGAGTTTTACCTGATAATTTTGTGACTTGATATGCTTTATTTGAACACAGCCAACGCCAACAGATAATATGGATTCCTCCATCAGTGGCAAGGTCCCAGATTCCTGCACAGATTTCACTTCAACCTGGATTCGTCGAGATTGCCCCTGTCCAAAAGAACAACTTGAAATGCTTGTTATAAAAAAAAATAATATAAAGTGTTGAAAGTTTAATTCCAGAGGGACCTCTACTGGCAGCCAATGGCAAGGAGAATTTTATGTTTCTTTTGGGAAGAACAAAATGCTGCAATCCCAATGACTCAGTGTTCAAGAGATCCCCCTCCTGTTGCAAGGATTTCCATTTACAGGATTTATGAATTTACAGAATGAAAAATAAAAGTTCAGCATTCAGCAGCTCCCCAGTTTACTTTTCTGGAGGGTTTTCAAACGTACCCTTATAGGATTTCATTTTTAATACTTTTGAAGGCAGAAAATGGGATCTTCTTCCCACCTACAAAAGAGGAGGGCAAATAGTCTAATTCGGTGAGCTACTGGAATTTCAGTGAACTTTTTCTGACTCTGCTCTCCTTGGCTGAAAATTCTGACCCACTGATGGTATCAGTGCAGCAAAGCAACTGCACTTTAGTAAAACTGTAAGGGGAAAAAAAAAGTAAATAAAAGGAAGAAAATTAAAATAAAAATCAAAGGAGTCAGTGAGGTCAGAGGAGCAGCCTGTATCTAACTTTTACTCATTCCTCGTGTTCTTTGGGCAGCAGCTTATCAATGGCTCATCATTTAAAAATGTGAGCTGCTCAGTTAAGCATTAACAATTTAAAGCAGGTAGAATTCAAAGAACAAAGGCGTGCTTGGCTGGAAGGATCAAATAAAAGAGAACTCTTGGACCTCTTTAAAAAATAATGAAGTTCAGTGGAGACTGATGTCCCTTCTGCCAGGTGCTGGCACAGGACAGGGCACAGGACAGAGCAAAAAGGTAACAGGGAGGGCTTTGATCACCTTTAAGCTGAGTTTTGCTCTGTCTCCCACTTCACACCTGTTTTCCACAACATCACATTTTGCACCTAAGCTTGACGCTGCCTTGGCCACCCAAAGCAAAGCTTCCCAGGTGACAGCTGGAACCCTGCCCGTGCCACCTCACCTGTCTGAGCTGGAAGATGCCTCCTGTGCTGACGTCCTTGGCAGGGGTCACCTCAACTGGGCAGTACTCCCCGTTCTCATTCAGCTCCAGGACCTGAACCCACAGCTCCACTTTGCGGGTCACCTCACTCCACCTGCACAACAAGTCACGTACTGGGTTGTTTCTTCTCTTTGGATGGGTTTTTTTTTTTTTTTTTTTTTATCCCCAAAGAAAAAGGAATTAAAACATCAAAACACTGAGCTCACAGTGCAGACTGAAGCAGCAAGAACTGAGGCTGCAATAAACACACCATTTGTGTGTACAGCTGTGCAGAGCTTCTAAATTTTCCTGACAGCTATTTTAGTCAAACATCAGAAATAAGCCTTTTCCTGATTCCAATACAAACCCCAATTCCACATTTAAGCTCTGGTCTCAACTCCTGCCAGAGAAGCCCAGTGCTGTCAGGGCAATCAGACTGAGAAGGAAGACAAAAGAATGAAATATGACATTGTCTCCCAAGCTCTCAAAATTCAGAGCACTTTCCTGCCATTGCCTTCTCTCCAACTCTTCCCAGAGCTTAATAAGAAACAGCCATTTTTGTAATTAAAAAGGATAGAGGTGCTCACTACTTAGCTATCAAACATAACCCACTATTTTAGAGCATCCTTTTCCTCTTTGCCATATTTTCCTGACTTGTATTTTAAATCTCCTTATATGCAGCTTAATAGTCAACATAAGCTTAAGCTGCAAGTAAAAAGAGAAGTAACTGCCAATAAATTAAGATGCAGAGCTGCCTTCTAATTGAAGAGGCAAAACAACTCACATTTAAGAAAATGCTACTATAAGATTACTTTGGGGACAACAAATGGTGCCAGCAAACAAACACCACCTCCCTGCAGTCTGAATTACTGTAATATTGCATATTTATCCAAAATGAGGTAAAAAGGAAAAAAACTTTTCCAGTGGAAGCATTACAGGGATGGCATTTCATGGCCAGGAATGAATTGGAATCATATAGCGGCGTTCAGTTCAAAATCTGACTCCTTACCCCAAACCTGCTTCGAAACTGGGCACCTCAGATGGTGATTTTCCCCAAATTCTAAACCAAAGATGTATTTTCCACATGTACCTGTCCCGAAGGCTGCGTGTTTTGGCTTGAATGATTCCCAAATCCCACAGGGCTGGGTTTTTTCGGTCACCACTCTGCTTGTGTCCATAAACTTCAATGGCCAAAGCACCATCATAAAGATGTTCCATGAAGTCTTCAGAAATGTTCACAGAAACCTCCTGGAAGGGACAAATCAGCTGGTAACTGCTTCTACACGACTCAGGCTGGGAGATTTTACTGCCTTGACTTTAATAAAAGCATTTAGTAAAATTCCCCCTGGTTCCCAAGACACGATCCAGGGGAAAGGAAGTGTTGCCTCAGTTTCTAAAATCAGGAGGCAGGTCAAAGGTATGCGATTTTCCAAAGATTAAAGTCTATAAGGAGGTGAAAAATGAACACAGGCTGTTGCAAGCCCCGAGCCAATGGCTCAGAAAAAAAATCAAAGCATATGTTGCAATGTTCAGAATCAAAAAATCAAAACTCATCAGAAGGTGTTACATCCATTTCACAAATGGGAAGAGGAATAAATTGCCCAGTGTGATGAGAAGTGATAGAACACAATGACAGCTGGGGTGATTTGGCTGAGATTCATCCAAGCTGACTTTAGATGTCTCAATAAAAGATGCCTCTGCTCAGCTGCTCCAGAGCCAGTGGGAAGGAAGAGCCTGTCCTAAATATTCTGTTCTGACCTCTAACAACCCAACTTCAGCATCTACAGCAGCCCCATGTCCCAGAATTGGGACATTTCTCTTCATTTCATCAGAGTTTAGAGTGATCAGCTCAGTTACTGACATCAAATATCCTCAGAGAAATATCCCTCATCCACAGTGAATTTTACTGTGGATAAATTCCAATGTAAGTTTTTCTGATGAACTGATGTTTTCCTTTATTAACCCACTTCACCTTCAGTAATTTTTGTACAAATGAACAGTGCAGAAGAATCAAACTTAAATGGACTCTGAAGACATTTGAGTTCTTATTTAAAAAAAACATTAGTGTATCAACATCATGAAATTAAAAATGGTATTAGGGCATGACGAAATAAAATGGGAGAAAAGAGGCAGATAGAACTGCTACACCAACTTAACCTGCCTTTTTTTTTTTTTTTTTTTTTTTTTTTTTTTTTGCCTGCCTTACAGTTTAATTAATAAAACAGAAAAAGAAATTACATTGCAGTGGTCGAAGACAACCATGCACCGTGGCTCCTTGCTGATGGAAGACTGGGAAGGATCCACCTCAGGTGCAACAATAACTGGCTCCACTTGATCCCAGAATGTGTATTTGCAGAACACAAAGTTGGACAGGTGCTGTGGCAAACCTGTAGCTTGAAGTATTTTGATCTGAAAAGGAGGTGAGAAAGAAATGAAAAGCACTTATTCATCAGGCATGGAATTAAAAACATCACCTGGCACAACAATGTTCCACTGCAAAGGATTGAAAAAGTAAGAACAGAAACCCAAAAACAATTTAGCAAATAAAATTTCTGCACTGATTCTCATTGGAGGCAATATCTGGAGTGCAGCAGCTGAGGACAGTCACTAGATGTCACCAGGCTCATATTTCCTGGAAGGGACATTCTGCTCATTTTTAATGGTGAAATGCACCAAGCCCATTGCAATTGAAGAGGGAAAAAATAAAAATCTCATAATTCCAGTGGCTCCTTTATGCTCTAAAAATCCTTGGTTTAAGATACTACTTGTTCTTACTCTGTGATGCTGGAAATAACATAAAATCAACCCCAAAGAATGCAAAATTAGCCTGTCCCCTCATCAAATCAAGGCCAAATAGAAACAAAATGTGAATTCTCACTCAGATCTAAACAAAGCCATCATATTCACCATATATTGAATAAACTTTTATTCTCCATTTGTCAAATTAAGACCAAATGAGTTGGACTTCTGCAGCATGATCCTCATGATTAGGCAGGAGTATTTTTTGCCAAAATGCCCAATCCTGCTTGAAAGCACTGGAGCTCTATGGGACAGGATAAGAAGTGGGGGGAAAAAAGCACAATTTCTCCCAGACTGTTCATATTGTCCATAAGTCAGCAAGGCTGGGGGACCACTCCCTCTCATGTTTTTCTTGCCTTTCTTTTCTTACCTGTAGCTTGTAGTTTTGCTATCACAGAACTGCTAGTCAATATTTCCTACTAATATTCTTTTTATTACTAACAGTAATAAACACACTGTACATATTTTACAAAATATTTAGTATTTAGAGAAAGAAATATTGAGAGAAAAATAAATATTTAGAGATAATGATATGATGGAAATTTATCAGATTCTGTGACTCTTCTTGAACTGGATATTGCAGTGCCAATCCTAATACAAAGACCTTCCCTGGATTCCCACAAAATTCCTGGGGTAAGCCTTTGGCACATTAATGCAATTAATGAAAGGAACAAACCCCAACCAATTATCTCGTGTTACTTCAGCCATTCCAGAAACAAAATGAGGTTACAAAGAAACATCCAATGTCCAGAAGCCAAGGATTTCTTTCTGACTCGGGATGGGAAAAGGTTGCTCAGAGGTTGGGATACACCTGGAACTCACCCTGCAGACAAGTTTTCTCTCCTGGATGTCATTTTCATTTGAGTAGTCAGGACTGTCCTCACCTCCCACCAGCCTGTCATCGATTTCCCCGCTCACTCGAACAACTTCCACGTGGAGACGACCCGAAACCTGGACAGGAGTCACAATTATTTGTGTGCCAGAAAATAGTGACAGGTTCACCCCCTCCCAGTCTGTAAGCAGCCAAGACTTTATTCCTTTTGCACTGCTCTTGCACTCTGCATTTGTTGCACCACGTGAAGAACGCTTTGGAGCAAGAACCAAAAAGCCTTTGTTGCAAAAACCATGAAGAAATCAGACAGTGGGGTGACTTGGGGAACGATCTCACCTTCAAACCAGTCTCTGGAGGGTCTGCAAAGTGCACACTTGATGCAGAGCATGGAGGATGTTGCCTGGTGTGCTCTGCTGCCTTTGAAGTTGTTCTTACAGAACATATTTAAGAACCTATTTTCTCGATGGCAGGCAGTGAAACCAGTGGAGGTATAGCTCATCCTAAGGACTTACTTTGGGCTGTTTCCCTCAGGAAGATGCTCAGGAAGCTTTCTCCTTTCACACTCACCTTGCTGGGATTCAGAGCTTTCTGAAAACTCCAGTAAAGTATTATGGGATTTACACAATTCCACACTGCTAGCGAAGAACTTGAGCACACGAAACTGGAAATTATCTATTCCATCCTGGCAGTAAGATCCACAGGCTGCAATTAAACAGCTGAGTAAGGATAGATCATAAAAAAAATGACAAACCTCTCCCTTCTGATTGATGATTGGAACAGCATATTGAAGTTTCACATCATAGAACAGGCACTCAAGGAAAACATTGGCTACTCCAATAAGGCTGTGGTTTTCCTGCTCGTCGTAGAAGGGATCAGCTCTCCTGAAATAAGCTCTCATCACCTGCAAGCAAATCCAAAGTCTGTCAGGAAACCAAACCTCCCAGGAAACACTTTTCAAAGTGTTGCACAACCAGCCCAGTGAAAGAAAAAGGGACTCAAGCAAGAGGCCTGCTTAGATCACAAGAAGAATGGAAATGAATTTTACTTGTCCTGAGCAAGTCCTCCTTAACTTTGCCAGATTCCTGAACATTAACTGCTGTTCTGTTACCTGCTGCTTCCCATTGTGTGCTCCATTCCCTCACCAAACCATGCATGCAAGCAGGGATCAGAGTGACAAGATAAGGGTTAATTAAATGCTGAGGATCAATTCAGTACTAGGAAAAGCAAAACCTCAGGGAAACACAGCCCTTTGCATATTCCCTCCCCACCTCCACCCAACAATGAAAATGTAACAGGAATACAGTTACAGGAGTACTTTTTACTTACTGGATTGTCTTCCTCACAGTCTTTCCACTCCTGGTAAAGGTCCCTCATATCCACCAGTCGATTCTCCAGCTTTTCCAGTGACCAGATCTGTTTGCCTTTCCCTTTCCTCCTCACCTGGATTGCAGGCTCGCTGAGAATTGCACCTCTCTGCCAATTAAAGGGATGCCAAGAAGGAATTCGTGTCACAACAGTGAAAAAAGAGTTTAAAATTAACACAAACTTGAGAATATCTTTGGGAAAAGTCTGTTCTTTATTTTTGTTCTGGCTTGAGCAGCCAAATCCAAGCATAACAGGCTCTGAGTTCAGCTGTCACAGTGTATTGGTGTTCATTTTAACTGGGAAGTCTAATCACAGCTACAGGCACTGGTTTCCATAGATTTTCACCTTGCATAAGTGTTAGAAATGGGAACACTTAAGCATTTCATAAATACCCTCAAGTTACAGCAAGCCTGGAGTTCCAGCTAAAATTACGCCTGCCTGCAACTTTCAACTAGTGCAGACACTTAACCGCCTTTATCATCCTGTCTCTTCCCCAGAAGACTGTGAGAAAAACTTCTAAAACAACTGACAAAAATTATAATCCTGGAATAAAATCCATCTACTACACTAAAGACAGTGTGAGTATCACCAAAATACTGATTTGGCTTCAAGAAACAACAACAGCTTCGGTAGCCAGCCTGAGACACAGAAGTCTGGGTTCAGCTCCCTCCTTCCAAAATTTCTAAGGTGACTGGGAAAAAATAATCCAAATCCTCTCTGCTCCAGATCCTCCCTCCACAATGGGGATGGCAGAATTTTCACAGCTCACTGGGATGATGCAAAGTCAAATGTCCACAAAGGGATGGTAAACACTTGCAACAGATGTTACCCAACCTGCAGAGACTTCGTCACTCTGCAAGAGCAGCAAGTGGGAACTTCAACACCAGGGGAAAGGTCTTGCACCAAAACATTTCCCTTTTAAGGCACATTTTAGGATTTTCATGGTATAAAATAAGATAAGGATGTAGCAGAGATGTATTTAATGTACATTAGTGGAAAACTAACTCAACCATTAGAATCAGAGTTAAAGAAATATAAACACTGAGGGACAAACTCACTAAACAACCATTTAATTCAGTCAGTGTGACTGTACCTTGCTGTTGGCATTAAGGCTTGAAGCTGGGATCTGAAGGGTCACTTTGTACTCTGTCCTCTTGTCCAGTTCCTCTCCGATAAAATTGGCTTCTCTCACATACAAATTGGCTTTAACAATCTGCTCTCGCAGCTTCCTCAGGCTGTGGGTCAGCATTTCTTCTCTGGAAGAATGGGATTGGGAAGGGGAAACAGGAAATATCATGAGGTTCATGAAAAGCAAAATAAATGGATGAGGAGGCAACTGAGAGCTTGTGGGTGAGGAATAAAGAGGGAAGGGACAGGTGACATTATAGCGGGACTGCTACAAATACTGGACAGATGAGCCCCTCCAGAAAACCCAGAGGCAACCTCATGTTCACAGGACCTGGATTTCACCTGAACTTGTGCAAAGGTTTGGACACTGCCCTACACAACATCCTTGGGTCCAGCTATGGGGCTCCCAACATAAGGAGGACACGGAGAGAGTCCAGAGGAGGCCAAGGAGCTGCTCCAGGGCTGGAGCCCCTCTGCTCTGGAGCCAGGCTGGGAGAGCTGGGGGTGCTCACCTGCAGAGGAGAAGGATCCAGGGAGAGCTCAGTGTCCCTTCCAGAGTCTAAAGGAGCTCCAGAAGAGCTGGAGAGGGACTTGGGACAAGACATGGAGGGACAGGACACAGGGAATGGCTTCCCACTGTCAGAGGGCAGGGATAGATGGGATATTGGGAAGGAATTCCTGGCTGTGAGGGTGGTGAGGCCCTGGCACAGGGTGCCCAGAGAAGCTGTGGCAGCTCCTGGATCCCTGGAAGTGTCCAAGGGCAGGCTGGATGGGGCTTGGAGCAACTTGGGACAGTGGAAAGTGTCCTTGCCCATGGCAGGGGGTGGGACTGGAAGGGCTTTCAGGTCCCTTCACACCAAAATAATTTTGTAATTTTTAACACAAAAATCAGGTGTATGAAATTGCATTTCAACTGGGAAAACACCCTCCTATCTGTATGAATTTAGCAATATGAAAATTAGGATGCTGCTGTAGGTTTTTAACTAGCTTTGGAGACTTCTCCATGCATCTGCTGAACAGGCAGCTCTTGTATAGTTCATTCCAGAGTTTTCCCACCACAGATGTGGATGTTCCACATTACAGAGAAAGGTTTATTCACATATGACCCACGTGCTCACTGGCCTTCCTGGCAAGTGTGAGAGAAAGTGGCAACTGTGCAGCCCAGGAATCTGGCCCAGGCACACAGCTAGCACCTTGTCAGGCTCTCTGCAATATTTTTTAATTCCGAAGTTGCTTTTCTATACATATATATTATATCTGTATTTTTCATGACAATGTCTTTACCACACTCGTTTATTTAGGGTTTCATCTTCCTCCTGCAGCTGCTCTTTTTGACAGCAATAGTGGAAAAGATTATTTAGGGGCTGAAGTAAATAACCTCAGTGCCATCACCCAGGAAGAGGCAGAGTGGACAGTAACCTCTCTGTGGTTATTAAATGGTTTTTACAATGATCTGGATTAAAATTCTTTGTATCATACTCTTACTCCCTTTTTTTCTTTATTTGCACTCTTCTGCTTGCCAGAACCTGCCCAGGTCACTCAGCTGGATCTGAGTCAAGAGGAAAAAGAAACCTTCCAGCAGCTGAGTCATTCATGACCCATGAAAGAACAAACTCACAGAGAAGCCTCAAAATTTCACCCAACCACCTCATCTTTAGTTAAATTTGCTGCTGATCAGGACAGAGCTTCTCCTTAATAACAAAGCAGGAACTCATTATTTCTCATATTTTCTACCACTGTAGGTCTGGCTATTCTGGAGGTGTTCAAGGCCAGGTTGGATGGGGCTTGGAGCAAACTGGGATAGTGGAAAGTGTCCTCCTCATGGCAGGGGTGGAAGTGGATGGTCTTTGATGTCCCTTCTAACCCAATCTGTTCTATCATTCTGTGATTTTTAGACAAATATTTTGGCCGCGTCCTCCCCAAGCCGCGCCACGAGCCCTCGCAGAAATCCACCACAAGTGCAGCACAACTAAAATCTTGCCAAATTCGCTGCAGAAATTTGACTGAATGCCCCTGATGGTCACAGGGGGGGTACCCACCTCTCCTCTGCCCACTGCCTGAGGCGCTGCTGGGCACTGGGGGAGTGGAAGGAGAACCTGTCCATGCTGCGGAAATGCTGCTTCTCGGGCGAGAGCCGCCGCCGCAGCTGCTCCAGCTCGTGCTCGTACATCAGCCTCTGCCTCTCCAGAGCTGACCTCTTCTCCTCCTCGTGCTGCTGCTCCAGGCTTTGCAGGATTGACTGCATTGGGTCTAGGCAGAGTTTGAAAATAAAGGAAGTACTGCAGTGAAATCCATGCTGAGGAGCGTCCTGGATGCGTGGTGTGAGCGCAGGTATCAGGTAAAAAGAGAGGCTCTGGTTTTGTTGCAGTGCGTATTTAGAAAGTGCTGCTGAATTCTGAAGCAAAACAAATTTTTACAGGGCAGATGATTTAAGAGAATTAAGAAAAGGGAAAGCCCAAGCTGGGGAAAAAAAAAAAAAAAGTAGTCATCCTGTTTCCCAAAATAATGTCATTCTGGGACAGCTACATAAGACCACAAAAACTCAAAAACACAGTTTCAGAGACAGAAATCACTGCAGATAATGCCTGAGTGAGACACAACACAAGAAAAATAAACAGCCAAGTGAAAACACTTTGATTTGAGACTGCAGTTCCACCAGCATTCCACTTTTGGCTTTCCCCTCAGCAAGAACTGCCAAACCAAACAGTCTGCCATGGTTATTTTTCCCTCCTCAAGCACAAAAATGACTGTGATGAGTCATTCACAAGAAAAATTCTCCAAAAGGAAGTTATAAGGGGAAAAGTCTGTGGTTATCCTCATATTTTGTACACATTCCCAATAATTTTTTGTGGCTCCTTACCATTACTACCAAGAGCCTTCATGGTGACTTCCATCTGGGCATATTCGTAGCTGAAGTTAATCTCACTGGACACCTCACTGGAATTGTCTCCATCTATATCCAGCTGCTCCACACTGTTACTGCACTTCATGGAGTTGTCCCGCTCCTCATCCTCATGATCTGCCTTCTTTTTCTTCTTTGGCAAATTCAGCCTTTAAATAAGAAGAACATTTTTAGAGAACTATTGATTGCTCAGCTCTGAAACACAGGGCTGCTTTCAAATATTGTTAAAATTCAGTAGAGCCTCCAAATCAGAAGATTTATCTTCCCTTTCAAATTTTATTGATCTCCTGTGGGTGTAATTTTCCTCAGGGCAAAAACAGGAGCAGAAGGTAAACTAATTAATCCATTCTACATTCTCATAATTAAGTACCTCATACTACCAATAATACAGTTTAGACAATCATGACATTTTTCAGTCATTCCACATCCAAACAATTTAGAGGCAATAATGAAGTGATATCTCACTTTTTTAATGTGGGCTCTCCTTTTAAGGACGAAATAAAGCAATGACATTATAGATTATCATTCAAATCCACTGATTTCTGAGGTATTTCAGAGGGTTTTGAAGCACAGTCTTGAACTGAAAACATCTACCAGTGATCCTGCCTGATACAGGAAAGTCACAGACATGGCTGGGACTACAGGGGACAGAGAGCACAGTGACCTTGTAATAACATTTAGCATTAAAAACCAGTCCAACATCAGTATTGTTTTTATAACCCCGTCTTTCCTCGTACCTTAAACCAAAACAAAGTGGGTGGCAGTTTAGAATTCCTGTAATAACTTTTGTTACCTGAAGAAGTGGTTGTTTCCCCACAGGATTCTGTCTCCATGGTGCAGCTGGATGGGACACACGACAGCAGAGCCATTTACAAATGTCCTGGGAAAAGGCAAAAATCTAAAGTAAATATATTTATATGAAGCTTAATTTTTTCCCCCTGCCAGGATTACTTTCATTACTGCAACAAGTAAAGGTAGGAGAAGAGATTTATGGATTGCAAACAGGCAAAACATTCCCAGAAAATTCACTGATCTACCCAGTGCTGTTTCATACATGCCTCAAATTCAGCTCCTTTTGACCTCCTAAGCTCATGAAGTTCAGTACATTTAGGTAGATATTACTACAGCTGTGTCTGGGGAGTAAAATTAAGAGCTTAAAAATGAGCAGCCTGAAAAAACAAAGTCACTAGAAAAAAAACACTTGCACACTGCTCTGAAATACAGACACAAATTAGAAATATTTGAATAAGGCAATTGACACCTTTGTTACATGAACAGCTTAAAGACACTATTACAATAATCAGAAACTACTTTTATTTCAGAGTCAGAATAAGTTTGAAAATAGGATTGTGGGATAACTCAAATTTGAAGGGAATCTCAGGCTGTCACCCAGTCCAATCTGCTCCAAGCAGGATCAGCCACAAATCAGGGTAAATGTGCCAAGTTTGAATTTTGTGTATTAACAATAAGTTATTGGAGATGCTGACTCTGCATGTCATTTTGTGATCAATCTGAATATGCCAGCTGCTTCTCAAGTAGAGCTACTTAATTGAATAAAGCAACAAATGCTTCAGCAGCTCTTTGCATATCAACAGATCTCCTAAAAAATGAATTCAAATTTGGATATGAGTTACATCTACACAGCTGCAAATCTGTGAGTATCTACTTGCTGAAAGCACATGCAATTTACTCATCTCCTCTTTGAAAATTTGGGCTACAAACACCCTCCCTGATAGAAATCCCACTGGAATGGAACATGAGTTGAACAGGTGACAATTAAAATGTAAAAGCAGAATTTTTCTTACTACGAAGGAGATAGAGAAGTTTGTTTTCCAAGTATCTTTGTGCACCATTAATCATAAAATACTGGATAAAATGACAACTATCAAACAGCTGTGGCTGCATTTTATTCCTTCACCTGGTATTTTTTTGAGGGGTCAGCATAACCTGGCCTTCTGGGGTGATGTCTATGATGCAGTGCTCAGGAAGAATTCCCATTCCACACAGCTGGATATCTTGAGAGTTGTCTGAGCCGATTAACGTGTGCTCCTGGGGAAAAATTAATTCAGATGTTAACGATGGATTGCAGAGGTTCACTGGGTCTAATTCACTCGTTCTCCTTCTGGATGTGTTGTGTCATCTGGTCCCAAAATTTCACAGCTGTTCAATACTTCCCTTCGAGGGAAAAAGAGAAGGAAGTCAACACTTTGTCTTACAATAACAAGCAGGGAGTACTCAGGAAGGTTTACAGGAAACAGTTAAACATGAAAATGAAGAGAATTTTATGATTTAATGGAGGAATCCAGTGGCTCGGAATGTTGTAGAAGCCAAAGGATTTCAAGTAGGAATTTAGAGAGGCTCTCAGTGGCAGATCCATGGTGATTATGGAGGTTCCACCTAGATCAGCAACAGCTCAGGAAATTCCTGGATACTCAAGGTATGGGGGATCTGGAAGATGAAGGATCACCCCACACATAAAATTGCTGAGGTTGGAAAAAACACTCTAAGACCATCCAAACATCCCCCAGCACTGCCAAGGCCACCACTGCCCCATGTCCCCAAGTGTCACATGCACATGGCTTTGAAATCCCTCCATGGATGGGGACTACACCACTGCCAGGGCTGAATCTCCCTTCTGGGACAGAAATCTCCTTTTTAGGCATCTCCAAGCAATTTTTGAGGAACAGATTTAACAGTTTAGACAGGTCAGTTCAGGTTGTTCTTCAGTACTTGAAGGACCTGGTGCACACACAAATCAGAAAGTGGGCAAATATTCTGAGAAACAAGAGAGTTAAATCTCAGGATTTTAGGAAAAACAGCTGCAAGTAATTTTATCATAATAATTTCAAAGCAGAATTTTACATCAAAATTCCCCACAAGAAAGACAAATCCGAGTTATTAAAAAAAATAACAAAAACTAATTGAAGGAGACAAAATCTACCCCAAGGAGTTTTCCCTAGAAAAGGAAAAGAGCACAGAATCACCTGAGATTTTTTCCTGCTGGCACTGATGGGCCAAAGGCTTTGCCTTGCTCTTGTCCTTGTTCCCAGTGACCACTGTGGCACAAAGTGGGATCTGTCCCAGTATGTGCCAGTGATTTAACAGCTGAGTCACACTCTGGGCTTTCACATGCAAGTTGTCTGGGAAAGAGTCAACCTCTCCCAAAGCCTCAGCTCTTTTCTCCTTTTTAATGTGTTTTTTTTTTTAGCAGATACAACATGGAAAAAGTGTTTTCCCTTGTTTCTATTGAGATATCGCAGAGCCACGATGGCTGATATAAAAGAGGATCACATATTTCCTAAGACTGACTAAACCAAAACCATCTTTCAGCTTAATTGCTGATTTTGTGGCTGTTTTGAGAGTTACTACCCCACTTCAAAGGGCAGAAAATGATTTAATGTGAAGCTCAAACCGCTGACGTTTGCTGCTAAATTTTTAGGATTTGCACTCCAAGATGTGACTTTAAAATGGTTGTACCTTGCTTCTCCTCCTGAGTCCTCCATCTACAATTTGTAAAAGCCACAATAAACTGCCCAAATATTTCAACACAGGGTCCAAAAGTCACATCATGTGTTTGATGGTTAATATCAGAAACAAGGACAGCACATCAGAAGTGCTGAGGCAGAACAGAACTTGTTTTTCACTGCTGGCAAGTTGCACGAAGAGGATTAAAAATGCATTTCATAAACTGAAGAAAGCAGCCAGAATTTAGACTACACATGGAGAAGCTGACTACTGATATGCTCAACCTTCATATAAAACAATTTCATGGGTAAAAGCTTGTGAAAGTTTGCATTAAAAAACCCCAACCAACAAAAAAAAACCTCATCTCAGAACAGGAGACAGTTTCTCAAAAAGAACACGTCTAAATTTCTTTAAAAAAAACGCCCAAGAAAACCCAAACAAACAAAAACATCAAATCCCAAAAATTTCCTGTGCTACAAAGAATTAAATTTGAAATAAAAAGGTTACACTAATAAAAATCTTGATATTTTTAGATATGCAGTTTTATAGAAGTCTCCAAGTACACCTCTGCCAAATGAATTAGAGGCCTGACATTACAAAATTTTTATACATAAAAAAGTATTTTTACCTTTAAATAGTACACCAGGAGTTCATTGAGAGCTGGATCTGCATTCAAATTAACCAGGAAGCACTTATTATCCCCAACTTTTATTCCAGAGGACTGCAGGGATATGCCAAGGCTTTCCAGCTGTTTCTGACGCTCCTGTAAGAGAGCAGCCATCAAAATTGAGCTGATTGATGCCCAACCCTTCGGAAATCCATTCCCATCTGCCAGATCCACCAGGCAAAAATGATGGATTGATACTTCTAGAACAGGAAATTCTTTCTTCTGCAACAGGTGAGGCTCAGAAACTTCAGTTCTACCAAGCTCTGCTCAGGGGTATCTGTGATTCCTCCTGTCCTCGCCCCTCCGGCTCCGTGCTTTGGTCCCACACATTCCCATATTCCCAGTGGGAAATGAAAGCAGCTGGGAGCAGCCTCCTGCAGCACTGCAGAGCTTCTCCATGACCTCACTGGAACAGCAAAATGCTACCACAAAGCCATCTCTAGAGCCCTTTATTCTCCCTTTCCAGCTAAAAAGCAAGAAGTTAAGTTAAATCCCTGCCAAGCCAAGCTCCATGTCTATCCTTTGTTCCAGAGCAATCAAAATGACAAAAAACTGGCAACCTGCTATTTAAGTAATGCAAAGAACACTTCCTGTAGAACAAGAATAGCAGCATTTTGGATGGTGTTTTGTTCTTGTCAAAAGACTTCATAGAAATGCACAACAAAGCATTACTGTGCAAAAATGTACATCTCTCAAAGGGAAGGGTTTGGGTGAGACCAGAGCAGTGAAAGAGGAACATTAAACATTTCTGACTTAGAAACAGAAAGGGATTCTTCTACATAAAAAATCCACTGGGACAGAAAAGTTGAGAATTGTTCCCAGGATCAGAGAGAAACTGAAGTGAGACTCACTGTCTGCAACAATAATAACAAATATAACAATATAACAACAATAACAAAAATAACAAAATAACAACAATAATAACAAAAAAAAAATTAGAAATAAATATGGGAGTGTCCTTGAAGGATTACTGGGAGAAGCAGAAACAGAAGAGGGTAAAATTAATAAGCAAAACACATACAAGAGACCTACAGTGCTTTCCCAGTGCTGCTGAGACTTTTAAAAATATCAAATTATATAATGTAGGAATAATCCTGGAATGTTTATCTTTACCTATCAGTGTGCTTATACTTAAAAACTGAGTATGTCACAATATTCAGGATCATTCTCTGCTCAGTTGTACCAGGTCTAATCAAGATTAAAATTGCAAAGAAATGGCACAACTCGCCCTTGATTTTCTGTTCCCTGTCTCCCCACACGCTTACAAACCCAACATGATGTCCTTGTAAGGAAAAGTCATGTGTGTGTGAGAGAGAGAGAGAAAACAAAGAACAGAGGAGAAACTGCAGTGTGATGTCAAAGATCTCTCTTCCGATCACCAGTGCCAGGCTCTGAAATTCACAAAAATCCTTATTATCTACAGAGAAAAAGCACATGTTGCCCTAAGGAGAACTTGGCCCACAATGTGAATCTCATAGGATTAACTGAGAGAAAAAGAGCCAGTTCCTGTTAATTTTTTCTCAAGACCTAATGTTAATTAACTTAAACATTGAAAAAAACCCATTAGAAGTATGTCAAATGCTCACTGAAAATGTGAAAAATTGCCTGTTCACGTGGCTGGTGTTTAAGGCTTTGAACTCTTATTGATGCCTCTTTGATGGTCCTTGCTCTCTATTAGGAATCATCCTTTCCTCAAAGATTTACAAATATCCCTCCTTCCTACCTGTCTACCCCGACACAATTTGACAGACAGATGAAAAAGCAGCAAAGACAAAACGTGGAGAACAGAGCACAGCCCCCTTTCCCTATATCCCTGTCCCACTTGGGAGTAGGAAGTAGAAAACCAGGAGTGAAGCTGAGCCTGGGGAAAAAGGAGAAGAGGGGAGAAGGTGTTTTAAGATTTAGTTTTTATTTCTTGTTACTCTGCTCTGATCTGATTGGTAACAAACTAAACTCATTTTCCCTAGTCCAATCAGTTTTGCTGGTGAGACTAATGGATGACTGATCTCTCCCTTTCCTTATTTGGATCCAGGAACCTTCTGTTACACCTCTCTCCCCTGTCCAGGCGAGGAGGGGAGTGACAAGAGTGGTTTCCACTGACTTCCAGACAGTCCTGAAACAGCCTGTGCTGCACAAACACTTGTCCTTATCCCACCTCTGGAAAAAAACACCCCTTTTTCAAGGCTCATGAAACTCCCAGCTCTGAAACATCCTACCAGGCTGGAAATTTAGAGACAGAAAGGCAGAGAGCTAAAGCAGCACCATGCAAACATCAAGGCACATTAACTCTGGAGAGCTGAGCCCATTACTTCAGTTTTTCAACCTCCCCACACATTCAATGCCTAGAACCTATCGTGTAGGAAAAGAGCAGGATTTTTTTACTATTATTATTTTTTATTTTATTTTTTTTCCACCCTTATACACAGGGAGGAATTGCACTGAAAGGCAGGAAGCCCTCATAGTCACAGGCAGCACTTCTTACAATGGATCTTTAAAACCAAAGTCAACACAGTCTATTCTGATTGTGGCATCTACAAGAGGGCTTTGTACCAGAGGCTCCATTCTCCCCTTATTTATTACACACTATTCATCACCTCCCAACACTCCTCCCCCTCCAAAGCTCCCCTCTGCAAATATATACATCAGCATTTGTGTGGGAAGAACCCACACAAATTATTGCGTCATGCAATAACCGTGGTGACCTGCACAATTTTTCCAATGTAATCATCTCCAGTTATGGTCTGAGGCCCGAAATATCAGTTTAGGAGCTATTAAAACACACAGAGATCCTCAACAGCTCCATTTTTTATCATTCTGAATGTCCTTTGCTTGGTGCATTGAGGCACTCAGTCCATAACCTTGCACTGAATGCTTTCAATGCTCCCTCCTCACAAACAATTTGACTGCCTGAAGAATATAAAAACCCCTGTAATCCTCTCATCCATGGATTATTATTTTTTTTTTTTAATAACCTCTCCATTTGCATACAGTGACAATTTATTATTGTCACTGGAGTGGTAATCTGGGAGGCACCCATCTATCACAGGAATTAAGTGAAGCTTTTCAAAAGGGCAGCAAGCTTGACCTACTTACCCATAAATGTGGGGAGAGACTCAGACAACCTCTATGAACTGACAGACAAAGAAAACAAACCTATTTTTCATAAAACATGGGGGCAGGGAAGGAGGAAAGAAAGAAGCAAACCTGAGCTATCTCCTCAGTTTTTCGTAGTTTTTCTTCCCAGGTCACAGTCATCTCCTGAATCAACTTTTCTGATTCCTCCAATCGTTCTTTCAATTCTGGTGATTTCATAGCCTGCAGGAATAAAAGCAAATGAAACAAGAAAAGCTTGTTGTGCTTTGTGTTTTTTTCCCTCTGCGACCACACAGATGGGGGAATAAAGGCAACATGACTCATTTTTCAAGGCACACTTAGCAGTAAGTAAGGGGGTCTTAAAAACACACATTGCATGTAAAGGCAGAATCCACCAAAAAGTTCTTTTAATTAGTTTCAAGTACAGATGTGAACGTGGAGTTTATATACTTCAACACAAACTAATTATGTTATACTGGCAGATTTGCACAAAGATACTCACACACAAACTATACTTATTTCTACATTCCAAGTGACTCATACCAAAACCAGTTTTGTTTTTAAAGATCTTGCTGCTCTGGCTATGTCCCCTCAGCTGTCAAACCCTCAAAATGACACCTCACATCTCAGTAAATTGCTATGCCACCAAAATATTTTTATTGCTCATTTTTAAATGGCCTGATGTGTGCAATATTTTTTTCTGTAGGAAAAATGCAGCTCTTCTGGTTGTGCACCTCTGCATCTTTATATGCAGTTTAGAGACTGAATATCAAAGGAAGCTTTACATTGTGCTTCTGGACACTGAAATTCCATTTTCTTGCTGTTTTGCCACACCTCTAACTTTGTCTGGTGAAATATTCAAAGGCACATGTTCCAAACACGGACTACCTTAAGAATAAGAAGACACTCCCTCAGCCATCCATCAGACACCCCAAAAACTGAAAGGGTATCAGCATTCCCCCATGCCTGGAAGTGTCCAAAGCCAGGCTGGATGGGACTTGGAGCATCCTGTGATAGTGGAAGGTGTCCCATGGCAGGGGGCTGGTCTAGAAAAGCTTTGAAAGGTCCTTTCCAACTCAAACTGTTCTATGATTTTTAAACTTCCATCTCCATACTGGCATTTCCGCCTCTACAAACCTTGCTCAAAAAGCCTGTGGACTTCCTTTTGTCGTTATTTCATTACTGCTAATGAGGAACATGGGTTTGGCTGGTTGGCATTTATGCAATGCCAATTAAACAATGGGAGCATCGTTCTCCAGCATCAGACATTCCCTTACCACAAACCCCAAAATCCCCACAGGAATCCAGATCAAAGAGTGGCCTCATTAGACTGCAGTTCCTTCAAGAAAAGGAGCAAGTGCCAGGATTGGAAAATCCTGTTTTAAGACAGGAGTTTCTTCTGCCTCAAGACACAACAGCCTAGGAACTGTCAGCTGATGTGTCCTGTGTGGGCTGTTTCTGCTTTAAATACCTAAATATGGTGTAAAATGGAGAAGGACTTTGGACAACAGTCTGGAGGGACAAGGGGGAATGGCTTCCCATGGACAGAGGGCAGATTTGGGATACTGGGAAGGAATTGTTCCCTGTGAGGGTGGTGAGGCCCTGGCACAAGCTGCCCAGAGAAGCTGTGGCTGCCCCTGGATCTCTAGAAATGTCCAAGGCCAGGTTGGACGGGGCTTGGAGCAGCCTGGGATAGTGGAAGGTGTCCCTGCCCGTGGCAGGGGCTGGAACTGGATCAGATTTAAGGTCCCTTCCAACCCAAAACCACTCCATGATTCTGTGAATTCCACACAGGAAGGGAAGTGAAACCAAGGGAATTTCCCAAACAAAAATTTCTAATACCAGAAAAAAACATGATCAGGGCAAAGGGGTGGACACTACCAGGGCAGAATGATGAAGCCCAGATACTCTCAAGGTTTAATTTGTCCATTTCTTTGGACAAGTAGTGAACATTTTCACACATTTCTGCTGCACAATGACTGGGGTAACTCTCCTCATTCCCTACAATGCCCAAATAAACAGCAAAGAAATGGGCCCAGCCTGATCCCCAGACCCACAGGCTGCTTCTCTGCTGGAAGCAGGTGAATTCCCAGCTCTGGAAGGACAAGCTGGTGGCCTTGGCACAGACAAATTAAAACACCATGTTAATTCCACCAAAAAAAAAAAAAAAAAAAAAAAAAAAAAAAAAAAAAAAAAAAAAGCAGCAAGCATGGATTATAAAAGTATAAAAGAAAATGGGAAAAGAGGATAATTCCATACTCTGTGAGGGGAAAGTCAACTGTCATGTTCTGTTCTAGCTGTTTGGGAGAGAAAAGGACACTGACACCAAAAGGTAAAAGAAGCCCCAATCCCCACAACTTGGCAACTTCTATATCTCGAAATGAGCTTTGAAAATGCAACCTGTCACAATGAGTCATTGCTTTTGTTCACTTCAGGAAGTTATTTATGCACATTTCTGGAAGAGCAATTAGATGGGCAACAAATGTAATGAACTGAAAGGAGCACAAGGCTGTGAATGTGGGGTTTGACCTTTACTGTGCAGCCTCTTAACAGCAAATTGCTCTGGCTTCTCCCTGCTCTTTGTCAACGCCACTGGGATGACAACTAGGGTGGGATTTTAATACTTGGGAAATGAAATATTTATTATTTCATCCTTAGGAAACACAACTTCATTACTTTGGACAGCTGCCATTATTTTGGGAGTAATACTAAAAAATGAAACAAATGGGGATTACTTGCAACTCTCAGAGTACTGTAAAGTCTGTAGCTGATACTTTAGAGGAAGTTTTAGATATTTAATATTATGATATTTAACTTGAGACACCTTAAAGAAACAGATACACACACAGTGGATGCTTAGCATGTTAGGCACCTCAAATGAGAAGAGTCCAAAATCCACAAGTCATTTGCAGTATCACAGCCTGCATTCCCTCCATACCTCATGATGCAAATGCTGTAATCATAATTTTTCTGAACTGCAAACCACAGGGATTACATCACCATTGCTTTGTCCCTTTGGGAACAGAACTCAGAATTACACTAATTCTTGGCCTTCATCTGACATTTAGACCGTGTTTCTGTTGAAATTTCACTGCAGAAGCAATCACAGAATAGGTTGGAAAAGACCTTGGAGATCATCAAGTCCAGCCTATGACCTAACACCACCTTATCAACTAATCCATGGCATTGAGTGCCACATGCAGCCTTTTTTTAAACACTCCAGGGATAGTGACTCCACCACTTCCCTAGGAAGCTCATTCCAATGCTCAGTCACTCTTTCTGTGAAGAATTTTTTCCTAATGTCCAGCCTAAATTTCCCCTGGTGCAGCTTAAGGCTGTGTCCTCTCATCCTGCCACTGCTTGTCTGGGAGAAGAGACCAACCCCCACCCTGGCTACAACTTCCCTTGAGGGAGTTGTAGAGAGATATTGCTTAGTGCCTGTAAGAGATTCCACAGCTGCAAACAGGCAAGAAAACTTCATTTAACTGAAGCCGCACCTCACAGGATGTGGCCATGCTGAATTCTTAAAATATATCGGCAGAGCTCTGCCTAAAAATCACCCAGTCTTAACTGGAACTATCCATGCCTCCATGTCCTCTGCATCACAGAGTAAAACCAAGAATGCTCAACAAGGTGCTCAGTATCTTAATGAACGCCCATGTTTCAAGACAGGGACACAGAAAAATGTAAAATAATTATACAAAGGGAGACGGAAGCATCGCCTGGACGCCCTGCAACATTACCTCATGGAATTCTGTCTCAGGTTACAAGATGTGACTGGGGGTATGTATTCTATTGCCATCTGTTAGAGGCAGGGCAATTATCTTCTCTTAATTGGGCAATTTATCTCTTCCATTACCAATCCTCCCTTCAGGAGATATCTTCTGTTAATGGGCCATTAAGTGTCACTGCATGACTGATAAAAAATTACTTCATGCCATTGTGAGATGCTCCACCCAGGGGGAGGAGCCAAGCATTCCTACCTGGATATAATCTGAGACTTGGAACACCAGAGTCAGCCTTTTCCCGCTGGATTCCCAGAGGAGCAGCTTTCATCACCAGATTTCCAGAGGAAGACCATGCCCATCTACACCATTGCTGGACCTTCAGAGGGAAACTGCACCCTTCTACAGGAGAACCACATCCGTCACTCCAGGAGGGCTGCAGCCACCATTTAATCGGACTACTACCAACACCCTGACCAACAGGGTGTCAGGCTGTATTCTGACTCTGTCAGCAGCTTTTTCTTTTTGCACTATTGCATTTGTATTTCTTTTTAATTTTCCTAGTGAAGAACTGTTATTCCTACTCCCACATCTTTGTCTGAGAGCCCCTTAATTTCAAAATCATAATAACTCGGAGGGAGATGGTTTACATTTTCCATTTCAAGGGAAGCTCCTGCCTTCCTTAGCACACACCAAGACAAATTCCTTCTGGAGAGCTGGCTGAGCCTGGGAGGGTGGGGGGAGGTTTGCTGGATTTGCAAGGCTTCCAGTTTGTACCTCGGCCTTGGTGAGCTGCTCCCGCAGTTTCTCCACCTCCTCGCGGAGCTCGCGGATGATGCGGGCGTTGGGGTCCTCGTTGACCACGGCATGGTTGACGATGTTCTTGGCCCTGTCCGCGTAGCGCAGCGTCGACAGCGTCTCGTCGTAGTTGTCGGCCGCTGGGCTCACCGTGGCCACCATGGCCGTCTTGCTGTTGCCCCCGAGGCTGTCCTGGAAGGTTGGCGGGGGGGGGGGTGGTTTAGAATCAACATTTTTATTTTGGTTTGCTGGGTTAAGAGTTTAGGCTGTGCAAGTTAAGAAAAGCTCATTTAGGAAATGTCATTCTTGGATTTTGACACTCTTGGCTTTTTTCAATAGGAATGAAAAAAAGGACCTGTTTTAGGCTTTACAGGGCCTGGTAAAGGAGTCTAAGTTTTCTTTCTATGTTTTCTACTTAGGTTTACAAACCAGAAATGTAAACACTTCAGCACTGAACTTCTCAGACGCTACTGAAGGAGCTCAGGAAAAACCATGATGAATTATCTCATTTTAAAGACGAGAAGACAGATGTCTTCAAGAAATAAATTACTGAAATATCTCTTCATAAACAATATAGCTGATTTTATTCCTATAAACACTCAGAATGGTGCCCTTCCCTTCCTCCCACTGGCACAGCTCAAAAATCTAAACTGAGTTATATAAGAAATTACCCTCCTGGAATTTGGTTGAGAGAGAAGAAGAGCATGAAACAAGGAAGGAAGGAAGGGAATGAGGAAGGAAGGATTCTATCTTTTTAATGACCATGAGATTATGGTTGACAATTTTGGCCAAATATAGATACATGAAGATAAAATATTTTTGTTTAAACTGTGCAGCAGATTTTTTTTTTCTGTGTGGCAGTTTGGTTTCTTTGGTTTGTTCGGAATTTTGGGGTGGGTTCTTTTTTTGTTTGTTTGTTTGTTTTTTACCCAATATCCCTTTCTGAGACAAACCACGCTCTTAATTTTCATCTTCAATAACCCATGAAATGTAGGTCAGGCATTGCCATTAGAACAATCTGACTGCATTAGCTGCTTGTCAAACCATTTCAGTTCCAAAGCACACGTGGAGCTTTCCCCAGCAATCATTAAAATGCCCCTTTAAGTATTTCCCCAAGACACTCCTTTTGGCTGCGTGATGCCTAAACCAGTTTGACAGCAGCCAGGCTGTTGGCAGCACTTGGCTGTCTCTGGTCATGCAAAAGGGCATGGAACTCATATGAAATGTAAATCTTTATATATTTATAGTGTTCAACACAGTCAGCACAGGCAGGTAAGTGTATTTATACACAAATCAGCAGCAAAGAGCAGCTTTCTGACTGATCTCACCGTGGTTTTTCTCATCCTAGGATTAGCCAATGTTTACTCCAAATTAATCCACAGCGTAAGAGGGTCCCCCTCTGTACCACAGAAATGTTTTTTAACTGAAAACTTTAGGACTAACAGGAGTAGTAACGAATCAGTCCATGGGATTTCCTGGCCAAAAATTAAGAATGACACCCTGCAACTGCAATCCCTGTTCTGCATAAAAAGCTGGAGTTTGGCAGGGAGCTGGCCAGGTACTCCCCTTCCAAATCCAACCTTAACTGTTTGCACTTTGGGAATGTCCTTCACTGCACTAATTAGCTCCAAAATAGGATGAATTCATTATCTGAATTGCAGCTCTGCTGTAGAGGCAGCTGAGAACACTGTAACAGTGATATACCAGAACCCACAATACACCCATTATAAACTGGGCAAGGTCCCTCTTGTAGCAATTCAAGCCCAATGCCAGACTGTCTGATAAAGCTTTATGTATAAAACCCACGTGCTGATTTCACTGGTTTCTTTAATGATAAGCAAGAAAGGTGAAAAAAAAAGCAAATCAGACACTCATTAGTGAAAAGAGTCTGTAAACCAGCCTGGTAAGGTTGGGCTTGCATGTATTAGAGAGACAGAATGGAAATAATTGTTATTTTTAAGAATTAACTAGCTTTTTCTCCTCTAGCAGCAAGATTACTGTAAAAACAACTCAAAATGTAGAGTTCAGAAATTGTATTTTTAATAGCAGCCATCAGGCTTCTGATTAACACAGGAAAACAAGATATTTGTGCCAATACAATTTGATTAAAACCAGAAGTTACAGAACTGACAAAACTATTTTGCTCCCTGCACATAACCTGATGCCACTGCTCAAGCAATGATATTTTTCACCTGGCACTTTTGTTGAAAATCCTCAACAAAATTAAGCAAAAAATGTCATATCTTGAGGTCTCCTGAACTGATTTCTCAGATTTGTGGAGAGACACATATCTGTATGACAGATATTCCTGCAGTTAGAACACATTTAGTCTGCTTTGGTATCATAATGATATTTTTCACCTGGCACTTTTGTCGAAAATCCTCAACAAAATTAAGCAAAAAATGTCATATCTTGAGGTCTCCTGAACTGATTTCTCAGATTTGTGGAGAGACACATATCTGTATGACAGATATTCCTGCAGTTAGAACACATTTAGTCTGCTTTGGTATCATAATTACAAGTTGAAAGACAGGGAGAAAGCTCAGCCCACCATCTCATGGCTTCTCCAAACAGGCCTCTTTAAATGAATAAATCCCTCCTTTGATCTCTAATTAAAAAAAAAAAAAAAAAAAGAAAAAAAAGAGTTTAAATTTTCCTCCTTTCAAAACAAAGCTTCAATGAGAGCTTTTTGGTTAAAAAACCCCAAAAGCCCCCAACCCTTTTGTTGGCACGAACGTGGCTGATGTTGGACACAAAGAGGTTTTGCCTGAAAGGAGGCAGAACAAAAGTGGGCTCCCGTTCTTGCGCCGCGTCCGGCGGCACCGTGGCCACAATGCCTCAGACAGGTGCTGAACAGGAATTGCAGTCTGCTCCCTGGATTTGTTTAGAAACGGAGCAGCAGAACTAATTCCAACAAGGCTGGAAATTCATCAGGGAGGTTTCCACCCTGCTGCAGCCACATCGGGAACCCAGAGCGCACCGGGGTGAAGTGAAGCTGCGCAGGGGCTTTGATGTCAAATTGCAGAGAGCCAAAAAAATCATGTTTCTTCTAAATGAGAGTAAAAACTCAGTGTAAATACAGAGACAAAAATGTATTTAAACACTAAAAAAGCCTCAGTGCAAGAACACTGTGCTATGAGAACTTGTTTTACTCAGACACTGTTTGTGTTGTACCATTTAGATTTTCACATGGCTATTTGATGTCCAGATCTGTTAGGGATAAATAATTTCACAAGTTATGCTAAAAGGTTCATTAAAAGCACTGAGAAAAATGAAGGCTTGTATGTCAAGAGGTTACAGGAGCAGGGATTTTGTTTTACTTAAGCATTGAATTCAACCTTGTCTTCAAATCGCTGCAAGGAAAAATGTGTTGGTTTTTTTTTTTATCTCCACACTTCTGTACAACCTGCAAGTCACTTTGTCTTTTTCTTTCCACATGTGCAGTTAAACCCCAGGGATGTGTAATTTAAACAACACCTGAAAACACTGGTAAGAAAGGGTGGGGAACCCAAGACAAGAAGGACTAGCCAGAGCACCTACAAAAAGTAAGAGGACAAAGAAAGGCTGGTGATGCCACAAATCAGTTTCTTTTCAGATTATTTCTTTCTACCAATAAGTATCTCAATTGCTTCTGGATAACAACTAAAGAGCACAAGGTGGAAAAGAAAAAAAGAAATTTGACTTATACAGATCTCATATTTAACAATTTGGGTTTCTTCATTTAGACTGTACATATGTTCATCCAAGTGCCAACATCAAACACTCCTTTTCCCCCCCCAAAAAAGACCAAATAAAAGTCCTGCACAGTTCAGAAAATGATTTAACTGCCCATTTCACATGAACAGCTTCTCTGAAGTCTCCTGACCTGTTCCTCAGACTGCAACAGGGCTAATGCTCTGCAATTATACTCTGCTGACAAAAGTAAAATATCTTAACAATTAAATTAGACAATTAGGAAAAGGTAATTGCCTTAATCAACATCTTCAGAGCTAAGCATACCAGTATGTAAAATCAGCTGTATGCAGAAATAACCCAAATTAAATTAGCCCCAAGGTTGTGTGTGAAGCTGTACTTACACTGACCCATAAAATATTCACTGCTTTTAATTTTATTTTTAAAGTTCCTTAATCCTCAGGCCATTGCAGGTCAGCAGAAGACACACATTTAGTCTGCAGAGACTAACTATGCAATAGCTGACATCCAGCTCATTTTGCAAAGACAATTATGGTTAACATCAAACCCAGAAAATAAGGCAAAAAGCAAAGAATTTTGATTTCATTCAATGAGACTCTTCTCCTCCTTTCCTCTCTTTTATTTCCCTTAAAAAAAAAAACAAACAAAAAAAAAACCAAAAACACAAAACAAAAACCCAAAAAAACAACAACTTACTTACTTTAAGTAACCAAGTGAGCACAGAATCACGATATGGAACAAATTTGTTCTTGTTCTTGCCAGCAGCCTGATCTGCCAGGGCAGAAATAACCAGCCCCAGAGTCGTGAGGGATCTGCCCAGAGAACACAAGCAGTTATTAACAAGGGTAAATATTCATAAGTCAAATGCATATTTAGACAGTGACTTTCCCTCTGAAAACATGCTCTGAGGAAAAAATTCCTAGTTTAATTTTGATCATTCTTTCTTCACAAAAGCTCCACTCCTATTTTTTTTTCAGTATGTTTTCAGTCTTAATAATCAGGTCTTCGCAATGAAATTCATGGCAGCTGCAGGAACACAAATATTTTCTAAAATATGGAGTTCCTATTCCCATATCTAAAAATACTGCATGTCTAAAGGAGAAATAGAGAGAAGTAAAGGAGAAAGACTGACTACAGGAGCTTTGTAGAGAGAAGAAAAAGAGAAAACTAACTACAGGAGCTTCTTACTGTTTTACAAGTAGGCTGTATTTAGCAGGAAATGGTGATGAAAAAAGGAAAATAAATAATCTCAAAGTCTTACTTGTTAATGTTGCTTCCTTCTTTCAGCCTGTCTCCTGCAGCACCAGTTTTAGTTGCCCTTTCACTACCTGCCAAGTCCACCAGGCTGAGCTTGCCCACCTTCTCACCTGATGTCTGGGGAAGGAACCAGAGAATAGCCCCTGTTAGGTCACTTCACTCAAGTCACACTGTTTGATGTATTTTACAACAGGAATCAAACTTCATTTTTGGTGTAAACTCTTGTTCCAACCCCTTTGAGAGCGGCTGGATTTGAACAGGTGTCCTGTGCTAAGTCACTACCTGCTGCTTCAGAAACAACAGGGAAGGCATGGATGACGTGAAGTCAGCTACTCTGGTATCTTCAAATGTCTCAGAAATCTCCAGAGGAGATGCACACTAATGAACTGCTGAAAAATTCAGAGTTATGTCAAAGGAGTCACAAGCAGAGATATGAGGTTCACAATCCCATCTTGAAAACAGTCTCCTAAAATCCTTGGATTTTATACCAGAGTTTTTTCTGGTTTTCAGTGACCAGGAATGCACCTGACGAAAAGCATGTTATAATTTACATAAATTATCACAATTGCAAAGTCTCCTTTATCTTTATCAGCCTCCTGAACACAATCTCACCTATGTGAGTGTTTAAACCTGTAACACAGATTTTGTTACAAATCCTTTCATCTCATTTGACCCAAAGTGACATTCTGAAACACTCCATGAACTCCCTAAATCAATTTGAAATTGAAGAGCCAACTGTCTTTGAGAACAGCTTCCTCACATCATGTTCTTCTGCAGCATCTGCACCTTCAGCACCTCAGGATCCCAATGCAAAGTGCTGCGTCCCCAAAAATGAGCAGAGTAATTAAAATCAAAATGCTCTCAAAAATTACACCCTAAACCTATCAAAACACGATGGGATCATGGAATGTGCCATTTCCAGGACTGAAAGGACCAGCAGATGGGAGAACAGGGAAATCTGTTGCAGAAGTTCACACAGGGGTCACTGGAAGGTGCAGAGAACATGGACAGTCACAACCACACTGCATCCAGGCTGAGCAAGACCACACAAAAACCAGGTATGAAAAGCATGCACAAGAGCCACAGCAAAACTGGAATGACAAATTATGGAAAGAAAAAAAATTCAGCACAGTATGATGGTGATTTGAACTGCAAAGGGGGAAAAAATTCCAAATAAAGAATGAGGAAAATTGTGTGGATAAGAAGATTGGTGGAAACTGAGAAATTAGGAGGGAAAAAAGCCCAAATTCTCATTATGCTTTCCAATATATTCAATATTTAGGCTCAGATTTGATCTGTGGACACTCAAAATTTCTCCAAGGCTTTGAAAATCTTAAAGAATTGTCCAAGCACAGAATCTATCAATGAAGTTTAAAGATACTTATTTCAATTCCAATTTATCACCATTTTCTGTGAGAAACTAAATAATATTGACATAATGTATTTCACACACCCCTCCAAGGAAACATAAAATACTTGCAGCTTTAAAGGCTTTTTCAATATTTAATATATACACATAAAATCATTAATGGCATACAATGCAAAATATTTTAAAGTAGCATTTTTTTTTAATTTAGAAAGTTGATAATTTATATAAATTTGTATTAATTTAGAAAGCTGGTAATTTATACAAATTTGCATTAAATAACCACGGGAAGGGTTATTACCAGAGGTACACTCAGGTGTATTTCTATTTTTCACCTATTTTATCTTTAGCCTGTACTACAAACTGCTGCTTCCAAGTGTTTCTTTTCCTGTGAAATACATTAATGTAAAAGACACATCCCAGCCTGACATTTGGACCTTGCAGCTGGATTTTCTTACCCCTGATTGCACATCATAGAGGGTGTGGGTGAGGATGATCTTGAAGACCGCGTGGGACCGACTGCTCTCCTCATTCATGTTGGTGGCAGCCACTGTCCGAGACTTGTTGCCCTCAGACATCAAGGACTCGATGTCCTAAATACAATTTTCACAGCCATGAGCATATCTGCATTGACATCCTTTTCAGTTACCTCCAAAAATCATCTCATCTTGGTCAAACACAGCATTTTCTCGCTAAGCCTCCCATTTGTTTATTCAGAAAAATGTGAGGAAAAAAAAATCAAAGCGATCCCTCCCTTTAAAGCCTGGAAACTCCATAGTGTTATGACTTCACCCAGTCCTCAACCTAGATATTAAATTATCAACAAAAATAATGCACCTGGCTGCACACAGCAACACTCAAAAGCAGAGAAAGAAGTGAGGAAACAGCAATTTGTGTTTGAACCCTGTCACATTTTAGCCTCAAGCTGTCATGGTCTGAGAATCTGGAATACTGACAGAAGGCTCAGAGGTTTATAAAACAGAACCACGCTGAATGAAGAGGTCATTACATTCCTCCAAATTTTAAGAGCTTATTAAGTGCTTTGATCTGTTGTGATGCTTGAGAAAGATGCAGCTCCCCTGCTTTGGGGTTTCACAGCAATTGTGTAAAATAGTTAAACCTCGGGGTCTTGGGCTAAACTTCTATTTCTGCATCTCTGGCTGGGTGATGCTAAAACAACTCAAATAAACAGTCAAACAAAGGACCACCACAGACCACTGACTCCAAATTCTGGATTACAAAAAGCTGCTGGGCAACATGGAAAGGCAAAGCATGAAATGTGTCCTGTCCTAGCAGAAACCACCAAGGAGAGCTGGATGAACACCTGGAGAAACTGCAACTGCACTGTTTTCATGTTTTGGTTAAACTGACTGATTCCATCCCATATTTATCCATTTCCCCCACAGCAAGTTAATGCTCCTTAAAAAACAGGGCATTTTGTGAATGCACATAAAAACATTTACTGTCCTGCAAGCCAGTTTCATGTGACGCTCTCAAGTATTTGCTCGGTAAACAACCATTAGTTCATAAATCCAGCATTTGCTACTGGGAAGGGAAATTACTGAGCAGAACATGACAGGCAAAAAGTAACACAGTGGGGCACTGAGAGCTTGTCTCTGGGCCTGTAATTAATCACAGAACACTTTCTCATGACGGTTTGCACTCATCTTAATGCTGAGAGGAAATCTGTTCCATTCAACAGCTGAATTACTTCCAGAATTATTGAG